>NW_019392770.1:602340-1202340 GCF_000648675.2 Cimex lectularius | reverse complement strand
TTTTTGATTATAGAGAATTCCTGGGCAGCAGACCAGAAAGCCCGGGAATAGATCCTTTCCTTTCCAGGGATCTATCGGATGATAGTTTTTGGTTAGGAGCTGAACTATTGTTCGTTCAGGTGAATTTTAAATCTGTAAGATTCAGGCGACTCAAAAGGAAAGGAGGAGGTAAACTGTGCATTTTCTCTTCAGGAGGATAGACGTGGAATTTTACTGTGGCTAAGTTTCAAAACAATAACAGAAAACACATTTACATTCATTTCCTGTCGGACTGGTGGGGTGAATGTTGTCACTGAATTAAAAAGGAACAATATGTTGTATATTGAAACGAAGCTTGGCATTCTGACGGGCGGCCGATTTTAAATATCCGGACGATTGGGAAAGGCGACCTTTGCCGACGACCTTCACACCAATCTAGGAGTAGAATCCTAGACCTTATACATTTATGCTATGTTCCGGTCCTATCGAAAATCGATATACTCATTTATTTATTTATTTTAATTTGAAGAAACAAATACAATTGTATGCACAGTGACCCCAGGACCTTTATTCACCACGCAAATAATTAGCAACTTAGTTTTCATTGGTAGTGTTATACACTGACAGGCACAAAATTCCACCCAATTGATTTTTTTCATATTCTCTTCAAAATTCTCCCCTTAATTTGTCTTTTACCAATAAATACTTGTTTATGCTATGTTTTAAATTGGGAATATCAATTAGAGGTAAACACACTTAATCCTTAGCCAAAAACAAGGATACTTACTTTTTACGGAATTTCAAATGTTTATTCAGTCTCATTTGAATTCTGAAGCAATAAACTGTTTAGTTTTCATCTTTGTTTGCTTAATTTCAATTTTTAAATTTAAAAATGCCACCTAGTGCTGAGGATGTTGCGCGTGGCACTTATTGATGATGGATGTTCCTTCAGGTATGCGGCTATCGCCATCGGAGCTCCCTATGAAACACTGCGAGACGTAGACGTTTTCGAGAAACTGTGTCCTACCATAGAACGCCCTAGGGTAACAGAACCACAGGATGACCTTTTTTGA
Organism: Cimex lectularius; assembly: GCF_000648675.2. Taxonomy (NCBI): domain Eukaryota; kingdom Metazoa; phylum Arthropoda; class Insecta; order Hemiptera; family Cimicidae; genus Cimex; species Cimex lectularius. The sequence goes on along the minus strand of NW_019392770.1, from coordinate 1,201,288 downwards.
CTTTGAGAATTTTGCGAAGCCTTACTGTTGATCAAGCGATTCGTCAGCTCTAGGAAGTTCGAGGTGTCCAAATTTCTGAACGAACTGCTCGAAGAAGTTTAAACCAGTACGGACTGATGGCTTTTCGCCCCCTGACAGGACCAGAACACACAGAGTTGCACGGCTCAAATTTTCTCGAGAACACAACCTTTGGTCTTTGGAGGATTGCTCTGGTGTATGTTTTCCTGTAAGTTCCATAGTAGTAGCAATAGAACTAGGTTTGTAATTGGACTGCTGACAGGGCACTGCTGCCTAAGAACACCTTAGAGCACAGACAGAAGAACTACTGTGCTGCCACTGCCAGGAAGAACTGCCGAATATATTATGCTTTTGTGAGGGTCTATGTAGGTGCAGATTCTTGCAATTAGAAGAGAAAAAGCCGAAAGCAATATCCTTCACCAAGGAGTCGCAAGGCAATGGAGGTTCATTAACAACCTGAAGCTAACCAGCGAGTTATAAAAATAGAGGACCACAATAGATCTACTCAGATCGAGGTGCAGACGGCCTTGTAGGCACCTGTTTTATCCTTTCCCCATCCCCTAGGGTATTTTCTGTACACACTACATACAGGACATCCTATGAGAAAAGTTCGTTTTCTGAACTAATATCTCAACAAACCCTGATTAAAATTTCTACAAAATCACACATTTATTTTAAGCGATTTAGCCTTATTGTCCCGTTTCAAACGATTTTTCACAAAGAAAAAATGACTGCTAAGAAGAAAACAGAAGAAGCTTCAAAGAGGTCATTATCTAAATTGTGAACACTTTATTTTAAACCCCGGCTACATGTCTCGTCTTCTGTTTCCTCGCCAAGGAATAAAGTTCGTCATAATATCTCCCAATACGAAGGGTTTGGCCATCTAGGATAGGAAAGAAACTTGAAGAAGAAGAAGTAGGACAGAAATCACTGTTTATACTTGTCTATCTGCCGTAAAAAAGTTTATGGTTATTTTTTAATATTTATTTATTTAGAATAAAGTCTTTCTGGATCAAATGGTGTAAATGTTAACATAAAATCCGCCAGAGCACGTCAGGTTTAGCAAAATTTCAGTTGTTTATTAACCGATTGACCGATTCTACTCGTCAGAATTGGACGAAAGTTTGACCATTTGATCCAGAAAAACCTCCTCATATGAAAAAACACATGAAATAAACTACTTTCTCGCACAAATAATGAGTTCTTTTCTTTTTAATTCTAAATCTGGTTGTTAAGATTTTCACCTTTTGATAAATGGGATACTTTTTCATGATTTTTTTCCAAGTTCTCCACGGCACAATACATCCACCGTAAATAATTAAACGACGGATGTGACAGTGCGTGCCATTGACGCCGAAGGTTGGGGGACATTGAAAGTCCAATAAGGAACTGAAACGTACCAGGACAATAAGACCGATAATTAAAGATATTCACCTGCGATTTAACAAATGCCGTGGGAATTTGCAACCTGAATTATCTCATTGTAATCCGACTCACTGTCACTGGATTAATGCTGATCGTTTACGCTAACTATTGTCCCAAGGGAACGTGTTGTGAACGCCTTATGTATCAAACAAGGGGCATTATTTAACAACTTGATAAATTTTATAAAACTACTTTCTTCGGGACGTTTAAAAAAGATAGGGTGTTTATTACACGCATATGTGCTATATTGTAAATTTCAACTAAATGAGACAAAGATAAATTCACTTCTGTAGACTAAAATACCATATTTCAAAGGACATTCATGTCATTTCTTATCTTGAAAACAAAGAGCAACTCGAGGATTCGCTCCGCCAGATAAGAAACGCTACATCGAAATTATACGATGGTACTTTTTTTATGAATATGGCACAGATTCTTGCATATAATTTTGCAAAGCATTCGTATTATACTTGTTTTGTGCAAACGCAGATATTACATTTGCATAGAATATTCTCATGAGTCATCTGACGTTTCAACAAAAATGAGCCGATGTAAATTAGTTTATACATAAAAATGAGTATAAATATAAAATAGTTCTTATAAAAGATGAAAATTAATTATCATTAAAATTATAAGACACAAGAATCCTTTATTTGGATATTTAATTTTGTAGAATTTTTTGGTCAAATTAACCTTTTTAAACTTCGATTTAACTATTTTTAATTGCAACCTACCCTTTTTCTAATTAACCCCTTCTTTAAAGCAATACAAATTTATTATTTTTTTACTTATTTAGCACATTATATAAAATGATTCTTCTTTTAATTTAAGAATTTTTTTGAATAGAAATTAGTTTATATATAAAAATTAGTTTAAATATAAAATATTTTTTATACAAGATGCCACATGAAAATTAATTATCATTAAAATTATAAATAGCAAGAATCCTTTAATTTTTAATTTTTATATTTAATTTTACATCATTTTTGGTCAAATTAACCTTTTTAAACTTCGATTTAACTATTTTTAATGTGTGGTGATTAGTGACCGTTAATCGATAATTATTCATAAATCGTGAGATGCGGTCTGGTGTGATGTAGGTTGCAGAAAAACATTTTCTTTATCGTGCCAACGTTTCGATCTTTATTGAGATCATCTTCAGGGCCTGGGATTTACAAACATTGTTTACATTTAACAAATACATACAATATATATATTTTTTAAATGTATATATTCAATTTTTCCACATCCTAAATGTATTTGTTAAATGTAAACAATGTTTGTAAATCCCAGGCCCTGAAGATGATCTCAATAAAGATTGAAACGTTGGCACGATAAAGAAAATGTTTTTCAGAAACCTACATCACACCAGACCGCACCTCACGATTTCTGAATAGCTATTTTTAATTGCAAATCTACCTTTTTTTAATTAACCCCTTCTTTAAAGCATTACAAATTTATTATTTTTTACTTATTTAGTATTAAAAAAAATTAAAATTGGTGGGCAGACTAGTTAAACACGTTTGTAACAATAACAACCATTTAGTTTTTTACAAAGTGTATATTTCGGGGCTTCACAAGCCCGGAAGGTTGTGCTCTATATTTTATATATATTTATTTATGTTTTTAAAAAAAGTTAATTTAAAAGAAGAATCCTTTTTTTTATATTTAATTTCGTGGCTTTTTTTCGTAAAATTAACTCTTTTTAACTTCAAATTAACCTTTTTAATTTCAAATTAATCCTTTTTAACTGCAAATTAACTTTTTTTCAAAATAACCCTTTTTAACTTAACTTTAAATTAACTCTTTCTTCAAGCAATAAAACACTTCAGAGATGATATGAAACGTAAAATTCCTCTGTATTTCACATTTATTTTTTAAATACATATAAAATTATTGAGCTCTTTTTTTTGTCTTATTTATCATAGGCCAATTGGACTCTCAGAAAGCCACATGAAAATTAATTACATTTAAAAAATAAAAATATGTATAAAAATAAGAGGTTCTTAAAAAAATAGAATCTGCAAAAAAACCCTAAACGCTATAGGACTATGTATATATATAACCACTTTTAATTTTAATGGTAATAAATTTTCACCTCCTGTTTTTGATAAGAACTCATTTTATTTATTTTTTTAATTAAATGTAGAAATCCTTTGTTTTTATATATACAGTTTTTAATTGGAAATTGAAAAAAGTTAAGCAAAAGTTAAATGGGCTAATTTGAAATAAAATGTTAATTTGCATAAAACGGCTACTTTGAAAGTACTAAACATTAAGTGGAAATTTAAAAAGTTTAATTTGATGTAGAAAAGGTTTATTTTGAAATAAAAAAAGTTAATTTAGAGTTTTAAAAGGTTAATTTAGTGGAAAAAATTATAAAATTAAATATAAAAATAATGGATTTTCTGTTAATTTGAGACTATTTTAATAATACATATATTTTATTTTCAGGTGTTGTCGAAAGAACCCATTTAATTTTTATTGTAATTTTAAAATTAAATGTAGAATCTTTTATTTTTTCTTTAATTATATATAAATTTTAATGTTAACTAATTTCAATATGGTCTTCTGAGAGTCCACTTATTTTATATTTAGAAAAAATCGTAAGTATACAGCAATTTTATTTTACATGCTTATATTTCATTCTATCTCCTATATTTTTAATGCTTTAAAAAAGGGTTAATTTGATATTGGAAAGCATATTGGTCGCAGCAGAGTAAAGGTTGGAATACTTACTTGACCCCTCAAAACAAAACAAAAACAATTGTCTGTAATTTCCCCTCGTATGTTTATAAAACTGTTTATTTACCCATTTTGGCAAAGGTACAGATGTATAAAGCAGCTAAACAGACAGATATTTCTTCCTTACCTGCAAAAAAATAAATAAGGCCATCAGAAAAGTGCTTTAATAAAAAAAGTGTCTAACTTAAAAATACATAAGGTAAATATCTCGGATAGTTCGAATCCAGCGGCCTTGCATACGAACCCTATATATTTACAAATGGGTTTTTTTTTTAAAAAACACCGGCACCCCGAGGGTTCATAAAACCTTCTAATTAAAATATCCTCGTAAAAATATTTAAATTTTTCTTTTTACAAAATGAAACTGGGATTATGAAATTATGGGGGTTGGAAGTTTAGGAGTAAATAGTTTTGTTTGAAAGCAGTAAGATTTTCATATGGTGTTTAATATAAAAACCCATTTTATATATTTTTAAATTTCTCAAACACAGGAATTTTACTTGATTTTTGTTAACCCCCTCTTAAGCTTTTTATGCGTTAAAGAAACCGCTTTGGAATTAAAAGTGTTAGTTAGAAATCAAAAAGGGTTAATTTGACGGGAAAAAGCTATAGAGACTTATCACTTTCTTTTTGAGTTCTTCTTCTCATGCAATTTTTTCAGCTTTATCGTAAGCACACTCCACAGTGTGTCTAATTATGGTACCTGTCCCATGGGCCTCCCACCTTTGGCTACTTGGGCTGTCTACGTTTTCTTCTATATCTTCAAGTCATGAAACCCACCTCAAGGTAACCTTGCGTTTTTCAAGGGTCATTAGGGAAATTAGGCATTCCCACAATAGGTTAGATCCCCGCCTTTCTTATAACCCTGATAACTGAAGATGGCGTCCCGCAGACCAACCAATACCGAGGATAGGTAAACCAAATAAAACATCTCGCGTTGAGATATCTAAGGTAATAAGAGAAGAAAAGGATTAGTCAAGCTGCTGATTAGGTACACGGCCTTTAGAAGTAAGGCACAGCAATGCCGTTGTAAATTGAAGAAAAGAGGTTATAAGTTATAGTCGGGATATCTGAGTTAGAGATTGATGACGACGTGATTAGGTCGGAGGTTATATTCCGGATGGATCAGACATGTGCCAAAATAAGTAAATAAAAATCTTAGTACGACGACTGCAAAATTGTGACTAAGTATACAATGTAAAAATTAGCGAGACGAAATTTCCATTGTTCAAACTGAATCAATCCGCAACCAGCAAAAGACCATCTAGCTGCCGAAGAAAAAAGGCGAGGTGATAGCTCGCATATAAGTGTTTGCACATTTGAAATCTTATCTTATCATGAATAATAACAAATTTCCTGATCACAAAACAACAAGTGTTTTCTCCGTTTGCTCGTTCTTCGTTCCATTTTTAGAATCAACAAATTTATGCAATGCAATAAATATCAATACACGTATTTGGGTGTAACTGTTTAAACAATCGGTTGACCCGGTTGAGGTCTGGGGCTGAATTTTCCTTTCATTCTAGTCATCCCCTATTGTACATTATATTAATGGTGCCTTTTTGTAGTTCAAATTCTTTCCAGTAAAGATGCCGAGAAGCCTGACGGTATGACATTACAAGAGCGATGATAGGGTGAGCAAAATGAGCGACAACCAAACCACAAATTCATCAGCTCGTAGACCTCACTACGAACTATAACAAATATTCCAAAACGTATATGTCTAGCATGTAGAAAAGTTTGATCGGTGTGTATACTTAACTGAAGAGTGACATTCCATGGATCCATATAGAGAGCGTGTAGGTATCCGATATTAGGATTGCGCTTGAGCACGACAGAGAGTCCTTGTTTCATACATCAGTTTATATTTACTTTGCTTTACAACGAATTAATTGTTAAGGGACTACTAAAAAATAAGGGCTTAATTTGCACCTGATGAAAGAACGAGAACTGATAATGTAACATTGTACAAAAAACTTGGGATACAATAAAACGTCCACTGATTTATTTCCTTAATAAAATCCTATTTTTCCCTTAACTCGACCTGGTTATTTAGCTGACATTGTAATAGATCGTATTTCACTGCACATACGTGCGTTTTTTCACTATGAAAGGGGAAAAATCAAATATGCTAAGTAAGCTAGGGAAATAACACAGCTAAACATCGCAAATCAGAACTCCTAAGCAATTACATTTGAAAAGATTCAATAGGAATTCAGTCTAGCACAACGAAATAAGTCCAGACACTGAGTTTTCCCGGTTTTATGCGTCTCAACCCGGAAGAAGCTTACAAATTGTACAGCTTCCACCACGCTGCAAAGAGCTGAAAATATATTTTAAGTCGTAGTTTGAACTAGATCCGGTAAGCACTATTCCCTCTGCATGAAACTGTTCAAGTAAAATGACAACATAATCACGACAGTATACAAATATGGGTAATAATGTGTTACAAATTTTAATATGCTATTAACCAGAATTAATTATAAAACTATTTTCAAATCTCTTTGAAAATATAAAAAATAAATGTGTATTTTTGTCGGAAGTTATGAATACCTAATGGTCTGCCAATAAATTGACTTCCACCGATCAGCAGTGAAGCATGCTGATCAGAACGTCCAGATTAAACGCCAGCCATTGTTGAAAAGAGTACAAAAGAACGAATCGCTGTCAGCCAAAAGCCAGCCTGATAATTCTACCGAAAGCTTACTATAACACACGGCAGATTACCGGTGGTAATCATAAACCTGCAATCGATTGTTTTATGTTGACAAGAAGTTTTTCCCTTAATAAAGTTAACAACAGGCAAATTGGCGAACAGCGTAACACGTCTGATAAATACTGTATGTATGCTACTCGGGACTTTTCATGGACAAGAGATTGAATGCTCTTTACGTTACTTGACGATGAGATCATACATACTGTGATATTTTAAGCTACCTGGGACGGACTTTACACGGTCGAGAGACGGAATGCTCTTTCCGTTACTTGATTAATCAGATCAAAGCTAGAGTGCAACCGTAAGCTACATGGAACTTTGCTTAGACGATAAACTGATCAATGCTCTTTACGTTTCTTGACCGGTCAGACCATACATACTGTGATACCGTAAGCTACTCGGGACTTTTCATGGAGAAGAGATTGGATCCTCTTTCCGTTACTTGACTGATTACATCAAAGTTACTGTGCTACCGTAAGCTACCTGGGACTTTTCTTGGACGAGAGACTGATCAAATACTCTTCACGTTCTTGACCCAACAAATCATACATACTGTGATAGTATAAGCTACCTGAGGCTTTTCACGGTCGAGAGACTGATTACTCTTTCCGTTACTTGACTGATGAGATCATATCTACTGGGCTAGCGTAAGCTACCTGGGACTTTTCTTGGACGAGAGACTGATCAATGCTCATAAAGTTACTTGACCGATCAGATTATACATACCGTGATAGTATAAGCTACCTGAGGCTTTTCACGGTCGAGAGACTGAATGCTCTTTCCGTTACTTGACCGATAATTGGAAATGTCCTTAATCAATAACGACTAATTATGTTTATAAAACACAATATTAAAACTTTTTTTAAAATTTATTTGTTACCTATACAGAATTGTATACTATACAAATATGTACACATGAATGATAAATCGCACAGCACAACACTAGCACTAATGCCAGCACTGCACCGGTTGAACACATGCTTTGAGGAGCCAGCCATTGCTGGCACTCATTGTGTATAACTAGGTATCAAGGAGGTCCCGAGGCCATCGTCGGTTGAGACGACGTGGTGGGTTGTCAGGATGGGAATGAGTAGATAGGGCTCGAGCAGTATGGTTAGGATGGTTCGAAAGGTTGGTATGGACGGTTTGAAATCTGGACTGGATTAGTTCGTTGGCAAAAGGAATGTTGAGGTCTTTGTGACATAATAAGGTCCTTTGACAATTTGTCTAAGGACTTTCGATTGGAAGGACTGGATGCGCTGGATATTGGAAGGCTTGGCAGTACTCCGTAAATATTAAAACTAAAATGGGCTTAGGCTGGCTCAGTGGGCCAAACAAAAACTACAATCCTAAATTAAGAAAATAATCTATCCATAGACCTAGGAAGAACCAACTTTCTACACACCCTTTCATCCACCCACTATAATCCTCTTGGCTTCCTCCACACTTTCTCACAATCCCGCTGGACGTCTATTTTATAAAAATAAATATACATAGTGATATTGTTCATTAGATAGGAAAACATCTGTCAAATTTTTCGCGAGCAGAGGTCTCTGTTTTAAACCTATTACACAGCCGCTTTATTCTCCAAATAAGAAGCCGATGATTCATTGTTTTATCATATCGAGATAATAAAAAAAAAGTTGAAAAACTCGTTTGTTTCCATATCTCAAGCTGGATCACAACGAGACACGTGCTATTTTATACAGATCAAAAACAAAGGGTTAGTGTTTCGATGAGTCATTGAATTCCACCTGCTCTGATATTATTTACACGGACCTTCTTTGTTTCCCTTTCTTGCAAATCGGAAAAACACTCGGATAGATAAAAAGAATTTTGTCGTTAATTTCAACAAATATACAATAGCACGGATGAATAACAATGAGTAACAATATGGAATTCAATAGTCTTATCAAATGAATCAGATTAGCCGGCGGAAGGTCAAACTAACAAATGTTCGACAGGTCGGAAACTTCTCGGCACACGTCTCATCGCCAACCCTTCTGTTGAAAGATTTCGAACTATTGTCAAACCGACAATCTGAAGACATATTTTATTAAAAATAACCACGCGTTCGAAATAAGCTCTGGTCTAAACGCCAAAATTTCTTGAACTTTTAAGGCGGATTGATGAAAGGAGGAATTCGTCACCGGTGTTCCGCAAGACAGCATCCTCCGTCCCATTCTCTATTCAGATAGCCTGCACTACCGATACAGTACTCTTTTATCAAACCAAACCCAAAAACCTCATCTTTCGTGATTGGAATAATGGTTTAAGAAATTTAGGATCAGACTCAATCTAAATACCCTCTGCCCAGGGGGGGGGCTTTTTTAATTTCAAATTAACACCTTCTTTAAAGTATTAAAAAACTTATGAGAAGGTATGAAATATAAGCATTTAATGTCAAATTCGTTTGCATTTGAGATTTCTTTTTTAAATAGAAAATTATAGGGCTCTTACAAGACCAAATGAAAATAAATTACAATTAAAAATTATATTAAACTAAGGAATAAAAATTGGGGATTATTCCTTGAATTTGANCGTTGAAATTAAGGACAAAAAATATGCATATAATTGTTTTATAAATATAAAATAATTGGACTGCTAGAAGACTACATGAAAATTAATTACAATTAAATTTAAAAATTATTTAAAATTAAGTATAAAAATAAAAAATTCTTTTTTTGATTGAAGAATTTTTATAAAATATATTTTTTTATAGTGTCGTATGAAAATCAATTACAATTACAATTAAAATTTAAAATTATATAAAATTAAATATAAAAAAGGTTTCGTTTAATTTGAGATTTTTAAAAATATAAAATAAATTCTTATATAAAATATCGCATGAAAATGTATTTCAATTAAAATTAAAAGTTATATAAAATTAAATATAAAAATTGACGATCCTTCCTTTAATATAAAATAATATCGCATGAAAATTAATTACAATGAAAATTGAATTAGTGAATGAAAGAATGTATTTGTTTGCTTAAAATGGAAATGCTCTGGGGTAGCGTAAATGAATTGTGGTGTGTGAATGTAATTTATTAGCGTGAATGGCAGGGTTTACTCACAATTACCCCGAGGAATATCGAGTACTCTGGGATAGTGAGAATGAATGTGTGATGTAATTTATTAGCGTGAATGGAGTGGCATATCCCCAAATACCGTGAGGAATATCGAGAACTCTGGGGTAGTGAGAATGCTAACCGGACTGTTATTTTATCCACAGTTGACTATCCCTTGAGGTACAGAGAAGCTAGCAATAGGGTAAAGAAAAAGAGAGAGGAAGTTATCGTTATATCATAAATCATTGTAACTTAGCTGGAGAAACAAAAGAGAAATTAGTAGGCTTAAAACGCGAGAAAGATAAGAAATGAAAAGCAAAGCTAAGAAAGAGAGGGCTGGCGATGATGAATGAAGTTTTGCCAGCCCTGAAAATAAAAAAAATTAATTAAAATTAAAAGTTAGATAAAATTAAATATCAAAATAAAACATTCTTTGTTTATTTTAAGACTTTTATTAAAATGTAAAGTAGGTTCTTATACAAAATAGCACATGAAAATTAATTGCAGTTAAAATAAAAAATTATATAAAATTCAATATAAATCCATACAAGTAATTAGTAGTCACAATTGACCTTATTAATTAATTATTTTAATTAATTATACTTTTTATCTAAGGTCTTGGTTGAGATGTCACGACACTAGCTTTTTCATCTCAACCAAGACCTTAGATAAAAAGTACAATTAATTAAAATTAAATCTAAAAATAAAGCATTCTTCTTTTATTTTGAGAATTTTCTAAAAATATAGAATAGTTCTTATCTGAAATACCACATGAAAATTAATTACAATTAAAATTAAAAACTAAAACTTGATGTAATAACAAATAATCATTTTATTAATTCTTTTTTTTATTATAAAATCTTTTCTAATTCTTTTTCTATAAATTCTTTTTATTATAAAAATTAATTTATAGATTAGTTATTTTAATTTTTTAAACATAATAATTAAAATAATCGTTTGTTTTTCTATCTAATTTTATATCGCTTTTTATTTTAAGTGTAATAAATACTAATTCTTGTTAAAGTCAAATTATTTTATATTTTCGAAAAATCTCAAAACTACAGGCATTTTACTTGACCTTCTTATATCCATTCCTTCTTCATGGTATTTTTAATGCTTTAAAGAAAGGTTCAAGAAAGATTTTAAATTAAAAAGGGTGAATTTGAAGTAAGAAAAGGTTAATTTGAAGTTTAAAATGGTTGATTCAAAATTCAAAAGTGTTACATCGAAGTTAAAAATGATTAATCCTACGGGGAAAAAAACTATCATAAATATATTAGTCAGATACGCCACTTCTAATGACACAACTCTGTATAATATTTTGTGCCAGTGGAATATTAAATGATACGAAGGCTGCATCTTTGGGGGCCAGGACATGTTTACCCTCACTGAAATATATTTGTTTATCTTATTGTTTGAGAATTTTTGTTTACTCTCAACAATATCAAATTTAAGACAGACATAAGAGAATGTGTTCGAACGGACGGTCAGATTTATTTAAGCAATGTAAACTGTTTACATTGTGTTTGTTTGTTTAAAAGTTGATATTAGCCCTTTAAACATTTATTTTTTTTCTCCTTTTAAGAAGAAAAGGGAAACGTCGTCAACATCTGGGAGAAGAGAATCGAGAACAATTACAAAAATTCTAACTCTGGTTTATTTCCAGACAATTGACCACATGGGGCTTACATACGCGGCATTATCTGCATCCTTGTAGGACGAGGACGACCGCCCTCTTTACTTAGACGTTTAGAAAACTGGATACCAAATTGCATAAATACATCGCCCTTGGTGCTATCTTTTCACATTAATAGCGCCAACCTGGCAAAACAAGACATTGAGAAAAAAAAAACATTTTTAATTCTTCTGCACACACATTCCTTAAGCATTTGTCCACATTTGCTGTGTATTTTAAAAAATGTTACAAACAGAATTTGGTCATTGTGTCTTCTTTATTTTTCCTTGTAAATACCTTTTAGCCAAGTTGCTCACAATTTCAAATTCGAGGCTTTTTTTAAGACAAGCCGAACTTCCACTCTTGAGTTATTTAACAATGTTTAAAAGCGAAACAGTAGTGTATATTTTTATTCTGCTGCGTCTTTATCTGAAGTTGAAATAAATCCTGCCGTTTTTAAGAAAAATTGTAAAAGGGCCTAGGCAAACATTCCATTTTTAAAACCAGTTAACAAGTTAATGTATCCGGGAAATAAAACAAGGGTTTATTTCGGTGGTCGGCTTAATTTATAGAGACCTCGAATATCTGAAATATGGACAAGAGCGGCCTACGACTTCGTTAACGTCTTAAACATTCGTGACCCCATGGTTGTTATTCGTTGATCTGAGTTGGTCGTGATTCTAAAAATAGGCGGATTGGACGAACAAGGCAACAAGGCTGCACGCAACCGTCAAATTTAACTTAGTGCAAACAGGTGGTCGAAACTAGGACTCGGATTCGAAAAGTTCAAAATTCGTCGCCACCCAAGTGGTAGTTAGAACACCTGCAAAAGTGGCCTCCCTCGTTTTTTAGTAAATACGTGCAACCGTTATAATTTTTTTTCTTAACTGGATATTTTTTAAAAAATATATAAGATATAGCCAAATAAATAAAAAATTAAACTGAGTAAAACAATTTTACAATAAAATTTTGTTGTGGAAACAATGAAGAAAATAATCAATTCAGTAGGGAGTATTTCCTCCTCTTGCGTGGATCATTACTGGATATTTTTAAAGAAAAATATAAGATATAGCAAAATAAATACAAAATTAAACTGAGTAAAATAATTTTACCAAAAATTTTATGAAGTTTTTTAATCTAGTGCTGTGGAATATTTTCATATTCCACCAACAGCGCCATTTTTTTAAACGAGGGTTCGCAACAGCAGATATTACATTTACATATATATATACTGACAGAAAGCAGATNTATATATATATATTTTTTTTATTAGGTCAAAAATATTAGACTTTCTTGCCAATGGACCCTAGGAGACGAGAGAAAAAACATTTAAAATAATTTTAGCATATATATCCAGGTTGTTATATATTAATCGATTTTGTTTTTACGTACGATAAGAAAATAATATTCAAAATCGTATTAAATGAGATTAGATACACAAAAAGTTTCAAAAACCAAAACAAACGTTCAGTAACCTGAGCCAAAAAAAAAAAAAAAAAAAAAAATTAAGAAAAACAATTTGGATTCGTTTTTAGCATCTTTTAAAGCCCTCAAAAACGGATTTACGCGGGGAAAAGAATTTTTTTTTAAGGAGGGTTTGCAACCCGAGATTCGAACCCGAGACCTTTACGTTACAGTGATGAGCGCCGTGGCAACGCCTAAACCGTTCCGGCCACCGACGCCCCCCAATTATTTTTTACAATCGTTGGGGAGTAGAATATTTTTTGACGGGCCTATGTCAAAAAGTTTAGATTAATTAAGGAATTCAAAACATTTGTCGCCGAGAATCCAATTCGATTACACGACATATGAAAAATGGCAAAAAGGAGGGAAAATTCAAAAGGTGGGGTTGAGATGGGAAGTTGGTGTCCGAGTGGATCGAGGTCACGATTGATAGCTCAAGTGGTACAGCAGCGGCGTATCTAGCCGAAGATCGTGGGTTCGAATCCCGCTCGTGCCATTGACTTTTTTATCTCAACTAAAATCCTTAATTAATTGTAATATATTAATTGGTCAAGCGGACCACGAAATAAGTGAATTTTATATAATTATGAGTGAGAAAAATAAGGATGAAGTTAAACACAAAAACTCCTCAAACGTTTTATTTTATTTCCCCGTTTCTAACTTATTTATGAAAAGTTACGGATTTAGAAAACAGAAATTTATTTTTTTTTTACGAGGGTTCGCAATAGCAGAGGCTATATAAACCCTCAGGGTGCGGGTGTTTTGAAAAAAAAAGCCCATTTGTAAGTATGTCGGGTTGAATGCAGGGATTCGAACCCGGGACCTTTACCTTACAGCGAAGAGCGCCGTGTCAACGCCTCAACCGTTGCGGCCACCGACTCACCGTAATAAAGGTGTTCGATAGGGATTAAGTGGAGACTCCATGCTGGCCAATCCAAACATTGAACAGAACAATTGATGTGGTTTCTTCAGAAACTTAACCGAGCTGTTTTGTGTTTTATCAGAAGTTCGGGACCAGTGGCACGGCTTCTCGCACATAATCCAGCATCTGAAAGACTTCGCTTTACAATGCGTAAACTGACATTAACATTTCTAACTTGTTGAAGTCGCTGCTTGATCTCATAAGCGATGTCGATTACGGAATACATTCGAAAAAAATAAAACGATCGTCTCTCTCTGAGAAGTGACAGGATTGTGACCCGATCTATGCTTCTCAAGTAATCTCCAGTACCTTGGTACCGATGGAAGATCCTTCTAACAGTTGTTCTGCGAATGTTAAGTAAGGTGCACCAGCACCATGGTGGCCAAATACGTTTAACTTCTCCATCTTCTAACAACGCTATGATTCTAGCCGAACCTGTATCACTTAAAACCAACACTCAAACAAATTTGAAACTTAAAATTGGTACAACTTAAAAAAACTCAAACCACCGGAACGTTAGAAAGAATCATTACAGAAAAATCAACCAAGGGAAGATTGACTATTCAAAGGATTTATTTACAAAATCCAATTGTAAACACAAGTGGGCGATTTTATCTGTTTTGTTTACCTCTAATCCTTTAAAACGGGCCAAATCTTGTAAGATAATCAATGGAGGATTGTCTAAGAGATAATTAAAAATTTAAGGATGGCTACTTTTTGCTTCTCAGTGTATTATACAGAGGTGGGTTTTCTGCCTTTCCACGCCCTGCTTACAACTCAGACGAACCTCTGAAGATATTGAAAAACCGAAACTTTCCTGAAAGACCAAAGCAGCGAGGATAGACAGATCAAATTGCAAACTCTCACATAGTTTGGTCGGTATGACAAACACGTTTTTTTATCATACGGTTTTGTTGTCTTTTCTCGCCCTGCTTATAACACTGATCACTCAAGACCAAAATGATCGGTACCGCCAAAATTTCAGATTCATCACCCGGACACAACATGAATAAATCTAATAATTAATCAAAATAAATAAATATACTTACATAATGTATATAATTTATCTACTATAATACAATTAAAAACTCAGGGAAAAAAACGCTTTAGAGTAATATACATTTTTAAGTTCTACTGAATTCAATTTGCCTGAAATTTATAGAAAGGATAACTGCGTTTTGGTGAGCACTCTATATACAAATTTGGAATATATAAATGTTAAAAAAGGCTGACCTATGTGGCTGAGCCGTGCACCTTCCAGAACAATAGGTGGCACTATCGCTCACTCTTCTTCGAGGCAAAAACAATGAAACGTTGTCACAGGAAAACATAAAGGTGACAACACCATATGCCAATTATTGCGGTCAAACTCCGCCTTTTTAACGTTTCAGCTAAAAACGTAACTATTCTCTTTATGGGGACAATGCATTTTACGTTCTGGCGGTATTATCAACATAGACATGTCCCTTATCGGCTGGCAAATAATAAACCTAAACAAATCTAAATAACACATCAAGCATAAAAATTTCCTCATAACAGCAATGTATCACATCACCTTTTCTTCGCCAAATACGAAGGTTCGATCAATTATTGCGGCCTTATCAACACCGTTGCGTAAAGTTGGTCGTGACATGGAATGCATGTACAAAGCTCCGGAGAAAGGTTTCGGATTATGGGCGGAAGATAAGTCAAGTGACTTTCAAGCTTTACCGCCTTCGTCGATAATCAATTATAAAATGGCAATACTTCCACTTCCACGGTTTTCTAGTTTTTGAACATAATTCGTTTACAATTTTACGTTAAGTATAGCGGGTGTGAACAAGAGCTTAACAGTTAGTTGGCAAACAGCTGGCATTTTATACATATCAAGGCCGGCGGGACCATTACGACAAGCGTTAACCAAAATAACACAAAAGGCAGCTCGAGTGCTCCGTGGTAAACAAGGCATTCCGTGGAGTTTACACGGCCTTTTAGCGCGGGGTCGTTCCAGATCGATCAACCCGAATTAATCACAGGCGAAATATTATGAAGGGCTGGCTCACGACAACGGTGATTAATGACGGAGGTTTCATAAATACCACACTTCTAACTAGACTACTAACAACTATTTTAGTTAGCCTGCTCATTGTGAGAAGAAAACTTTTAATTTATACTAATGAAGCATGTGGTGTAATTGCCTGAACCAATAAAGCCAAAAGCTGTCAAGACACCCGGAGACTCAAATTCTAACACAATGATCAAGAAAAGCAAAAATATACAACACACATTAAAATAACCCGTCCGAGGATTGGCCATACCCGGGGAACCCTCAGGTATTAACTTTTCAGAAGACCCAAGCGGTGTCCACTGTATGGAGAAAGAGACACCACGTGACATACTAGGGTCTTGGCTTAGGTCACCATCTTTCGGGTATCAGCGAATTCACTACAGGTGCTCCTCCACTCGTAAAGAGAATGAGACTAGCAAGGCCGGATACTCAACTGCCCTCGAAGTCCAGAGACCCCCTTCACTTTCATTTCGCCTTTAGGTTTTCCACCCAGTGACCCAGTAGGACGTCCCTCGGCCTCCCCACTTCTTAAGAACGTCTCGGGGGCCAGAGGCCCCCTTCACTTTCATTTCGCCTTTAGGTTTTCCACCCTATCACGCAAGCATACGCTAAACTACTCGGTTAGTGTTTCAAGACGGGACGGACAAAAGCCCAAAACTGTATCGCCACCCGGCGCAGTGAACACGCCAGAGTCTTGCGGTCACCGTCATTCGATACCGTGCGGCTGACAGCCCACTCGCGAAGTGGCAAGGCCCTAGATGCGTGCCCGGACCCCACACGGGAGCATTCTTAGCCCCATCCTTTATACGATTAATACTGCCGACTTACTGAACATCCCAATATCATCATTACCGCCAACCAAAATCCAATACAAGCATCCTCCAACATCGAAACACTGTGTTTTTCAAAATGGAGAGAAAACTGAATGAGGAAAAATGTAAGGTGTACAGTATACACTGAAGAAAAAAAAAACAATCTTGCCCTCTACTGTAAATCAACAAGGAGCGACTTCCTTTCGAATCAGATGGTTAGAACTATACCTAGACAGACGTGGAATCCCTAAACAAGGCTTAAGAGACAACTTTACTAAAGACTTGGACAAGTACGAAGACTATAAGGGCCGAATTAGTGTGACTACTTTAGACATAAGAGTGGAACTGTGGGGTCCGCCAAGTCATTTAATATCAAGTCTACCAATCCTTCCATCAGACAAAAGGAAAAGTCCTCAGACAAATCGTTGAATCTTCTTACATCCACAATCCACAACAATCCCGACACCAAGGCCTCGTTCCATCCTCACCTTAATGCACCCTTGTACTTATCATGGCTTATCTACACTTTCCAATCTCGAGAACCCTCCACCTGGTTGACCTCGAGACCTTAGCAAAGACCAGTGGAAAAAGTGGAGGGCAAGATGGAATGAGGAAAAATGTACACAGTGCACTTATTCACTGAAAAAATCTCCACTGTGCATCGATAGCAAGGAGCAACATTAGAGCAAGATGCTAAGGACTATACCTAAAAGTGAAGTCGAATCCTTACACAAGGCATTAACAACTGCGAAGACTTGGAGAACCAATTTTCTTTTAACTGACACACAAAACAAGCGAGAATCTGCATAGCATGACAGTTGGCGAAAAACTGCAGGTACATCATTCTATAGGACTTCTTTCTCGTTCTCGTCTCAAACCTTTCCATCTTGTAGTAGGAAGCAACTAACCTACATACAGATATTTCAAGTAGACCCTAATTACCTCCACTATACTTGGCAACCGTCCTCAGAAAACCATTGTATTTTTAACCAATACAACGCCATCCTACCTAGGCAGCAGAATGGCGTAGAATCGCACAAAAATTGAGAGACGACTTTTGGACAACAAAGATTTTTAGGCCGAAGTCTGTTTTGACCGTCAAAATATAACTTTGTACAAGACATTACTGTGACTACTTTGGAGATACAATTGGGAGGTTCCTAGCCATCCGATATCCATCTAATACAATCCTTCAAAACAAAACTCCTCAGACAATTTGCTTCAAGTTCCACGTCAAACTTTCGATCTTTTCTAACCCCACTGCCAAAGCCCTCTGTACACTTTCCCATCTCGAGAACCGATCACTTGGATAGAATCGAGACCTCCTCGCCCTTTTATCCTTCATGTTAAATGGCAGTGCTGGCCAAAGTGTCAGTCCCACCAAACTTACATAACAATTATGTAACTTATTGTAATTATGTACATAATGTAGAAACGTATGAAAAGGTTAACTATCAGAGACAGCAAATAATCCATCCCATCCAGAAGATTCGCGTGACGGAAAAATTGTGAAGAGCCCGCAATAGCCGGAAAAACGTACTCGCTAAGCTAGGGAGGCTCGCGTGTGCATTTGTCATAGGAGGTATGAAAGCATGTATAAAGAAAAGGGGCCAAAATCCTTGTCAAAGGAAAAATAATCTGTTGGCATATAGATAGATCTAGGGGGTCTTAAACTCAAAGTTCTTGGCATTTTTCAGTGAATATGAGCACCATCGGCGAAAAAATAGGTTTTCAAAAACCCATCCAAGACAATTATAGTAAAAATGCAATCTACTTCTCAAATAGACCAAAGCTTTCTCCTTGAAAAAAAGATTAGGAAGAACAGACAGGGAGTACATCCGAGCCGGGGAAACATTTTGTATCACACTCCCAAACAGTTCTTACATAAGAGTAGTAGTAAGTTTTTTCTTTTTTTTTTAATTGAGGTGTGCCCTTGCAAACCAGTTTTACTCGGAGAACTTATGGAGAAAACATGCAAATAAAACGATTGACAGATAAGCCAAAATATTTGGTACTCATAACTAGTAGGCCTGACGAAAAACAAATTCACATATTCTTTAAATGGTGATTTGATCGTTCATATAAAAAAAGAAGAGGCTGATCTACGCACGAGGTTAACCGTGGTCAGTCTACAACTAGATACAGGTCGTCCGTTGAACTTCCAAAACTTAATTATTTATTTGTAGACGAATTATCGTTAATTATTGGTATTAACATAATTGGAAGTCACAGATTCCGTTTGGCACTGAACGTTTTCGGTTTGACGGCATCCTTGACCTCCAAAGCGGAGAAGGACGTCCGACCGAGTGGATGTGTCTTTGATTCCGTTTCTAAAATGAGCGACAAAGACGAAGTAGAGATTTAGTTTTAAAAAACGCATATTTTTCTTTATGGAAATGAGGTCGTGTTGATATTCTCCGAGGCCTTTTTGCAACCAGGTTTTCCCCTCTTAAGCAATCTTCGATCAATTTTAGACCTACTGATAATCCTTTCCTACACTGTGATTTTGATCTATTGTTGAAGCCCCTATAAAATAAAAGCCTACCTTGGAAAGAGCAACTTTTTCCTATAAGACTAAGCTTTGGTCCTTTGGTGTGATAAATGCTTACCGAAGTGGCTGTATATGCTTCACATTCACAAAGGATATGTGCCGAAATCTCTGCTTCCTCTTGACAAGAGTCGGCATGTTTCTGTTTCTCCTTAAGGTGATAGTTAAGGTTAAGAGGGCAGTGGCCGGTAAAGAGGCCTATAATTTACCTCAAATCTTACTGAGAGTGAGGAGTTGGTTTTTTAGGCCTCTTTTCCTTCATTCCGTCATATCCTGGAACCGCCTCAAGGTAACCTGTGTTTTCCTAGGGCCATTAGGCATTCCCAGTCTAGTTTGGAGCTAAAAGCAATTTTAGTGTCTTTAATGCATGTCTGTCCGAATGTATCCGTGCACCTTTCTTCTTTATCTTTGCGCACAGAGTTAGATTGCATGGGCGTAAGGATGGAAGATAGTTAGCACCAACCTTAGGGTTTTTTTTCCTACGGTTTAACACTCTCTATTCCATCTTTGTCCCATCAGTATAACATATCAGGACTCCTTCCTGAATATTGTCGGTTGTCTTTCTTCTTTGTCTCCCTTTTTGAGCGTTTTATAAATTTCTTAGCTTGCTTCATACATGGCGAACCTTTAGTTTTTCTTTCTCGAGTTATTTTTCCAGTTCCAACTTAAGCACATGGTTGTGGTACTTGTACCAAGGGTGAGAGGCTGCCCGTTTTTTGGCAAGTTGGTCAGTCTACTTGAAAGAAAACCTGTAGTGTTGGGCCTCAGCTTGGATAATTGTTGGGATAAGTCCAAGGGACTTTGCTAGGGTATGGTACGGCCGTTTTGGATTTGCTAATAGACTAGTTGAAGGTAAATCAATTCAAAATTTTACATACTATATTTACATAATTCTACCTTCTGCTTGAGTCGTCCAGGTGATTGCCTATCTATTGGTTCTACATATTCAACCAAGATATCATTATCAATACATAATTGTTGCTCTGTTGATTACTCGGTTCGAGGTAATTATTAAGGAAAAGCAATTAAATTTTTAAAGTCTGTACATATCGAAATATCATTTCGGCAGACAGGCAAGGATAAAAACAAAACGCAAATTAATTAAAGCCTAGATTTAAAATTCAATTAGCGTAAGGAGAAAAGCGAGGTTATTGAATTAAAAACTGGCACTAATACCTTTCAATGAATTTTCTCAAAAATAATAAGATACTACAAGAGGCGAAAAAAGAACTTACGGATAGAATTTGAATTCAAGCTCTCGTTTCTTTACCTGAAAACAAAATAAAATTAGTACATATTGAAAAAAGATATACTGAAAAATTTAATGATTGATGATTTTTACAAAACAATTTTAATTGACTCAACTGTTTAGTACACCGAGTGGAAAACAGACAAACGATTTGTTGTTTGATGATTAGTGAAGTGGAATCAATCAGAATCCCGTGGATATCGGACATAAACAATAATATGGTAAATCGGTAAAAAAAAGTTTTCCAACCAATGACTTTTCGAACAAAGATCAAAAAATAAAAACGGCAATAACTTTTCCATCTGGCTGCTATCGCCATGCTTAACAACGAGTGATAATGTGTGAAGGTTATTCGATAGTAAACGCTTTGTCATAATTCAACAATTATTTTGTACGTGATAATAATATGAACTACTGGTGATAATTCATCATTCGAAGCTTGAATCAACTTTTATTCTAGTAACGGGTGATAAACCTTGATTCCCGAATAAAGGAAAAGACTGTGAGGTCACAGACTCTCTTACGATGTTTGTTGTCTTGCTTCACCTTGCTTATAGACCTGACCAGCCGGTGAAGACGCCGAAACGCGTCTGACACCAAGCGAGCGAGAAGGAGACCAAATTACAAAATCTTACGTAGTTTGGTTGGTATGACATTTTGGCACCTCCTGCATTATACACTCCTGGGTTTCGTCTTTCCTCGCCCTGCTTATAACCCTAACTAATTATTGAAGATGAGTCAAAAGCCGAAACGCATTTGTCTGGGCAAAATATTTGGAAAAAAAACATTTAAAAATTGTCCAGAAACATTGTGGAATAAAACTCAGAAGATTGGAAGTAATGATAAAGAACGCCGATTTTCCCATCTTAAACTGCCAGAATAGATCTCAGAGGAAATTTGTAGACCGTTGGGACTCTCTATCTGTTTACAGGAATTGTCGTTCCTCATGCCGAAAGACTCGAAAATCAAGGACATTCTGCCGTAGTAAATTCTTATCTCCTTACCGACTGCTTCGTCTCATCAAAGAAACGATACTGAAAATACAGCCATCATTGCCTGGTTCACCCAGTCGCTGTTTACTCGTTCAAAATTATTTTTAAAATAGGATGTATGATTAAGAAGAAGTGATAAAATATGAAAAAGAAAGCGAAACTACTGGAAAGTTACATGGAGCCTGGAGAATTATGATTCCGGGGTATATTTACATCTGAGACTCGTTGCATGATGCAATGCACCCGGGCAAAAAAGAAGTGCGTGTAAATCAACAAGCAGGCCACAAGCAGTCCGTATTTTTTCCACTACAGATTTTAAAAAGTGATCTTAATTACGGAAGGTCTAGATTCATATCTGCGTAGTTTGTAAGAAGATGACGAAACCAGCGTGATTTATAAGCGACAAGTGATCAAAAGATAAAGTGGCAGAAGAATGCAACAATCTGTGCAAATCACATGTTGACGAGAATGGTAAAACCTTTGAAACTACACTGAAAGGAAAAAAAAGTGGCCACCCTCCCTTTTTAGTAACTAATAGCAATCGTTATCATTTTTATTTTTCCATGTTTACTGTTTATTTTTAAAGAAAACTATAAGATATAGCTAAATAAATAAAAAATTAAACTGAGTAAAATAATTTTACCAAAAATGGTGCTATGGAAACAATGAAGACAATTTTCAATTCAGTAAGGATATTTCCCTCATCTTGCGTTCGACGTGGCATCGACTTTATGAGGTTTTGAATTTAGTGCTGTGGAAGAATATTTTTCATACTCCTCCATCAGCGCCATTCTTAATTCTTGCAAATTCTCTGTCATCACTGGGCGACTTTTTCCAATTTTGACAACACGTCTCAAAGGCGTCCGATAGGGTTTATGTCGGGACTACATGCATAATTACGATTCCTTATTGTTATCGAGATTTCGCCATTCGATACTAGCAAGTTTTTACTCGTATCTTGAGGTGTCGGAATAGGGAAAAAACAGAGGAAAAATTGTTCGCTTTATAACAGATAACAATGCAAACGAAGTCGTAGTTTCTCACCCTAAGAAATGTCATAGTTTAAACCTTAAACTTGAGTTGTGTTGAAAAAGAAGTGTAAATCAAGGAAACAGGCAAGGCCATCTCTCGTGTCGTAGAGATTGTAAACATTTTCAAAAACACCTGTGACAAAGACCAAAAAGAACTTTCCCATGATCAACTAAGATTAAAAATATAATTATTTGGAGATCGAGAGATGCGGTCTGGAGCACTCTCAACACGGCACACAAGAATGACACATCTACACGGAAAACAAACACTTTGAGCCCTGAAGATGATCTCAATAAAGATCGAAACGTTGGCACGATAAAGAAAATGTTTTTCTAAAACCTACGGCACACCAGACCTCATCTCAAGATCTACGAATAATCATTGACTCATTGACATTAAAAATATAATAAACCCAGTTCAATTTCAAACAACCAAAGTGTTATCTCAGGCAAATAAATCCCATTAATCAATACTATGAAACATGGAGTTAAATCTTCTAGGAGCAGTGTACTAATTCTTCATATCTGCGTTATCTAAAGAGTGTGAAATATACAGTTAAATAATAAGGGAGAAAAAGAGTCCTCTTATCTAACGCCTATTTCTACCGGGTAACCCAGTAGTACAAAAGGCTCTTGAAATACAAAAAAATAAAAACCATTCTGGAGACATTAAAATAAATTATATGTCTCGGCATCTGACGAAATGTGGAAAAACTCAACATTGAAACTTAGATAACGAAGATCTGTGGAAGAAAGACAACCAACAGAAAAAGACCCCTTTCAGAAAGGGGTCTCGATATGGTACACTTATAGATCAAAAATATAAAACCATAGCAAAGCCACGTAGACTGGTTCTATCTTCCATACTTAGCCATGCAAACCAACTCTGTGCTTAGCTCCGAACTAGAAACTAGTAAATTGCCAGATGGCTCTATAAAAACACAAGTTCACTTCGAAGAGGCTTCCAGGACATGATGGTATAGAAAGAAACAGGCAGACCAATTAGCCAAAGAAGGGGTGACCCTCACACATGGGACCATAACTCGGTGCACTGGAGGGTGTGGTAAAGTTAGAGCTGGAAAAAGACATGAAAAAGGTCATTCTCAAGCACTCAAGCAACTCATAAAACTCAAACTCAAGCTCTTAATAAAAGCAACAGGTTTGAGCCAAGCTAAGAGATTAATCAATTTATCAAAAAAGAAACAGGTAGTATCTAATACCCCAAACATGGAACACTGGTGGATCCAAGGATGGACCAGGGAGTGAAATGGTAGAGGTATAATTAAACTTTAACAAAATCTCTGGGATTGGTTCCAACTGACATCATGGTTTGGGCTCCAAACTTGCTTGGGAGAACACAGCAAACTTCTGACCCATGAGACCGAAACCACAAATGCGCACAACAGAAAGAGTGCTAAACATTGTACTTAAACTGGCTTGAGAAGGAATAGCTACAGGAAGGGTATGGTAAATCAATAATGGAACAGAGAATAGGTGCAGGGATAAAGGCAGCAAAATTTCTTGGATTTTTCCAACTTTTTGCCAAACTGAGTTCCATGCAATCCATGAATGGTGCAAGGATCTAAGTATTTCGGATAGTCAGGCAATTAAAAGAAGCACTAAATGCGTAAGTCTTGGCTCTAAACTACGGCCCTAGACGGACACAAGGTCAACTTGAGGTTGGTTCCAATACTTAACGGAATAAAATGAAACATGCTGACCAACTTGCCAAAGGGTTGGCGTCTCGACCATGGGACCACAACTAGGCACATCGGAGAGTGTGGTATAGATACAGCAGGAAAATTCAAGCACTGCGCAATCACGTCACATCAGAATACAGAAAACCCATCGAGGATTCAAAAACTCTTTACGTTCTGAGAGGACAGAACTAAAAAACTACATAGAACATTGCAACAGGAACGAAACTTTTCATTGTGATTGTTAGCATGGACGATTCTGCCTACAACATCACAAAAATGTAGCCGAAAGGAAAGTAGAATATGGAATAATGAATCTTGAAGGACCATTATAAAGGATCCTTTAAAAATAACGACACTAGCACTGAAGTGACTGAAATAAAAAATACATTAAATAAACTCATATATCAAAAAGTGGAACTTTTTTATCGATCGTGGGTTTGACATCAATACAGAAATGTCGAGTGTCGCCAGGGGCAAGTTAATTATGATTTGCATTTTGCTACATTCTACGCAACCTTTTTTCCTCAAATATTTTCAGATAATTTGCATTTTAATTGAGGCTGCCAAATCATTTCTACTTTCACCCGAATCGCCCAACAACAATTGAAATCGTGCCATTTTGTAATTCTCGTTAAGGGTTTCGGAGGGTAGAAGATAAGAAATTTCTTTCCTTGCGGAGTTGATAAAGAAGACATGAATGGTCCACGGATCAATATATTTTCGGACTATTAGGCAACTACAAAACCGCTAAATACGTGTACTTTTCCAGTGTCTAAAGTGAGTTCATAATGTGGGAATGGACCTTGGAAAACATAGGGTGATTTTTTGGTTCTGGACATGTTAGTGTAGAAGGAAACATAACCAACTAGCTGAAGAAGGGATGACCATCTCACTCATGACCACAAATAGGTGGTTCATCAATTCTTTCTAAGCAATCGGTGAAATAAAGCGATAGATTGGAGAAATCGGTCGAAAAGTTTCCGATGCCCTAAATATGCCAGTGAATATTTCAATCATATTTTCACGCTAATTTAAAGAACTTAGAAAGAAAGAAGAAAGAAGGGAAAATCGAGTGAGACCCCCGCCTTTGTAGACTTGTTTTGTATCTCGTTGTGCAGTATGCTTAGTAGTGAACATTTGGCATGATGTAGTTGGAAACCCTGAGGTCTCCTAACTGTCCGAAAATACAAACCTTCTCTCGGCCGTCCGTACACCATAAACAAAAACCTCGACTCATCCGAAAACAAGGTTTTAGTCCAATCTTGCTCAGATCAATTGATGCGATTTCTTGTAAAACATAACCGAGCTTTTTTGTGCCTTGTTAAAAGTTTTGGATCAGTGGCAGGCCTTCCCGCACGTAATCCAGCTTCTGAAAGTATTCGCCTAGCAGTGCGTAAACTAACATAAACATTTCTAACTTGTTGAAGTCGTTGGTTGATTTCAACACCGGTAGAATGTCGATTACGCAGTACATTCGAAACAATAAAACGACCGTCTCTCTGAGATGTGACACGGTGGCGACTGATCCGCGCCTTTTGGAGTAACCTCCAGTATCTTCGTAGCGATGGAGACCCTTCGGGCAGTAGTTCTCGGAATGTTATGCACAAGAGTGGCCACATACGCTCTAACGTATTCCACCTTTCAGTCATGCCGAATCTGTATCACGTAAAACCATCACTAAAACAAATTTTAAACTTAAAAAAGGTACAACTTTTAAAAAATCAAACGACCGTGACGTTAAAAAGAAGTTTTACAGAAAAACCAACAAAGAAGAGATTGACTAATCGATGATTTATTTACAAAATCCGATTGTAAACACAAGTGGGCGATTTTATCTGTATTTTGTTTACCTCTAATCCTTTAAAACACACGAAATCTTGTTGTAAGCTAATCAATGGAGAATTGTCTAAGAGATATTTAAAAATATTACGGGTTGTCACTTTTTTTACCTCTCAGTGTATTAAAATGTCCAGATATTTTTGTTGGCAACCCTTCCAAGTCATTCTTTCCTTTTTACCAAGACCAATTTAAATTTCCCGACCTGAAATAGCTTTTGCCTATCACATCAGACAATATTGCTCAAATTGGCACAGAGCAGTTGTTATTTCCACGATTGTTTCGTTGAAGGAAACAATACACAATAAACATGCGGGCATTCCCTGAATGCGAAATGCCGATTGGGCACAGCGACACCAAACGGACCTTGACGACCGGGGACGATCAAGCGGAGAAATTTCCAACAAATATTAGACGCTTTCAGCCGACAAAAACCGAAAAAAAGGTACAAGAATTTGCCGTTGTAATATTTATAAATTCTTTTGAACATATCCTTCAGAAAGTGTGTCTGAAAATCATTGAGATGCCTTACTAAACATTTAATGTGTGGTGACCGTTAATCGATAATTATTCAGAAATCGTAAGATGCGGTCTGGTGTGATGTAGGTTTCAGAAAAACATTTTCTTTATCGTGCCAACGTTTCGATCTTTATTGAGATCATCTTCAGTGTAATTGTGTAATTGTGCCATTCTTGCGTGTCGTGTTGAGAGTGCACGACACGCAAGAATGGCACAATTACACAGAAGACAAACACTTTGAGCCCTGAAGATGATCTCAATAAAGCTTGAAACGTTGGCACGATAAAGAAAATGTTTTTCTGAAACCTACATCACACCAGACCGCATCTCACGATTTCTGAATAATTAAACATTTAATATTACAAATCCTTAATAAGCTCATTTTTCCGGTATTTTCCTATAAAATTTTGTAGACGGAGTTGCTAAATATTCCTATTACAATCGGGCAATCTTTGACATCGTTTCAAGCCTTTGCTTTACCCTAGAAATTGAGATAAAATTTCACAATTGGCCTAAAAATTGAGAGAATAATGCATTTTCTATAATATAGTGTTTCGAAGAACAATTATTCGGAAATCGTGAGAAGCGGTCTGGTGTGATGTAGGTTTAAGAAAAACATATTCTTTATCGTGCCAACGTTTCGATCTTTATTGAGATCATCTTCAGGGCTTGGGATTTACAAGCATTGTTTAAATTTAACAAATGCATGTAGGATGCGGAAAAAAGTGAATTTATCCAATGCAAAACAATATTTTTTATATTGAATCAAAATATTTCTACTTACTCAAAGTGTTTGTTTTCTACGTAATTGTGCCATTCTTGCGTCTCGTGTTGAGAGTGCCAGTGAGATTTTGCTGTTTTATGTTTATATACGTTGGATTTTGAAGGTGTGGGGAAGGAAGTCGGTACAGAAAGACATTTTTCTATAAGGAGTCGGCTTCTTTGAGGTGAAAAGATCAGGATTATATAGACGGGGATAAATAGGAAAAGGAAAGCTAAATTGTTCAATTGTAGATTACGTCAGATTTATTTGTTATAGGGTTGGAATCTTTAATTTTGGAAAAAAGCGTTTGAGTCGTTTTATAATTTTTGAAAGCTATTTTGAAGTTATCGGACGAGAGAAATGTGTTTATTTATGTGATAGGGCGTGAATGAATGGCATGGAAATGTATGTTGGTTTGTTTGTATTTGATAGATTTGATGTAGTATTATTAGTACTAGTGGATGGTGTTAGTGTTGAGTTGTAGTTGTTGATTATTCTGTTGATTATGTGTTTAGGGTAGTGATTGTTATGGAAGTTCTGTTTGCATATCTTTATGTTCTTGTGGTGAAATGGTTCATGGCTTAGAGTATTAACTCTGTGAAGTAACCCTTTGGCCGTGTTTATTATTGTATGAAGAGGATGGTGAGATGTAAAGTTGAGGTAGCGATCTGTGTTTCTTGGTTTTTGATACCAATCTGTGATTAATCTGCCATCTGGTTGTTTTATTACGAGCGTATGTAAAAATGGTATTGTTTTGTTGTTTTCGATTTCATGTGTAAATTGTAGGCGTGGGTGAAAGCTATTAGATGTATCTAATGTAGCTTGAATTTGATCTGTGGGAACTGCTGCTGTTTTTGAAGAATTTAGTGAGGAAGGGTAATGTGAAAGGAAGTTGTGGTATAACTGTGTTTAATAGATGTGTCATAATTATGTCTGCCAAATAGTTGTTTGTAAAATTGATTGTTGTATGTAAAACATCCGTTAATACAACAGTGTCGAACCATTGTTATGAACGTGTTCTTTGATAGACTTGTGTGTGGTGTTATGTTGAGCCATTTATCTTTAATAATGTTCAGTGTTGTGTCTATTGGAATGTTGGTGAACAATGATGAACATCTAGGGATATGAGAGAGTAGTAAGAGGGGATGTGAATATTATTAATTTTGTTAATGAATCTTTTACGTTATGTGTTATCTGTGATGTTGTTGTGTATGTGAAGAAGTATGTGTGAGTATAGAAATACTTTGATTGAATATAAAAAATAAATTTTTTTTTGCATTGTATAAATTCACTTTTTTCCACATTCTACATGTATTTGTTAAATTGAAACAATATTTGTAAATCCCAGGCCCTGAAGATGATCTCAATAAAGATCGAAACGTTAGCACGATAAACAAAATGTTTTTTTGAAACCTACATCACACCAGACCGCATCTCACGATTTCCGAATAATCATCGACTGACGATCACTAATCACCATACGTTTCGAAGAACGTTTTTCTTTCAACTCGGCGAGAAAGATGGAACGAAAATACATCTAGAAAAATATATATCGCAGATTCAGGTTGTCGGTTGTCTTTTTCTCCGCGAAAACATCAGAGAATGTAACTCCGTAACTGTAAATGTCATGCTAAGAGATATGTATTTAGGTTGCTGAGGTTACGCAGACCCGCTGGAAATCGTTTCGCTCGGAACGAGTTCCATCCATTTTTCCTTCTCAGATTCATTTCGGGAGCCGTTTTAAATCAGAGCATTTCAATCATTCAGTCTGCGCCAAATATAATAATAATACATCGAAGTACTGCATTATAACTAACAGGCTTCAAGTGTTCACAGATATTTGGGGGGAAAAATTGAAAATTCTTTCAGATTGTGAGATTTTTCCATGTTCTTTGAGGGACAATGAATTTCAAATTTGGCCGTTAGGGTTCATTTTAGTCTGGCTAATTTCGCTGGTTATATTTCGCCATCTTCAGTGTGTCACAACAGAGTAAATTTCAAATTCTTCCGACCACGAACAGTAGGTAATTCGAAATACTGTCTACATTTCCAATCATCCTGGCACGTCTAGAGTTGTTTCGGAATTTCGCCATCATAAGAGGTGACTCAGACCTCACCCTGCTTATAACCCTGATTCATCGGACCTGTCAGTCTAAAGTTACAAGTCCTCACCAATCCTACTTTAATGTAAATCACATCATCTCACGTAGTTTGATCAGTATTAAGTTACGTTATGGCACAGCCTGTATTATACAGTAGTAGGTTTGTTTTTCTTTACCCTGCTTATAACCCTGACCAACCACTAAACATGGCGAAATGCGGAAACGCGTCTGACAGACCAAATTACAAAATCACTTAGTTTGGTCGGCATCTCAGACACGATTGCACATCCTATTATACAAGGATGCGTTTACAGCCTATATTATACATTGGTGGGTTTGCCTTCTCTCGCCCAGTTTATAACCCTGACTAACCACTGACCATGGCAACAAGCCGAAACGCGTCTGACAATCCAACCCAGCGAGAGTAAGCAGAAGAAATAACAAAATTTTACGCAGTTTCGTCAATATTTCAGACACATTGGGCACCTTCTTATAATACAGTGGGGGATATGTTTTTGCTCGCCCTGCTTATAACCCTGATCGACAACTGAAGATGGCGAAATGCCAAAACCATCGGACAGATTAATCCAGCAAGGATAGGCAGAACAAATTACAAAATGTCACAAAGTTTGGTGGGTAGTCAGATACCTTTTAGCCATCCTATAGTCAACACTTGTTGGATAGTTCCTTCTTCACCTGCTTATAACCCTGACTAGCCAATGACGGTGGATGAAATGCCGAAACGTATCTGGCATACTAACCTAGTGAGGATAGGCAGACTAAATTATATAATCACACGTAGTTTGGTGATTATTTTGTCACATTCTATGACATACAGTCGTGTGATAATTCTTTCCTAACCCTGCTTACGACCTTGACCAAACACTGTTGAAGGCCGAAACGAGTCGATTGATCGGAAACATCCAAGTTCAGGTAAATTACCCAGCATGCCTCAGTAAGAAAACCTTAAAGTTATTACAGTTTATAACTAGACAAACGAAAGGCTAAGATGAGAAATTCAAAATATAAGTTTTAACTATACATTACTCAATTTATATCAAGAAAACATTAAGTAGGTTTCAATCATTTTCGCAAACTGTTTCGCTTATCGTTTTATATGAGTAGGATCAATTATCTGGGTACAATGAAAAACTGGTGTTTAGTATGGGAGAGGCTTTCAATAAGACATTTGACCGTTTAAAAAGGGACAGTGGGATATCGATGACCTCAAAGCAAAGGCGCGTTCACTCTCACCCCCTACCAAGCCGAGACACCTGGCGGCCCACTGTCTACCAGGTCTAAATTAATACAAGCCAGTTTGCCTGCCACGTGCCCCAAATACGAAATCGCCTTGCCAATTCTCATTCCAATCCGTCTCGAGACTTCTGACAATCCAAGATTCACATTAAACATTTTTCAAATTGGGAATGGGGGGAGGAGGCTTTCGATCATTTAAACCATGATCAACTATGATCACTTGTAGAACGAAAAACGCGTCTTACAGAGCGCCGAGGATTTCATACGATTTGTAGCTTTTTACGAATGCATCATAGAAATTAGCTTATTGTTTATTAACGTTATTACTACTGCATGTCATTTTATAGAGTATTTGAATTATCTCGTGGCAAAACGAGGATATCGGCCTTGGCAACGAAGAACGAAGAAAAATTTGTAGGATTCTTGCCCTTCCTGAACTACTCGAGAAGTTCCCATTGTAAGGTGTTTGGAAAAACAAAGAAGCCGGAAACAAGAGAGCCGCATGAATTAACCTTGGCCTAGTTGTTCCCCGATTCGAACTCGTCGCTGTTGTTGCGCAAAAGAAATTTTTTCGCATCGTTCGTCCGCCCGAGATGAAAATTCGGTATTATACAACAACCGTAATAAAAAGTTGACCACCTTGAAACCAAGAAAAAGCGATTGTAGTTTCGTGATGTACTTCATATTTCTCGGCGTAAGTGGGAAGAGCCCCCTTCATTCACGCTAATAAATTACATTTAAATTGCCCCAGAGTACTCGAAATTTCTCGGCGTAATAGGGAAAGAATCCCCAGAGTATTCGATATTCCTCGGCTTGATTTGGAAAAGAGCCCCTTCATTCACCCTAATAAATTGCGTTGAGTGCCCCAGAATGCTCAATATTCCTCCACAGAATTGGGAAAGAAGCACCTTCAATCCTGCTAATAAATTAAATTAAAACTGCCCCAGCGGCAGGCCCTGCCACACATTATTCTGTCCCAGAGGTCCGGCCCCTTCATTCTCGCTAATAAATGTATTCTTTCCAATAAATACATACACAAACATCAAACCATATTAACACAATAGATCTTTTAGGTCGCAGCGGAAAAAAGGAAAACTTTGTTGGACCCCTGAAAAAAATAAAAAAGGATCCAAAGACACTGAAGATGATGCAAAGCTCAGTACGGGCTCGACATGTGCTTACCGACTACCTTCCTTTTCTAGTATCAGTTCTTTGGCCTTCTATATTCTTTACTTTATTATGGAAAGGGCGTGGGAAGGCAAAGTTGGACTTTGTACGATCTGTCTCTGGTCCGCCTATCATCGTTGGCCTTTGGCGGCATCAGAATGATCTGAAACGACCAAACTACTGGATCAATACTGATTGTACCAAAGGCCGACTAGGAAAACAACCGTTTCAAATGGAAGGAGAATGTCAGTGAGGTCAAAGAACAAATTTTGCAGTGTGAAATGGGTCTGTCAATCCAGATCTGTTGGCATTATGCTCTTTCATACTTGAACGGTTCGTTGCGCAATCCAGTCGAGAGAGAAACGTGTTTGATTAGAGATGGTGTTGTACTAGAATGGTTTCCAAATTACAAGCGTATTTTTGGCTTGTTTAGTTCCATGTTGGCCCAAATAAGCACAAACGTCGCAATTTTGTCTATCGTTATAGTTCATAGTTTATGTTATTGCGGGGGAAAACCACGAATGTCAATCGTGATCAATGTAATTTTAACGTAAATCAATCGAGATCAGTTTAAACGGCATCTCGCCGGCCTTCAACGCGGTCAGCATTTTTAAAAGTCTCTTCATTCGAATAGAATGAGAATTTTAAAAAAATCCACGGACATCAATATTGCCCAAACAAATAGGCAACCGAAACCTTTTATGCCGAGCATGGATAAAATTAAACATAGAAAAAGAGAAGGGTTACCTATAAAAACATGACTTTATACATTTTTATACAGATTTCTGTAAAATAAATAATAACAATAAAACTAAAATAAAAAGTGGTTAGAGCGTCCGAATCGATTTGCGATGCTGGCAGTCCAGGGTTCAAATCCGCCACACTCTTGAAATTTGGAAAAAGTATTGTAAAGTAGTTCCCGCACCTCGTCCACGACATCCAACGTGCAGTTGAACGTCCAGTCCTCCTGTGAAAAACATCTGTAAAGAAAACCAAGTCTCAACATGTGAATGTTGGAAAAGGTTTTTTTTACAGGTCTTACACATTTATGAATATTTTCCAAGACTATGACGTCCCTTGAATACTGAAAGCCACAAAATTTACCGTCACCGAAATGTATTATCAATTCGGCAGTTCTGCATTTTTTTAAACATTACAAATATACGATAAGTGCTGATAGTCACACTTCAAATTTCCAAGCCTAATTCTAAACAGTTACAAACACAGACTAAAGAGATTCTGGTGGGAGGGCGATAAAAATGATTACAATGTAAAAAAAAATGTAATCACAATATAAGATATTAATGTTCCATGAGTAAATGAACCTTGGGGAAAAAATCGTCCCATTGGAGAGGTAATGCTGTTGATTATGTATTTAACAATTTTATTTTTATTTTGTCGAGTGCAATTGAAATTGTTAAAATTTCCTAAATTGTCTTGATCATTGGAAAACATGATTTAAAATTTCGCCAAATCTTATTTTTGAAAAGAATTCGTAACCGTTGACCACCCATCGGGATGGACGGATCCGCACGTGAAGTTCGCGAGTCAAATTTGTATCCAGATGGTTCAAATCCACCCCCCCCCCCGAACAAAAAATACCCACGGTTGATCAGCAATCGAAGGGATTATTCAAGAGTTTGCAACATTAATGAAAGGCCGGTCCCCAAGGTTTCCCGTCTGTTTCTCATGTTTGATAATTCATGGGTTTGGCAAATCCTCGGCAGCAATTTGTAGGAAATTTATTATTCATCCTTGATAGGAGAAATTGTGCCAGATAAAACGCGAACACCAGTCAGTATTAAAGGTTTATACCAATTAAAACGAAGCCTGTTGAACGCTTAACTTGTCAAAAAAAAACCACCGTAATTAACTAAAAAAGTAAGAATCAGGAAATGAAAATACGTACATATAAAAAAATGAATAAACTGAAAGCTATCGTTGCCGAAAATATCTGACAATTAGGGAATTTGATAAGCTCAATCACAAATTACAGGGCAAACAACAAGCACTAATCAATAATACAAGCACTTCCTCACGGAAAGAAAAAATTTAAATAATCAAAAGTGAAGAGTTTAACTCTTTAATCACCATGTACAGACATCATGGAAAAACAGCCAATGGTCATGTGCGAATTCAATTAACGGATTAAAGAACCCAACCCCACTCATAGCAGGCCTATCAAAAACCACATAAATATACCACGAAAAAATACATATAAATAGGAGGTCCATGTTTCCGTAGTTTAAAAATAAAGTTAAATCCGTAGGGATTATCATTATTCGGAAATCGTGAGATGAGGTCTGGTGTGATGTAGGTTTCAGAAAAACATTTTCTTTATCGTGCCAACGTTTCGATCTTTATTGAGATCATCTTCAGGGCCTGGGATTTATAAACACTGTTTAAATTTTACAAATGCATGTAGGATGTGAAAAAATGAATTTATACAATGCTGGAAATGTTTTTTCTATATTATAATATTATTTTGTCTATATTATATTATTTTATAATTCTATTATTTTATTAAATTTCTAGCATTGTATAAATTCATTAATTAACATCCTACATGCATTTGTAAAATTTAAACAATGCTTATAAATCACAGGCCCTGAAGATGATCTCAATAAAGATCGAAACGTTGGCACGATAAAGAACATGTTTTTCTGAAACCTACGTCACACCAGACCGCATCTCACGATCCCCGAACAATCATTGACTAACGGTCACTAAACACAACACATTTCTACTAGGGATTATCTTTGAAAAGAACCTGGAACCCTCACCTGCAACAAATAGCCAAGAGTAAATTGTAAACTAATGGCCCTTCCTCATCGCTTGTAAACAGTGGGTCTTGTGTATATGTTGTATATCGTGTGTGTACATGTTGTGAAAACATTCTTCTAATTACGCTAAAAATGGAATTTAAGCATGTTGACACTAAACCGCGACTGTTATCTCACGTGTTATCGACTAATCCCGGTTTATAACAGACAAGTGGCATTTATAGTGTTTATTTATTTTTTTTTTAACTTTTATAAATGATTTATTTTTTCCATACAACTCCTCGTCCTTGATATGGCAGATAATGTTATCTTGTGGTGGGAATCGGCCGACTCAGCTGATTCTCGACTTGCTCCTCGTAAGTAAACAAAACGCGGTTAATATTTGGGTCAAGTTAATTAAAACAGTATGCTAGTCGGCTGGACACCAGACTATGACTACTACGGACTTTAATCGCCCTTATTTATGGTTTTTCACTCACCTCGGATAATGTTCGGAATCATTTCCTTTCACCATGGCATATCAAAAATATTAGACTTTCTTACCAATGGACCAGAGGAGACGAGAAAAAAAAACATTTAAAATAATTTAAGCATATATATCAAGGTTGTTATATATCAGTCGATTTGTTTTTTGTTTTGGTTTTACGTACCATAAGAAAATAATATTCAAAATCGTACTGAATGCGATTAGATACATAAAAATTTACAAAAACCAAAACAAACGTTCAGTAACGTGAGCAAAAAATATATTTTTAAGAAAAACAATTCAGATTCGTTTTTNTTTTTAAGGAGGGTTTGCAACAGCTATGTCGGGTTCGAATGCAGGGCCGCTGGATTCGAACCCGAGACCTTTACCTTACAGTGATGAGCGCCGTGGCAACGCCTAAACCGTTGAGGCCACCGACGCCCCCAATTCTTTTTTACAATCGTTGGCGAGTAGAATATTTTTCTTCGGGCCTATGTCAAAAAGTTTAGATTTTATACAATTATGAGTGATAAAAATAAAGGATGAAGTAAAAAGAAAAAACTCCTCAAACGTTTTATTTACCCGTCTCTAATTTATTTACGAAAAGTGGGTTTATCACTTTAAGTGTAGTTTGTAGGTTTCAAAACCGCTATAAAGTTTACCTTGTAAATCAGTAGTTATCACCACATTTGTCAATTTTGAGGGGGATCGGAAATTAGTATGGGAAAATATTGTCGGGAAAAAATTATTTTTTGATTTTCCTTCAAATTCAGGGAATTTTGGATTAAGAAAAACGAATGTCTAAATTTTTTGAGGACTACTAAATTCATATCTATTGAAATTTCTACACTGAGAGGTAAAAAAGTGGCCATCCTTAATATTTTTCATTAACTCTTAGACAATCTTCCATTGATTATCTTACAACAATATTTGGCCCGTTTTAAAGGATTAGAGGTAAATAAAATCTCCCACTTATGTTTACAACTGGATTTTGTAAATACATTTTTGAATAGCCAATCACGCCTTTGTTGGTTTTTCTGCAAATCTTCTCTGTAATGAGTTTTTCAAGTTATACTATTTTTAAGTTCCAAATTTGTTCGAGATATGGTTTATCCGGCTAGAATCATAGTAGCATTGTTAGAAGATTGAAAACATCAAGCTATGTGGCCTTAACAATCACAGAACTGTCCGAAGGGTCTTCCTTCGCTACCAAGATACTGGAGATACTCAAGAAGGCATGGATCAGGTCGCCATCGTGTCACTAGTGAGAGAGATGTGAAAAAAAAAATTTTTGGATTAGTAAAAACGGATGTTAAATTTTTAAAAATATAACATATCAGATCAAATAGTCGACAGATCGAACGACCATTAAGTCGTTTTATTGTTTCGAATGTACTCCGTAACCACAAAAATAGTGATAACTTTTAAACTATTCCACTGATTCCAGACATCGGCGAAAAAAGAAAAGTGCCCCTGAGAGTACAGACCAAAAATGTCTATTTTCTTCTTTCCTATATAAATTCGTAATTGAGGGCTTTAAAAGGAATAAATAAAGCTGATATTCGTGTTTTGCACCCCGAGAAGCCCTTGAGTACAAATTTTTATCAAAATGAAAAAAATTTCCCTCAAAATTTTTACCCTTCGCCTTCGGGTTTTTTGAAAATCACAAAACAGTGTTAATTTTGAAACGACTCAACTGATCAATATGAAACTTTATAATGCCTTATATTCTTAGAAACTAAACGAAATGGCATGGACCCACTTCTCTTAAATGAATGATAACCGTAGTACTAACGTAAAACGTTTGAGGAGTTTTTGTTGACTTCATCCTTCTTGTTCTCACACATCATGGCATAAAATCTCAATAGTGTTGACATAGGCGGAAAGTAAAATGATTCCGCCTTCCAAGAATTGTAATAAAGTTGAATTTGGATAAATTAGAATTATGAATTATTTTGTGGAACAATGGACATCGTAAGGGGAAAAAAATGCCCCCTGAGAAACCATACCAAAAATGACATATTTGTTTTCTATTAAAATTCGTATTTGAGGACTTTAAATTTGTAGGTTTTTATATATCTATTCTCATTTAATACAACCCTGGATATTATTTTCTAATTATGCATAATGGGTTTAAGAAAATTAAATAATTAAAAAGACAGAGACAGAGAGAGAGAAAGAGAGAGAGAGAGAAAGAGAGAGAAAGAGAGAGAAAGAGAGAGAAAGAGAGAGAGAGAGAGAGAGAGAGAGTGATGGAGAGGGAAAGATCTAAGGGTTTGACTGAGAAGAAAAGGCTAGAGTCTCGAGCGGGATTCGAACCCACGACCTTCGGCTCAATACGCAGCTGCTCTAACCACTTGAGCTATCGTGATTTGATTATCGTGATCCACTTGGACACCAACACCTCTTCTCGCTCAAGAAACTAGCTTTTTCATCTCAACCAAGGCCTTAGATAAAAACTATTTAATTGATAAGAAAGTTCCGTCAAGTTATCACACTGGGCCTTGGTTATATTTTAATTTGTTTTTGTTTTTGTCAAGATAAATTTGAAAGAAATGACAGTGACCGATTCGAACAGGCTCGCCTTTATTCTATTATCTATAAATCATGCTTTGAACTTTAAACAGTAGTCTTAATCACCGGCTTGTATGATGAAATCATACCACAAATGGCTATTTTTTTGTTTTCTATAAAAATTCCTATTCGAGGGCTTTAAATTTGTAACTTTTATATATCTATTCTCATTTAATACGACCCTGAATATTATTTTCTAATTATGGGTAATAGGTTAAAGAAAATAAAAAATAAAAAAAGAGAAAAAAGAAAGAAAGAGAGGGGTGGGAGGGAGAGAGATAAAAGAAAAGAAAAAGGAGTAAAGTCGAGGTTCGTGTTTTTTCCGTTTTGGCATTTCGGCCTTCTTCAGTGGTTTGCCAGGGTTACAAGCAGGGCGAGGAAAAACAACACAAGCCCTAAGTAATACAGGTTATGTCAAAACATATATTCACCAAACAACCTTCGATTTTGTTTCTCGAACCTGTAATTTGGTACGATCTTCCGTTCTCAGCCATCTTCAGTGGCTGGCTAGTGGTATGAGCATGGCGAGGAAAGAGCAAAACCACCACCGTACATTGGATGTGCCAAAACGTATCCGATAGTGATCAAACTACCTGACATGTTGCAATTTATGTTAAATGGGCATCGGTGGGGAATTTAGACTAATATGTTCGATAAATCAGGTATATAAACAGGGTGAGGCAACATCAGAGAAACCCACCCTGAACCCGACGAAATGCCTAAACAGCGCTATGCATGGCATGATGGCCACCTGAGAACCAGACCAAAACTCTTATTTTTTGTTTCCTATACAAATCCGTATTTGAGAGCTTGGGAGGGTGGTTAAAACGATTTTTTTTTTCAAAATACAAGTACAATAATTTTGGCCTACATGCCTGAAAGCGTGTTTTGATTTTTGAACTTTTTATATATCTAATTTCAATTAATACGATCCTGAATGTTATTTTCTTATTGTGGATAAAAAATCAAATCGAATAATATATAATACCTATGAAATATTTGCAAAAAATATTTTTAAAAAAAGACTTTATATATGTTTTTAGTCATCCTAGGTCCCATTGGCGAGAAAGCTCGAATATTTGTCTACCTGGTATTAAAAAAAAGGTTTAATTGAAATATCTGATGCCTTGCTAGTTAGAAAGCGATGTGGGTTTAAAATAAGCGCTAGACATTTTTAAAAAAAATAAAAACACGAGGTAGAAGAACGGAAGCGGAAACATGCAACTCCACATTTTCGAGTCCTTCGTCTGGCCCCCTTGTTTACCGGATTCTCAAGAGAAAACCGCACGGAAACAAGGAAAGACGGATGACAAACCTTCCAAATACGACTTCGGCCGTTCGTGCCGGTTTGGCGTAATGGCAATTTATGTTGACAAGTTTCCGAATAACATTCAATTTGACTCTGTTTAAGTAATTCACTCGGATTCCCAAGTTAAAAACCGTAATCCTTTATTATCGGCCAAGGGCGTTGGTGCGGTGAAGAATGCGAAGCGTGTATATTTACTACGATTCCAGAATAGACCACCTTGAGAAGGACCCTTGGAACCTCGGTCTCCAGTAATTTGACATGAAGGAAAGTCATGTCAAAATTGTAAAATATCATACACAACTTATAAAAAAGGAAATATATTGGCAATTTTTCTATTCATTAATTTATTTATTCTTTTAGCACGATGAAAAGCGAAAATTTGAGCTTCCGCTACGGCAAAAGGCTGAGGTGTGAATGCGTTCCATTATATTTAAATGTCGACACGATTCTTCGAAAAGCAAAGAGGCCGCATTAAACTTATAACGCGCACAACGTAGTAACACTGCTTGATTGGTAACTGCTACTGGCAACTCACAACAATAAATACTATTCTGTGACGGTTTAGAACAGAAAACGAAGGTTTTGGTAACAAAAAAAACCTTCAAGCTTTTTTCTTAACAAGTTGTTCACGTACTTAAGTCCAAGATCGTAAGTCCAACAGACGTGAAAAACTTCGCTTTTTCGACTTGATACTATTAACCTGTAATCTGGGCACCGTATCATAAGATTGGGTTACTTGAAAATTTCGTTTAAGAACTATCTCGATGAAAAAATGCAACAAGCGAAACAGACACTCATAACGAGCATAAAATTAAACTGATTCATTGACCGATTTCATTCATTATTTTTCCGTCAATTTTTTTCTGTATTTTTTATTTGTATTTAATAACAACAATACAAACAATAAAATATTTACAAAACTTAATTATATAAAGAAAATTAAAATCAAGCCTCAATAAAAAATAAAAATGAGAGTATATTCTGAGTATATGTGAGAGTACCCGAGAGTATATCTGTTTAAGCTCTGTCATCAAAATTTTTGAAAACATTTTTTGAAGTAGATGGTTGAGGGGAATTCACTGTAAATTTAGTCTTAAAATATGTAATAAATTGTTGTATAAAATGAGAAATTACAAAAAATGCGTTACTTTATAAGTACTCAAATAGAAGTAGGATAAATGAATAATTAAATGATTAAGTAAATTTAAATGAATTTAGGTTTAAACAGACACCAACGATGTTAAAGGGCCAAAATTTGATTTTAATTGCAATTTATTTTTCTTAATTCACTTTTTAATACAGGAGGAATCATATTGAGCCATTTGGGGCCAATAGAAAAGAATTTAACGTAAGTGTACATTTAGGCAAATAAAATTCTATTTCTTTTCGAAAAAAATATTACAAGACGGTAGGATGGTACTAGTTTTATGTGTCAAAAACAATGCCCGATTTGAAAAAAAAAAAAAAAAAACTGGATTTGTACGATTACGTGCCAAACAGGTAGTCTTAAATTTTGAAGAAAGAGAAAGACGATTATGGACAAATTGACAGATGTTATCAAATTTAGCGCCTTTAAAAAAAAAGGGACACAAATTTTTCGATTTTCACTCATTCCTTAACCCTTGCAGCCTTAGACTGATACAAAAATAACTTGTTTGGGGGGTAAAAAAAATTGGCATAACTGACCCCTAACCGAAGGAGTCTCGTTTAATCC
This sequence comes from Cimex lectularius, assembly GCF_000648675.2. Classification (NCBI taxonomy): domain Eukaryota; kingdom Metazoa; phylum Arthropoda; class Insecta; order Hemiptera; family Cimicidae; genus Cimex; species Cimex lectularius. Next base: position 1,160,383 of record NW_019392770.1, on the reverse strand, counting down.
GACCAATTTGACGTAGGTCCAAGGCGAAAAGTGCCGTCCCAATCTCGCAATAAATCGTCTCCACTATCGTTCCACACGATTAAAACAATATTCGTAGATAGAAAACACCCAGTCGAAAACTAGGTTGGTCGTAAATATACCATTATAATCTAATATGCCGGCGTTTTTACAAGTGGGCGATCTTAAATTGTAATTATCATTTTCACGGTGACAAGGAAAGTTCAGAGAAGGCGGTAATATGGATGATGATGATAAAAGTGGATGGAGGGAAAAAAATTAAGAGCGTAGTTTTAAAAGCTATGGATGTTTTTTGTTTTTTTTTTATCGAAGTCAAATTACAATAGCGGGCAACAAAGACAATAGCCGCTAACAATTTACAAATCGTGCTTTTGGTCTGTGCTTACGTGAATTACAAACACAAAGCAGCGTTGAAAGAAGGCCGGTAATAAAGAGTAACACGTGGTCAAACTTCCTCGTGTTTTCTTGAAAATTCGTTTTTTTGTTTTTTGCAAGTGCTTCCACAGCTTTTAGAAATTTTGGAATGAAAAATTCGAGTATTTTATAATTTTTAGAGGCTCACCTTTGCGTCTTCCGAAAGGCCCGGCGAAGGTCTGTTCTTTGCCGATGATGTTGTCATCAATGTATCTGACGAGCTTTTCAGTCTCCTCCTCCGTGGAGGCATGTTTGTCCTCGCGGTTCTCCAGAGCGAAGTCTTGGGCGAAGTCTATCGTCTTCCTCGGTTCTTTGGCCATGACGGACCTTTTTTTTTTTTTTTTTTTTTTAAGCGCGTCGGCGTTCAGAAAAACATTTTTTTCTGTTGCGCGTAACGTCTAAAATAATGCAGTCCGCGCCAGGAGGCGTAAGGAACAAAGACCGAATTTGGGGATGTTTCGAACTGCGAATGTCTGCGAACTCACGCACCGGCTGAAAGGGAGTGTGCAGAGTCTGCGGGAGCTGGTGATAGACTGGAGTCGGCGGGGGAACGGTAACGTGCCGAATGCGCGACTATACGAGCCGACACGGGGAAGGGGTACGAAGTGCGCACACCGTCATTTTGCCCGACAACGCAGCGAAACCTGCCGCACCGCCCCCGGCAGACACTTCCGTCAGACGGTATGCCCGCGTCCTGGACTATTCACCTAAAGGAACCTTACATCTGCTGACTCTGAGACACTCATCACAATTTTATCTTCACACTCTTGATGATGAAAACAGCATAAAATATATTCATATACACTGACAGGCAAAAAATTTCACCCCCTTGTAATATAACTTGATTTATATATATTTTTATATGTTGAACAGTTTCAAGTTTTTCAACGTTTAATAATTGAGTCTTCGCTTAAAAAGTTGTAAAAAATGTAAATTACTAAGGAAAATAAAAAAGACGGTCAGACAAAATTTGTTTTATTTTTTTATTAACATTTCAATATCACGTATTTAGAATTAGAAGACGCCTCGGCATACTTTCTACCAGTCTGGAAATGTCTGTTTGCTGGAGGTTAGCCCATTCTTCACGAAGAGTCCTTTCAAGATCGTGCAGTGTATCAGGAAGTGAACATGGGAAGGATGGACGTGCTCTTATTCGTCTTTTGAGGTTATCTTATAAATTCGATGCAGTTCAAGTCTGGAGAACGGGCTGGCCAGGGTAAGACCTTGAAGTTATGCTGGTGAAGGTAAGTTTGTACTATGAGCGCGACATGCGAACGGGCATTATCGTGCATTGGAATAGTCGCTGATTTCATCGAGGATAGGAAACGCATGATTTTGCAAAATTTCATCCACATGGCGAGTGGCCGTCAAAGAACCTCCACGAACAACAACCAACCCTGCGCGAGTCTCCATAGACATTCCCGCCCACACCATCACTGAGCTACGTTAAAAAGGTTGGCTATGAGAAAAATTACAGGCTTCGTACCTTTCATTTCGCCTTCTCCACACTCCTTCACGCCCATCTGGAGATCGTAGAGCAAATCTACACTCATCTGTAAAAGGTACAGCAGACCAATCGTCCAATGACCAATAGCTGTGTTCTCGAGCAAATGAGAGCCATACAGCTCTGTGTGTTTTGGTCAATTCTGGTCCTCTTACGGGGCGAAAAGACATCAGTCCATACTGATTTCATCTTCTTCGAGTAGTGCGTTCAGAATTTGGACACCTTGAACTTCCTGGAGCTGACGAATCGCTTGAACAACAGTAAGGTGCCGGTTTCGCAAACTTCTCAACGTCAATAAACGGCCATCCTGTGGTTCTGTTACCCTAGGGCGTCCGGAACCGAGCCTTCTATGATAGAACCCAGTTTCTCGAAATCGTCTAACGGCGTCTCGCAGAGTTTCGTAGGGAACTCCGAAGGCCGCATACCTGATGGAACGTCCATCATCAATAAGTACCACACCACGCGCAACATCCTCAGCACTAAGTGGCATAATAAGACAAATTAAGGACAGGATTTTTTGCCTGTCGGTGCAGATAGATGTACAAAATTATTATAAGTTATAATAAGAGTTAGATTTAAACGGAAAAAATCTTAACTAGAAGATTTGATTATTAGGGAAGCAGGATATGCTTGTATTTTTTATATTGAAGTGAGCTTAAATCGTTTATTATTAATGTAAAATGCAACCACGCAATATGTAATTTGATCGTTACCGATAATTTTGGGCTGCCTGTCCTCGCTGTGTTGGTCTGTCAAACGCGTTTTTAGTGGTTGTTTAGCGTTAAGCAGGGCTAGAAAAAAATCACCATTTTATAATATAGAAGGTGCAAAAACTGTGTCTATGTGTCTAACATATCGACCAAACTACGTGAGATTTGGTAATTTGGTCTGCCTATCCTCGCTGAGTTATTCTGTCAGAAAAGCATCAGCATTTAAGCCATTATCGGTGGTTGGTCAGGGTTATGAGCAGGGTGAGGAAAACAAAATCCACCATTGTATAAACATAAGTTGTGCCTAAACATATCTGACATACCCACCAAACTACGTGAGATTTTGGTGTCTAACATACGGTCCAATCTTCGCGAGATTTAGTATTTTAGTCTGCCTATCCTGACTGGGTTCCTCTGTCAGATGCGATTGGTTGTTATACAAGTAGAAGTATAGGAAATAGACATCACTCTATAATGTAGGAAGTGCTAGAACATGTTTATCATACCACCCAAACTGCATGAGATTTCGTAATGTCGTTTGCCTAGCTTCGCTGGGTTCTTCTGGCAGTCGCAGCATTTCAACCATTATCAGTGGTTGGTCAGGGTTATAAGCAGGGTGAGGAAAACAAAATCCACCATTGTATAAACATAAGTTGTGCCTAAACATATCTGACATACCCACCAAACTACGTGAGATTTTGGTGTCTAACATACGGTCCAATCTTCGCGAGATATAGTATTTTAGTCTGCCTATCCTGACTGGGTTCCTCTGTCAGATGCGATTGGTTGTTATACAAGTAGAAGTATAGGAAATAGACATCACTCTATAATGTAGGAAGTGCTAGAACATGTTTATCATACCACCCAAACTGCATGAGATTTCGTAATGTCGTTTGCCTAGCTTCGCTGGGTTCTTCTGGCAGTCGCAGCATTTCAACCATTATCAGTGGTTGGTCAGGGTTATAAGCAGAGTGAGGGAAAACAAACCAACCACCGTATAATAAAGGTTGCGCCATAACGTGTCATAACGACCAAACAACGTGAGATTTTGGTAATTTGGTCTGTCTATTCTCGCTGTTGCCAAAAATAGGAGATGCCAAAACGAAATATCGACGAAACTGCGTGAAATTTTGTAATTTGATCTGTCAAGCGCATTTTGACATTTCGCCTTGTTCAGTGGTTGGTCAGGATATAAGCAGGGCGAAAAAAAACTCCATCACTGAGGAATATGGGGTAATCTTACATACTGAACCAACTACGTGAGATTTTTGTAAATTCTTCTGCCTATCCTCACTGGGTCGGTCTGTGAGATGCGTTTCTACGTTTCCGCCATCATCAGTGATTGTTTCATTGTTCGGTGAGAGGAAACAACAAACCCACCACTGTATAATATCGGATGTGCCAAAACGTATCTGACATAGAGACAAAACTACCTGAGATTTTGTAATTTACGTTAAACGAGAATTGGTGAGGATTTAGACTAATAAGTTGGATAAATCAGGGATATAAGCAGGGTGAGGCAAGATCAACGAAACCCACCACTGAACGTGGCGAAATGCCGAAACGGCATTAGACATGCCAGCATTGCCAAAAATCAATCCCTCCGGAGAAATGTTTATTTTAGTTTTCTATAAAAATTCGTACTTGTGGGTTTTACAGGGTGCGTAAAACTTATCCAAAATATTTTTGTAAAGAATAGTTTTGATTACTTTACTGATAGCGTCTTTATTTTTGTAACTTTTTATCATCTAATCCCATTTAATATAATCCTGCTATCACAAAAAAAAGTATCATTGAAATTAATGTATGTCCCTTCTCTTGCAATTGAAATTGAAAGAAGTTTCTCCCGTGATGAGGAAGGAAATTCGGAAAATTCCGACGCAAATGAAAAGTCAGGAATAAGGGCGATTAATGTACGTTTTAGTCTAAGTTCTTTTTCTCACATATAATGAAATGAAATCTAAACCTTGTTGGCACAGTCTGAAGAGTGATTCTATATTCAAACGGTCGGTAATTGATTAATTATGCTCACTTCAATACATAGCATTAACTCTTTATGTCCCAATGTTGTATGACAGACGAGCATTAGTAATTTGTTTAAAAGGTTAGCGGGAAATCCTTAACTTTAGTGATAAATTTTAGAATGGCGCAAAAAAAATGTTTCCAGTAGACGGAAAAACACTACCTGCCCTAACTTCCGGGTTTAACTTAGCTTTAGCAAATTTGCTAAATTTGATTTTTCCCAGTTGACGTTTGGCAATAAAGGGTAAGGAAATATCCAGATCCTACAAAGGTTTCAAAGCACCTAGATGCTCTTTGACTGTTGCAAGGGCGGATCCAGGTTGGGGGTAAAAATTTCGATTTTTTAAAGCACAGAAGACCTAAAAAAGTGCCAATCGAGAGAAAACTCTACACATCCTTTTTCGGCCTAAGGCAATACTTTCTCCTCCTTCAAAGGGAAAAACTGTGAAAAAAATAAGTTGATTTAAAAGTTTCAATACTTTAAATACAAAAAGGAACATATTTTTCATATGTTTCTAAAATGTTTTTCCGACATAGTCTGCAATGTAAATGTTTTTAGTCACCAACATTAACGAATATAAAAAATTAATCGCCAACTTAGAGGTTATCACATCAAGAGATCGAATAAGAAAGTTAGAGGCAGAAATGAGAAAAGCACCAGAAACACGAAAAAAGTCATGGTCTGCAATGTAATTTTTTAGCACAAAACATAAACGAACTAAAAAAAACCCTACGGCAGTAAAAAGTGAGAGGTAGACTTCTTTCTTTTGCGAAATCAATCCAGCGGTGCCAAAAATTTGCTACTTTAAAAATTATAGAATAATTTGAAAACCATGGGTATATATTATTATTCATTTTATACAAAACGTAACATCATAAACGTTGCAATAGGATAAAAAATTAGTCAATTGTTTCTGTTTCTTATTAACAGCTGGTGTTAAATTAAATTAGATTCTGGCCATTTTCCTAGGCCACTGAAAATAATGAAAATAAAATAATGGTTTACCAGTTAACTACTTAATTTGAAATTTTCTTTAAGCTATTTAATTAATTATTTTCCCGTGTAACTTTGCTATTATTTTTTGGTAACAATGTGAGATTTACGGAAAAAGACGTGCGATGGCCACACCATATTTTTAATAATATACACAATTTTAAGGACTTTTGCTTTTTACCCTGAGTTCTCTGTTAATTTCAAAGAAATCTTGGCATATTTGATAACAAAAAATTAAGAAACACCTACGGTTTCATTTTATTATAAAAAAAAAATTAATTTGATCTTTTAAACTAAAGAAATTAGGTTTGAAAGTACCGTATTTGAGAAAAAAATCTGATTAAAAATGGGATTTTTTCAAATTATGATAAGATTTAAAATACTGCTTGGATTTGAGCCAAACCGGGCTTAAAAGTTACAGGAAGAATCCAGCTTAAAATCGGTATCAAAAATGTGAAAATGCAATAGTGAGGGGCGGAGCTAAGAAGGAGTGAAGTTAAACAAACCGAGCTGGTTGCTGTGCGGGAGAAAAAGCAAAAATCGCAAAATTTTGATTCAATTTTTATTTTAATCGTCTATAACTCTGCTACCCCCAGTCGATTGAAAAACAATCTCAACCGTCCTTTATAGGATTCTTTACCACCCGCCAAATTTCATTGCAATGCGATCAAAATTGCGACCTCTAGAGAGCGCTAGATTTTTGAAAGAAATCTACCTAAAATTAATCAACCCTCACCAAGACTGGCAAAATCATTGCTGCAATTGGAGAGGGCCCAATTCAGAGGAGTGGTAGGACTACTAACCGGTCACTGGCATCTGAGAAAACATCTACACAACATGCGCAAATACAACGATGATCCCATCTGCAGATTATGTAATGAGGAGGATGAAACACCATCCATATCATCTTCGAATGCGAAGCAACAGCTCAATGGAGATTTAACCTAACATATGGAAAAAACTCAGGGAATCAAATTGCAGCAGCGACAGTCAATGACCTGATACTTCTAAGGAGAAGGATTGAGTCTATTGCACTGAACGAAGGAACTAGGAAGAAGCCAAAAGGCTGGAGTGCCTGGGGAGCGCAAACCCCGCTTCCTAGTAACCTTTTTACCATACGATACCATACCTAAAATTAAACATCAACATACAGGTTCATGATGTCAAATCGAGTGATCGAAGTATCGAACCGGGGGACAACAAATCCAAAGCGTGACTAGTTAAAAGGAAACTGATTTAATTTAGGGAAGGTTTATCAGAGGTAATTAAGGGTAAACTAAGACATATTACATATAACACATAACATCTTCACTTGGTGGGGGGTAATTCCCCTTTTACACCCCCCCTTGGATCCGCCGCTTGACTCTTGTATCTTTCCAGGAATAGAGTAAAGTCTATCTGATGAAGTTTGAAGTAATTTATTATATCGTAGTGAAGCAAATCCCTAAGTACTTCAGTGAGAGTAATAAAACAAAGATGATCAGAAGCTGTTGTGTCTGTTGTCGTGGATGCCTCATCCAACTGGCCTTGTCACGTCAGCTTTTCGCATGATTCCGGGCTAAAGCTTGGTTTATGGGAGGTAAGTGTCTTGACCGGAAGTACCTTGATTTGGAAGACTGCCAGTGGGTGACATGTTTTTGAATAATGTAAATGACACGGAAGATGGGACTATGAGTAAAATTTATTTGTTCATTATTTTAAAAAAATGGCTTCATGCTCAATTCCCCACTCTGAAAAAACGCTATGGACATTTCGTCGTATGTATTCAGGATTTTGTTTCTACTGACCTTGTTCTTTTGACTGACCATAACACGCCATCTCTTTCCTTCAAATTCGCAATATTCGCCTTTTGAAGGTTTCGCCTCGACAAAATTTCCCCCCCAAATTTTTTTTTTGTCTGGGTTTTAATACACTATCTCTGTACGTATATAAAAAATATATATTAATATAAAATAAAATTTATATTCAAATACAGCCTATTATGAGCCCACTAACATTATCCGACAGTTCCTAGATCCCAATTTGGTATCACTTTGGCTGCTGATCAAAAAAACTCTTCGACTTTTCCAAAATTATTTTTTCCCCTTGAGCAAAGTAGGCAATGGAACGAAACCATACGTAAGGAAAAAGGTCTGGGGTGTAAGGTGGGTATATCTCATGCATCTAACTTTTTTGGTATGATGGGAAGTGTGTAGCTGAGGATTATTTTGCTCTGACACATCTTTTCGCTTTTTTCCGACAAATTAACACTTTTAAATTTCAAATTAACCTGTTGTATTTCTAATAAACCTTTTTTGAAATTTCAAATTAACCCCTTTTGAACTCCAAATTAGCCCCTTTTTAATTTCAAATTAACCCCCTTTTGAACTTCAAATTGGTCTTTTCTTATGTTTAAATTCACCTTTTTAATTTAAAATGAACTAATTTGACTTCGAATTAACTTTTTTAATTTCAAATTAACCCTATATAATTAGAAATTAAATCCTCTGCAACTTCAAATTAACCCTTTTTAATTCCAAATTAACTCATTTTTAACAACAAATTAACAGTTTATAATTGAATTGTATCTCTATTTTAATCTCAAACTAATCTTTTTAATAGCAAATTAATCTTTTTAATATCAAATTAAACTTTTTAATTTCAAATTAAGCATTAAAAATGTCAAGTTAACTTTGCTATTTCTAATTAACGCTTTTTAATTTCAAATTAACTCCTCTGTAACTTCAAATTAATCCTTTTGCATTCAAATTAACCTATTTAATTTCAAATTAACCCCTTTTTAACATCAAATTAACCTTTTTTTCAAATTAATCTTTTTAATATCGAATTAACCATTTTAATTTCAAATTAACCTTTGTTATTTCCAATTAACCTTTGTAATTTCAAATTAACCTTTGTTATTTCTAATTAACCATTTTAATTTCAAATTAACCCCTTTTGACTTCAAATTAAACCAATAAATTAAATTAATTAATAAATTAAATCTGCAATATACAGGATGAATTTAACGTCAGTACAATAGAGTTCAGATTTTAAAGGACAAATTCAGGATCCGTCCCTTCCTAGTACCAAAGACGCTTGATTTTTTTTTCCATTGTCCTAGAGTACCAGGATTTCGCCTGCTACTATTTATCACACGTGACAATCTTTTGGTAGAATTTCATATCACGTGGGCTTTTTACAAGGTTTACGTAAGATTCTTTCAGTTCTACTGCTGGTTTTCACTTCCCTATGTCGTGTAGGTGGTTACTAAGGGTGTCGACCCTGCAATGCTTGTACGAAAGTACTGCGGAGTATTGGTCAAGCTTCTACTTTAATTTTATAAATTTCAAGTTTTGTACCCAATAATATTTCATTTTCACCTATAATTTCATTAGAAACAGTTTTTCTTTATCGATAGGAGCAACTGAGCTAAGAGCAAATCGAATATTTACAAATAAACCTACATATTGTTGTACAGAGTGAATTTTAATTATTATTTTTTCTCCTTTCTTGTTCACCTCGGCTACCTCCTGGCAGGATCAATCGTCCCTCGAAGCGTGTAAACGTTTACACGTCGCCACGGTTACCGGCACCGAGCGGTCAGTGGTCTTCTCTTTCCGTCTGTCAAAACTAGAAAAATGAATGCTAAAATGTCGCCAATTTTGCTACCATTGGAAGAAAAGGAAGTTGCCAAAATAGAAAGACACAGGAGGATCGAAGAGGAGAGGAGGCGGAGGATTTTCAACGCAAAGCAGAGGCTGATTGGCGTGAGTTGAAAGACCCATCTACTTTTACAACAAACTGTAATTATTGAACTTCATAAATTGTTTTAATATGTTCGTTGGCTTTAGTAATCTTAATAATCTCTTCTAATATACTTAAGAGTATTGAAGCCACGGTTACAGACAAACGTGTCTGTCGTCCTACGTACTAGTCTGGATCCCAGGGACACGTCAGAAGAAATTAACCTGGGAGTATTCGGCCTAATAATACCAGAACAATTTGGATTTATGACTGGCATACAAAAACCGCCTAAAGGTTCAAGTTAAAAATCCATACCTGTTTGAACATCGCCCCAGGATATAGGCACATGAAAAACTTCAAGCCTGGAAGTACAACTTACCAGATGTTAGAAAACAAGAATAATATTGGGATTATTGCAGGTCTGTTGACTGTCCATTGCCGAGTCAAAATATTGAGAGTGAGCCATAAACAATAAGACCTGACCTATTGTTTAAAATTTAAGGTTAAAAGAAGAAGAAAGACTCTTTATGACCTTTACGCACCTCGGATAATATTGGTCTATTGTGCAATCACCATCATTGATTACAGTTTTTCGTTAAGCTTTTTACCAGATCCCAAAGTTTTGTTATGGAGAGGATTTTGCCAGATTCATTGCGAACCGCACCTTGGGTCCATCGTCCGGGATCCTGTCAAGAGTTCAAACCATCAAGGTCCATTTTAGCCTCACGATGGTAGGAACCACAGCCACCATTTCTCTAAAAGAATCCTCCTTCTGCGTAGAGCTAGGGTTTTTGATGCTTGGCGTGCTGCGCTGACTTTCGGTAGACTGGGATTGAATCAGAAGTTTTCCCAATACTCCTCGTTTGGGTTGCAACTTTCTCCAAGTTTCTCGACAGGGCGATATGCACCTCTTATGGTGTAAGGTCCTGAAAAGAGTCAGCCTTAATAAATCTAGTGAATGAAGCACTTTTGCCTTCACACGGGGTACTACTGACTGCACAAGATTTGTTGGTTTTATGTTTTTCCATCTTCGCGTTTACACTTTCGTACCCGCAAGAAACTAAAACTCTAAGGATTCGCTCGACTGAGCCTTGGATGGTGGCCAATTACCCCAGGGGATAACGACCGCACAATACCTCCTGCCTTACACCTTAGCTTGGAGTGTTTTATGTTAGGGTCTCATAGTCTACCCTTCCCCATGAATCCATCGTGAATCGACGTCGAATGACACTGCTCAGGCTGTACACGGCCAAGGTCTTCGTGGACGAGTGGCAGGAATTAGGATGACGTATGAGTTTAGTACCACCCGGGCAATTGTTGGAAACATCAGGACCCATTAAACCTCATTTGCATCATTTACATTTGCATTACCCTAACCATCCCCAAGACCTGACCTAATATTTCTTTTCAGACTGCTTGATAACCTAATTGACTTTCCCTACATCTCACACAAGACTACCCCAACAATCACTCCAGTCATTAAAGCTGTTACTCCGACGTGACATTGGCCTGCTGTTCAGACAGGCTCCACACAAGGAGCTATATAGTCACTGCCTGCGGTTACTAGTTTCTCTAGGTGTCACCACTTCTTCATAAATGCTTCCGACTTCCAAGCAGTCAATGAACTCACAGCACCATTGTATACAAGCAGGGGCGAGATACTACGCTCACTACCAAAATCAGCTGCCATATCCATCCGGCTCAACACCCGCCACGGCGCACAATAGCTTCAAAACCATACCGTCCTTTCTCAGGGAGGCCATCACCCTGGTCTCTAAAGTTGTCCTTTTATATGTAATGTTTTTAATGATCTCTCTCATGTTTCTTATTTGTTTAATGAAAATAACTATTCCTAATAGTCCTGCCTCTTATTCAACACTGTCACAACATTATGAAAGTCGACGTTTCAGCATTTGTGCCATAATAATTGTCATTTTTATTTATTACACCTTAATTAAATTATATTTTGCTTTAAAATAAAAACTTACATAATACCATTGATTTGATCGGCCACAAAAATTGAAGGTCATGTATGAACGTAGCCTTCGAAACTAGTGTTGTATATACTTTCTAAAACGTTTCTTTTATAGTTTATTTATATTTGCGGAGTGATGAACATGTTTTGTTGTTTCCGATTGTTTTCACCTTCTGAAGTGAAACCGCAACACTTAAGATGACGAGACGCCGAAACGCGTCTGACAGGGGGAAAAACAGCGAGTACAGGCAGACCAAAATGACCCGAAACGACCAAACTAATCTAAAAATTTAATTTTTTTCATTATTAAATTGAACAATACGTATAAATTCTATTAGGTTGACGTGGACGTGCTAGAGAGGCAGATACAGGAAAAAAACGAAAGAAAGAGGAAGGAGGAAATTGAAAAGAAGATGTACGAGCTTCGTATGAAAAGTGACATCGATGAAGCCAACTATCGAGAATATATTGAAAAAATGGTAAGTACACTTTTACCATAACTTCACCCCTGGTGAACAAGATTTAAAACAATTAAAAAACTCAATGTGTCGGTTTGAATAGAAATAATATTTCAATTAATTATTATTTTTATGTAAGGTCTTGGTTGAGATGAAAAAGCTAGCGTCACGAGCGGGATTCGAACCCACAACCTTCTGCTTGTTCATCTCAACCTAGGCCTTACCTAAAAAGAATAATTAATTGAAATATTATTTCTATTAAAACCGACTCATTGAGTTTTTTAATTGTTTTAAATCTTGTTCACCAGGGCTTCATTCTAAGGGCTTTAATATCGTTTATTAGGGAGATTGAACTGTTATTAGAAGTAATTTGGTCACTTAGGCCACTAAAACATAATCAACAAATAATATTGTTTATTCACAAGGATAAAAGGAAACAACTGATGGAGATCAACTCATTTAGAAACATACACCAAAAAAAAGAACTGAGACGCGAGTATGACTTGGATAATCCGAATAAGACTTCAGATGGACGTATGCACTTGAGAAACGATGATAAACGATGGGGAGTTCAAATGTAAGTTTTGTAAAACTCTTTTATTCGCATGACTTTGAAATTGTATCCTCAGGAAAGTATTTGTATTTCCTGTAAAGCTCTTCCCACAACTGACATTATTCCTGATGTGGTTCTGTAATTGCCATTCCAAAATTCAATTTCAAGCAGGTCTGCCCTCGTGTCTACACGTCTCCCAAGCACCAACTTCTGAAATTCAAATCCTTCCTTTCTAGTATATGACTCTTCCTAAATCCTACCATGTTCTACTAAACGTCATCCTCCGTCCTAGGTCCGTTACTTTCCGTTGGTTAGGCCTCAACACGCTAACACACTCACCCTTAACTTTGATGGCGATATAGCAAACCTCTGCTCCTGCAGATCTTATTCTAGCAATACCTTCTTACCTTAGAATCAATGTTCCGTAAATGGTGAATAAAAATTCTAACCCTTTACCACCAAATGCAAAATACTTCAGTTTATTTTAGTCAAATTCCACTTCATACAGCCAATCGCATCATATACTCGGGACTGAGCATAGACAAGACATGGAATCCACAACCAGCTACTTAGCATGGCAGAAGTGAACTGCAAGTACAAGACAGTAAAAAACTACTAGAAAGCGTTTTTAGTTCTTATATGCACTTACATACTGGAACTATTCAGACTAAAAACTCTCCATTCAGACCTCCGAATGCACTCATGCTACTGACCTGGCTAAATCCTGATGTCTCAAATTCCACTCTAAATTATCTCTTTATTTCAATACCCTCATCTGTGGCCATTCCACTCTATCCTACACACTCCCTTGAAGGTTGAACCATAAAGCCATCCTTTGTGTTCATGTCATACAGTCGAAGAAACTGCTAATGTTGGTCATCGATGGGTCATTAACACATCACTTATTATAGATCAATAAATAATAATAATAAATAAAATTAAAAAGATCTGATAGTAAAATGGGTTGGTGATTGCTAGTCCATTAGGTCCTTTATACTACAAACTCCATTTGAGTTTTGACTAATCTGTTCTGGCTCTTAGGGGGTCTTGTCTCATAGGGATATTGATAGGCAAATGATCCAAAGATCAAAGGATTTTCTATCGTCACTCTAAAACCTTTTTTCTTTAGGTACAATTATGAAAGAACACTCTAAACTATCTTAATGTTGCAATGGATATGCTGATGAATATACTAAGTATAGTATTACTACTGTAGAACTGCAGCCTTTTGCCTTATTATCCTTTTCCTACTTCATTAGTTCAGTTCCATTGACTTTATCCTTCTTTTAGAAAGAAGATCATTGTCATTGCTGCAATTTTTTTACCTGAGTCTTTTTTGTACCATAGGTTACGATTACATTTAATGGTTACTTCATATTCGAAGATGATATGAGCAGTTTCTTTTTTCTCAATGTATAACCTGCAAATGAGGTCATCATTGAGTATACCCATGTTGTGTGACTGGTTTCTTAGAAGCCTGGTAGAGAGCTCTATTACTAGCCTTATAATGATGAAGATAATAGGAAGAGGAGTTTTATATTACTCGAGCCCTGCAGACTTTATTATAATTTCCCTTATCTTCAGTTCAGTTCAACTGACTCCATCCTTCTTTTAAAAAGGACTGTCATTGCAGTTTTATCTGGGTCTTTTTTGTACCATGGGTTATATCTTCATTTAGTAGTTGCTTCATATTCGAAGATAATATGGGCAGTTTCTTCCTTTTCATTGTATAACCTACAAATGAGGATGATGCCACACAACACTGGTATACTCTATGATGACACCGGTATAGAGCCCTCTCACTAACCTTATAATAATGAGGATAATAGGAAGCGGAGTTTGGTATTATCCAAGCATTGCAGCCTTTTGGCTTAATGCGTTTTTCCCAGTTTCTCAGTTCAGTTTTCTTGCTCGATCCTTCCTTAAAAACAAGGTCATTGATTGACAATGCTGCAATTCTTTTCCCACAGTCTTCTTGATACCCTGGATGATGGTTTTCATTGTGCTGTTGTTTCCCATTCGAAGATAATACAAGCAGTTTCTTCCTCCTCATTGCATATCATTCAAATGAGGTCATCATTGAATATGCCCATGTTGTCCTAGGTATATTTCTGATAAAGAACATTCTTCTGGCCTAGGCGCTCCAGTATCTTAAATTCAAGATGCTTCATCTGTTTTGGATAATTTTAGAATGTTTTCCTCTTCAGCAGAGTGGGGTGGGAGATTACCACGATAGTTTAGTCTGGAAAGTTTTTGAATGTGTGGGCATTGCAAAATTTTTTAACTTTCTCGTACGACTGTGAATATGACGAATATTTTTTCTTCTTAGCATAGCATGATACACTTGAAAATCTGGCAAAAAAGCTTGATCTAGATTCTATTTCTATATTCGTTAACAATTCTATTGACTTATTTCAAGCTAGATTTGAAGGTGAAGACGATTTTCTAAATCAAAGAAGAGCTTACCAGAAACTTCAGCAGAGGAACTGGCTAATACAGCAAATGGTTGAACATGAGTTGGAGAAAAGTGAATTGAAAAAAGCACAATTGGCATTTGAACAGCACATGAAGGACCGAGACAATGTAGCCGTAGCACTACAAGAAATGGAACAATGTTGTAAAAGGAAACTAGATCAAGCAACTGCCGAATACAATAAAGCACTGGTAACCTTTAAAATTAAAAAGAAACTTTTATAACATATATTTTAAAATGTAAGATTAAAAATTTGATTTTATTTATTAAGGCTACAAGAAAATTGGCAGAAAGATACGACGAAATGACAAAAACACTTCAAGACAACGAAATTGATATTTTCAACGCGGTAAGCAGTGATTTACTCACTGAAAACGCAGAATTGGCACGAAGCGCTTTGGGCCCAAACCGATACAATACGATGATGTTTAAAGGAATGTCACAAAAGCAGATTGCAGAAATTAAACACATACAATTGCAGCAAATCGCTGAAGCTAAGGTAAAATAAATAACTTAAAATATGTCATTATATACAACTAAATGATTTTATATTTATTTAGGCCAGGAAAGAACGAGAAGCTTTGGAAGAACAGTACTGGCAAAGGTACAACGATCAAACGAATAAAATTGTCGGACGGATAGATCAAGAGACTAACAATGCAATGAAGTAAATATAAACATAAATTTTCTATGAGTTTTGTTCTACTTACGGATTCTTAATTTTTCAGAACATTACACAGGAACTTAACTTTTCAAAACAAACGGCTCGAAGAAGAACAGAAACTACAGAAAAAATACTTGGATAAAATTGTCTTTTCAAATGAAGCTACTTCAGAATTTTTCGAACAGTTCAACAAATCTTCAAGATAATTGGTTTGAAATTGTAGTTAACAGCATATTTTTTGGGGTCACTCATCTAAAACTCAGCTTTCACAAAAATTCATTTACTTGCAGAATACCAACAGTTGTGTGTTCAAATCATTAAAATAATAATGATATCATTAATTAAAAATAATAATAACAATGCAAAATAAATTTATTTAGCAATGTGTGTGTGTGTCTATTAGTTTTATTATACTGTATTTCGTCTGATGTACTGCTCTTTTTGAAACCAAAACAAATTTCTTTTGGTTGTTATCAATCAATTATCATCAAGGATGCTCTCAAGGGTGTGTACCATCATCCTTGTTGTTTTTGGTTGATTGTAGAGCTTAGAAGGTTATACCATAGGTTATGCTGATCACAAAGTAGCAAAAAAAATAAAGTTGGTATGATAAATTGGCTGAGAACTTGAGCAAAGCCACACTGCCATTCACAAAGAGAAGAAAGATAAACGCAAAAGTACTGCCTTTAAAAAATTAAAATATAATTTTCTCCGGGGAAACAAAGTATCTGGGAACAGCACTAGATCAAAAGCTCAACTGGGAGAAGCATATGGGCAAAGCAGTACCAAAAACATAACTGTGGACCAAAGATGATTTCAGTTAACCATGGGGTTTGAATCTGAATAAAGCCTACTGTCTTATGACTTCAGGTCACATATGGAGTCCCAGTATGGTAGCCTAAAACATTTGAAAAGATGACACAAAATCAATTTAAAAAATCACAGATTGGAATTTTGATTAGCAATTGGCATGCTGATTGCCACTGTTGCATACATCCAGAGGGTACACAAAAGTACCCCCAGGACAAAATGGAAGAAAACCTGAAGCAAGAAAAAGCAAAATCCTAAAAACGATCAAACTAAATAAGATGGCTACAAAAATGTCTGACTAAATGAAATTTAGTGAAATGACAATTGTTTTGGAAGAATAAAAACCCGAAACTAAAAGAGGAATGAAGATGGATCTAAAATGGGCATTGGACTTGGGACTTGGGCAGGAGACAAAAGACCAAATTTTGACCTAGCGAAATCTCTAGGCCCCACACCATCAATTTTCCAAATATCCGTGCAAGACAAATTCTGGACAAAAAAATATATAAAAATGGATTGAAATATGCACAGATATATTCTCAGACAGGCAAGCAGCACGTCTAAAGACTCCACTTTGACTCAATGCTGGTCTGGGAATGCCTAATCTCAACTTCAGGGGAATCAGGTAGGTCTGATGTGGCTGAAGGCAAGTAACAGGCTGACAAATTAGCAAAAACTTTGGATCAACTTGCCAGGGTATGAAAATAAAGAAGGGTCAATTCCAGGTGGAAGAAAGGGAGACCAGTCACCCACCAGTGACCTTGGGAAAAAATTGTAAAGGGATGAAAAATGGAAAGTGTTTACTAAAGAATGTACTAGTAAATAAAAAACGTCAAAAGTGTTGTTTCAATCAATCACATTTATTAGTCCAAGTTGGTGTAAATTTTTTATAGAATCAGCTATAATTTTGGCAGTCTCTCTACAGTATCCTCCACTTGTAAGCATAACAATTGGCACTCCTTTATTTATTGCTTTGGAAAAAACTAGTTCATCACGTTTAATTATGCCCTAAAATCAAATTGAAAACAATAAACAACACATTAAAAATAATAATAGAATTGTAAAATCCAGAGAAGCTACCAGTATGTTTAAAGACATCGAATTTATCAGATAGATATATAGCGATTAATTATTTTTGTACACTTTACAACTGGTAACCACCCTGAGTTTATCTTACAGCTGGCGTTATTGACAGTCTTCCTAATGGATCTCCTTTAAGAATATCCGTTCCAGCATTGTAAACAATAATATCAGGATGAAAGCGTTTTAACGAGCTATCAAGGTTACTGAAACAAAAAAAGCATCGAACAATCAATACTGACTTATTTATAATAAATTTTAACAAATATATTACTAACCTTTCAACTAAATCTAAATATTCTCTATCGGCTGTGTAAAAATGTAACTCCACTTTGCACGTTATTGCTCGTTTTGCTTCTTCATCGTTTGGGTAAATACCGGAATTATAAACATCCATTATAAAAACATTTGAATTTCCCGTAAAATCTCTAGCGTATCCATTTCCCTGAAACAGTATCAAATTCAAATTTAATAAAATGACAACACAAATTTTGTATTAAAATATGATCGATATAGCTTTTTTCAGACAAATTAATCCTTCTTTCCTTCAAATTAACCCTTTCTTTCAAGTAATAAAAAGCATAGAACATATGAAATATAAGCGTTTAAGGTAAAACTGCCTGTATACATATCTCCGAATATGTTTTAAATATAAACTAAACACGGTGGTAGTCCTGCCCCACCGCTGAAAGACCTGGACAGTGTGTAGAAGTGCGTAGAAGAACCCCCCCCCAAAAAAAAAAATGCCCCGGTGAATGGCAACCAACAAGCACCCCTATAGACCAATATTATCTTATATTTGTAAAAAATCTCGAATTAATAAAACAACCATTGATTTGTTTTTATATTTAATTTTATGACATTTTTAATTTTAATTGTAATTAACTTTCATATGGTCTTCTACGAGCACAATTATTTTATACTTTTCAAAATTCTCCAATACACAAGAATTTTACTTTATATGCTTATATTCCAACCATTTCCTAAGTTTTTTTTAAATGCTTTAAAGAAAGGGATAATTTGAAATTAAAAAAGGTTAATTTTAAGTTAAAATAATTAAGTTACATTTAAAAAATGTTAATTTAAAGTTAAAAATGGTCGATTTGACAGTAAGAAGTTATAAGACCTATTTGAGAAAAAAAAAACACTCAAGAGGAACATTTTCATCAGGCTTTTGAAACTATTTTTAACAAATCACAATGTTAGCAAATACTGAACATCTACAAACAATACTGTCAGTCGGTATTGTCATGTAAGTATTGTGAAAATGAATTTAGTTAAATTGTGAGATTTGAGGCCTGATTAAAAAAAAAAAAAAATTATTACAATCTATAGTTTGGTTGTTTCCAATTATTCCGGTCTGTCAAATGTTTTTCAGTTTGCCATCTTCAATGGTGAGCCTGCAGACCTTGTGACAATAAGCACACAACTGATATAAATGCATCTGGCAGGCCAAAATGATGAGAAACAACTAAATTTAAGGTAACAAAATTATTATACCTGATGAGCGTCTAGATCAATGATCATAGCTTTTTTGGCACGATTACTGTTATTTTTGAATACGTTTTCAATTAACAAGGTAATGTCGGCATATGGGCAAAAGCCGCCACCTCTATCTTTGCTACAGTGATGAAAACCACCTCCTATGTTTACAGCCCAGCCATGTGACAGAGCTAATTGCCCTGCTAAAACGCTTCCATTTGTTTGATACCTAAAATACAAAAAAATAATAGGTGAGACCACAATTCTAATTTTACTCGATTTCATTGTGAATATCATAAACCAACCAAAGTACAGCATTAGTGAGGGGGAAAATATTTTTAAATATAATGATTTTGGATTAGGTAAGTAAACTAAACGACAAATGAAAGAAGTAAGTTAGTAAAAACAACAGATTTATTTTAACACATTTTGATTCTAAAATTTTCAAAAAGTTTAGTAAGAAATAGTCCAAAGAGTTTTCCCTTTAATAAGAAACAAAGCATGCTCATGCGAAAAATTTTAATCATTCAAAAATATGTGGCTGTCCTTGACCGTTATCAACAGAAGTAAATGAGCAAGTTGTATTTATAGTTAGAAAAATAATTAAATGCATACAACAATAAATCATAATGCAAAAAGAGAAGAAATAAAGCGATCTTTGAATGTCGAGTGTGTCAAACGTCAATTTTATTTTATTTTATTTTTTTTTTTTTGCGCCACAAAAGTCCTATAGGATTAACTAAAAGATAACCATTACTTTAACAGTTTACCAATTATTTCTTTAAACAAATTAAAAATAAATAAAAATAATTAAAAAAATGGCGTTAGATCTATTCATTATGTTTTTATGACTTGGAAATTAAGGGACAGCAATTGTTAGTACAAAATTATAAATACCTCATAGGACGCAGATAGCACTTTTGTGTTAAAATGTTTGGAAGCAATGCTAAACAGGGTATTTCAGCTATTGCAGCAACATTCCAACCCCACTGTAAATTTTGTTTTCAAATATTACAATTATACTTCATACTAGTTTTAGTAATTACAGTTAAAAATCTATCTAATTTTTTTCTGAAAAAAAACTATAGCTAATCATAAAAACTAACAAGTACAATAATGAATTTCAAAATATAATTAGCTTTCATTCCACGATGCCTAAATATATCTTTAAAAACAAATATACTCCCCGTCAAAAAAATCGTAACACCCTGAGATTACTTGTTGCTTTATGTAGTCGAGTATTATCACGCAGCAATAAGAAAGGAAAGTGCATGATTTTGTCGGATCATCCCACCCGAGGCACAAACTCGTTGCCTCTCAAGAAATCCTGCCCCAGAACGTGATATACCCTCTTCCAAAACTGTCTCCACAGCATTGACCATTCATTCTCCAGATCTTCTCCAAACTCTTTCAAGGCCATCTGGATTGTCCATTCCTGTGTAGTGCATGATTGATATTGCCTTGTTAATTATTGTGTGTTGATGAAGATGGCGAAATGCCAAAACATGTCTGACAGCAGTGTTGGGCAAAAATTAGTCACGTCTAATGATTAATGATTGATCACTCAGACCGTTAGTCATGATTGGTAGTAAGTGACTAATTTAGTCATTAGTGAACATATGTGATTGATGGCTAAATTAGTCATGACTAGTAATTAAATACGAGGCATGACTAATTTAGTCGCCATATGTGATTGATGGCTAAATTAGTCATGACTAGTAATTAAATACGAGGCATGACTAATTTAGTCACAATATAGTTAGTCATCACTAAATTTTGATAAATCATGTTCAAATGGGTGCTCAAAAAATGAAAAATACACAACTTCATCACTTTAAAAAAAATTTCTAACAGAAGTTTATTTCATCAAAACGAAAATCCTTCAACACCTTATTTAACAAAAATCAATCTTCCAATTATAAGTAAAACTACGTCACTAAGAAAAGCCAAAAAATAATGATAATAATAATAAAATAAAATAAAAAAAATCCTAGAACAAGCTACGCTTTCAAAAGTAAATATGTTTACATAACCGATCAATGGAAAAAATATTTCTTTGAATTAAAATTTATTCCACTTAAAAGGAGAGATTTCTGCATTATTTGAAGGTTGGCCTTGAGCACGACTCTCATCTCAAAATTTTTATCCGGAGTCTGTTGGATTTTGGTAAGTTGGTCATTGTAGCCAGAGTTGGGCAAAATCTAACTACTTCAATCATGATTAAGAATTTTGATTGAAGTTTAATCATGATTGAATTAGTCATGAGTAAATTAATCATTGTATAATTTAGTCATACCTCATGACTGGATTAATCATGACTAAATCTTATAATGATTAATTTACTCATGATTAATTCAATAATGATTAAACTTCAATCAAAATTCTTAATCATGATTGAATTAGTCTGACAGGCCAATCCAGTAGGCAGACCAATGGATCAAATTGCTGGTACATGAACCAGCAGACTACAGGATGAAATCTCTTCATTTCTGTGAGAAGGCTTTTTACAGGCCTTCTAAAATCTAAGGTTTGACTCGATCAAAACAGTCGACTCCAAGATTGATAGGCTAAGAAAGGTATAAAAGGCACTACACAATCTTGTAGGATCACCTCAAAAACTCAAAGCAAGGGGTGAAGCATACTCAAGCAAAGTAAGATAATCACACTTTTAAAGACGCATATAGGACAGCTTCTACCCACACCTTGCAAATTCTAGCTTGGTAGATCCCATCGACCATGTCCTCCAAAGCAAGACAGCAGTCCACGAGTTAAAGAAAGGAAAGGAGCCAAATGTGCTAATCCTGGAAGCATATGACAAAAAAGAAGCAAATCCAAGGCTTCCTTAAAAGTTGGATTTGGAGCAGATAAGATGAGTTACAGCAGAAAAGGAAGGCTGACACGTGAGTTCCTGCACAAAGCTGGAAGAAGCGCTTCATGGGTAGAAACCAAAATTTGGATTATTCAAATTTTCTGACACAAAATTATATAACAAGAAATACCTCCACTGTTAAAAAGGGGCAAACATTTTATACAACCTGTAGGATCGACGGCATCAAACATAGGCTCTTTTACTGCAAACAAATGGAAAATTCAAACATATTCATCGGGTTTGTCCCCACCCCCTGAGCATCTTAATTGAATAAAGATAGTTTAGTTACACACTGAGTGAAATTACCGCATCAGTGGTAATGTCCAGAGTCGTTTGGGATTGCATTAGGTCACTGTCAGAGATTGAGAAAAACAACAAGATTACCATTGTCTGGGTACTAGGGTATACATGGCAGAGAGGCAATGGAAAGGCTGATAAATTGACCAAGGATAGTTCGATGAGGACACCTATTGTCCTTGAACCCTTTTGTGGCATACCAAACTGCCAAAAACGGCAATGGGTTAAAAATAAGTTTATCAATAAGAATGT
Organism: Cimex lectularius; assembly: GCF_000648675.2. Lineage (NCBI taxonomy): Eukaryota > Metazoa > Arthropoda > Insecta > Hemiptera > Cimicidae > Cimex > Cimex lectularius. The sequence goes on along the minus strand of NW_019392770.1, from coordinate 1,138,082 downwards.
ATCCCACCTGTCGTAGATTGATTCCTTTTCTAATCTAATCTAATCTACACTTGATAAGTCAACTAATATAAAAGCCTAAGGTAGGAAGAAAAATTGACGAATGAATGCCAAAGCGATTAACAATGTAGCTCAATGATTTCCCTTCATCAAGGAGAGGGGATAATTTTGACTGATTCATTGAAGCGTAAATGGCTCATTATGACATCATAAACAAAATACATTTAAAAAAATAAATAAATAATGAGAAATTGCTACCCAAAGCTAACAAAATGAACCAACTAAAAGGAACATTGAAACCAAGAAAAACTTTGTTTGTTGATAACCAGTGATTAATATGATAAAATTAATCCTCAAGTGATTAATAATGATAAAATTAATCCTCAACAAATCATATTACTACACATAGAAATAAAATGCGAGTTAAAGTGATAAAAAAATCAACAATCAAGACTGATAGGTGATATTTTTGACGGGGAGTGTATATTATTTGATAACATGTCATACCTTTTGGGAAAAAAAAAGAATTATACGTTTTTATTTTATTTTATTTAAATTAATGGTTGAAGTTATTTTAGAATATATTCTGTAATCAGTAATCATGTTAAAACTATAAGATCAGAAATAATCATCTATCTGTAAGCATTGGTAACAAACAAGTGAAACATAATTATATTATATAAATATTAAATTCTAATACAAATACTTTTAACAATCTCCCACCTGGCAATAAACAAATACACATGCTATTAGTTGGGGAGGGGCCAAGCATATTTGAGTATTCTTGTATATTCAACAAAACCACACAGAGATTTTTTTATAAAATATGTGTTATATCAAAATAAATTTGCATTCCAAATAATCACCAAGATTCACACAGGTTAAAAACTTCCAAAGCATTTTTTTTTTGCAATAAAACTTTTCATGGTTAAAAGTTATGAATAAAAATCGCTAGGATATGTAAGAAATGAAAGTTCCATTTAAAATATGCATACCTTGAGACTATTTAAGTATCTTTTCGTGTGTACGAAAAGCAAGTCCTCACGAGTGGCTTCATGGGGAGCAAAAATTTTGCCTTCGTTAATGTTCAGAAGTTCTTTGAGAAACTGAACTCGCATGAAAAATAATACGGTATCAACAAAGGTGACAATACTACAATTAACAATTTAATATCGAAATTTACACTTAAATAGTAAATAGTTAATTACTAATAGTAATAATGCTTTATTTATTATTTCAACTTTTGACAATATTTTACACTAAGTATAGATTTATTAGCATGCTATAAAGGCATGGGAAAGACCATCTGCCGGAAGTCAACCAAAAAGTTGTCATATAAACAACAAAAACCAAGGAAAAAAAATTATGGCATGTTGTTGTAAGGAAAACAATGAAAATACCATATATACAATGATGAACTAAGATATTATATAGTAATAAAAAAATATATATTAAAAAAATAAACTTATACATCTCTTCCTTCTAAGCGAGAAACTCAATTTTAAAATTCACTAGTTTCGTGGTCCGCTTGACCAATTAATATCTTACAATTAATTAAGGTTTTCAGTTGAGATAAAAAAGTCAATGGCATGAGCGAGATTCGAACCCACGATCTTCGGCTTGACACGCTGCTGCTCTACCACTTGAGCTATCGTGACCTCGATCCACTCGGACACCAACTTCCCATCTCAACCACACCTTTTTATCTCAACTGAAAACCTTAATTAATTGTAAGATATTAATTGGTCACGCGGACCACAAAACTAGTGAATTTAATAAGTTTAAAATGAAGTATACTTCACTAAAGCTCTCCGTGGCCATTTCATTTGTCGCCGAGAACAAATTGATTACACAACATTTGAAAAATGGCAAAAAGGAGGGAAAATTCAAAAGGTGTGGTTGAGATGGGAAGTTGGTGTCCGAGTGGATCAAGGTCACGTTAGCTCAAGTGGTAGAGCAGCGGCGTATCAAGCTGAAGATCGTGGGTTCAAATCCCGCTCGTGCCATTGACTTTTTTATCTCAACTGAAAACCTTAATTAACTGTAAGATATCAATTTTAAAAGTTGAAATGTACTAATTCATATCTGTAAAACCATATTTCATGTGCTTACTGAGTAAGTGCCTAACTTTGACCATTTATCGAGTTCAGTAGGCAAAGGAGCCAAGTTCTAGTCAACATTCGCTGCCCCAAATACAAAAGACGAAACTCATCCAGCACAGTGCACTCAGAAACAAAATGAAAAATGACCTCTTTTTTTTAGTAGTATAAAGAACGTTGTTGTCTTCCTACCTCCCTCCATGTAACACAATCTAAATACACTTGTATAAATATTTATACTAGTTGACCTTAGTTTTAGCAACCAGCAAAGGTCAAAAATCTAAGGGTGTGGTTACTTCTTTGAGCAATGACTAGGTTGGGTAAGGGTTCAAACCTTTGTATAACAAAAAGCAGTCCAATAATCTTGCTTGTGTAAACAGGCTTCTCTTACCTTATTTCTTTCTAATATTATAGTGAACCATTCTGGCAAGCTGTCAACATTGTCCCGCATTAAGGAAAACTTACAATTTAGTTTGCTCACTAATTTATTCAATTGAGCTACCCAAAACAATTGCTTGTGTATAATCTCTAATGCGGTAATTTTGACAGACAAAAGTCTGGAAGGCCAAGTACTTTAAGTATGAATGAAAAATGGAGTTTCGAAGTAAAACCAAATATTAATTCTGCTGATGTCCCAAGATATAGCATGTGGTTTGGGATTGAGACTAGAAGGCCAACACACTTTTTCACACAAAAAAATGGTTAAATTTTTCTGCCTCTTCCCCATACTTCGCATGTGCAGGAAAAAAGTGATCGGCAAACAATATTAAAGAGGGACAATTTAGGTGGGAAAGTGATGGAATTATATCTGACAAAATTCTTCCAGATTCAGTGGAGGCAAATTTTCACAGTAGACACCTTTGACTTTAGATGTGAGAGAACATAAGTTTTGGTGTTAACAGAACTGCTAAATATTTATAATAGTTAACAATTTCTATTCTCTCCGCAGAAATAACGATCGATGGGAGAATGCCTGTCCATGTGTGAATGGATCATGGTGTGGAAGGGATCAGCTTAAAGAAGCAAGGAAGCAGGTAGCAGACAGCACTCTTTCACGGAAGAGTTGCAACGATTGACCCTAATGGAGAAGCAAGATGGGGAAACAGAGGCCGTAGAAAACAACAGTGAACAGGAAGAAGCAAATACTGGTAAGCGAATGGAAGTTGAAGTTTTCCGGGGATGGACGAGGGCTGAGCATGAATGGTTTACTCAAGGCGGTGGAAGATCTCCAGATTGGCCAGAATGTCACTGACTGCGACTTCTTCAATTCTGCATTGAAACACCATTGAAATACCAACGTTCGGGAGCAGATAACACCCCACCCCTTTGAAAAACCATGACCTTGGTTTCATTATAATTAATGACTAGAAACATAGTAAGAAGAACAAGGCATATTGTGGGTGTCTGATAGTACAAGCAAGTCGTAATCTCTACATCCTCCAAGTAACGGGTGACAACTTGATCTACATGTGGTCGAGCAGCATGCATTAACCTATTATGTATGCATTAATGCTATGTTGTCCTTAATCCGGTTGCTTCCAGAAGAACTTACTCAATATATCTTAGTAGAGTGTTTGCAACTAGATTTGCTACTACCACCAAGCTCTGCACCGATGACAGTGCCAGGCAGGCTCATGCCCTGACTCTTCTGTGCACATCACCACAACCCTTGTCAGGTATTAACAGCACCGCTCGTGAGAGCCACCTGCTTTGCTTCTCAACACTACAGCACCATCCATTTTCAGGGCTAGTTGCATGATCCATTCTGTATGTTAATTACACCCCATACCATAACTGTCTTTGAAAAGGCTGTGACTCACAGTCATGAAGTAAATCGTTCTCCATGTCTTCACACACAGTGATTGCCACAAACCAAACCGTCAGTGAAGAAAACAGGCCCCCTCCCATTATTCAAGTGTCCCAGTGAGATCCTGATTTGCGAATAGTCTTTCAACTTGATGTCTCCCAAGTAGTAGAGGAAACATGATGTAGGACGACCTCTAGAGACTACGCTATTCTCAAGAAGCCTTCTGATGACTGTTTTAGAGCTCACCCTTACATTCACTACCTACCAAGAAAGCCATTAAATGATGGTAAGAGCAATAAAGTCTCTAGCCATAATCTCAATCACCTCTGAGACATCCCGTGGCTCTAAACCGCTATAGACTGATGGTGAAAGAATGTAAAAAGATTAGTAACACTCTATAAAGGTAAACGAGTTTTTAATGTTGTGTTTACGTTTTAAGTAAACTATTAATTATTCTTTATGCCTAGTTATTATGGAAAAAAATAAACGCAGTGCCCGGGTATTTTTTCCTTTGAGTGTATATTGGTCACTAGATTGTAAAGATGACTCCAACTCCTTTTAACTTAAACCTAATTCATTGAATGAGAAGATGATAGGATTCAGGGAATGAAACTGAGCATATGTGGCGATGAAAAGAAAAGTCATCATCGGGATGGTCTTACTTTGAAGATATTTCCCCACTTCCTCGCGTCGAAGGGGTGCAGCTTTTCCAGGCCCAAAAACGACACATTGTAGCATTTTGAGTAGACAATTGGCCACTTTGAACCATGAGCATCAGCACTTTGCCTGCGCATAAGAAAAAAAAGGTTGAGATGCACATAACAGATGCGTCCATTTTAATCGTAAACAAACCCAACTTACATGTTTCATTGAGCACTGTGTGTTAATATATAATAAGTTCTTTTAAGATTTAAGGCTTCGAAATGCTATAGAACGGGTTAGCGTAAAAAATTGCAATATTTGTTACGACTCTAATCTAATTTACCGTCAATCGATTTACCAGTTTCGTTTAATCAACGCGCCCTCTTAGTCAACATATTAAAAAACTAATTATTTTAGAATATTTAAGCGTATAAATTTTGCTTCGGTAACAACAAATAAAAACAAAAACAAAACACTGTTAACTTCTACTGCATTTTAACACATCTAAGAACCGCCGTTTAATACGGGCCCGTCAGCTGATAAATTTGCTGATGAAACCGCTCACAGGACGAGTTCAGTTCACCAAATTCTTCAATCATCATCAGATCTGACCACTGAAGATGTAACAATGAAAAACAAAATAAAACTAATTAAAATGACATTTGTGCCATGAGCTTTGATCTTTTCTTTAACCTTGAGTAGAAAACCTTTTCTTTATTTTTTCTTCACAGTATTATACTAGTACTATACTATACTAGTACTAGTACTATACTATACTAGTACTATACTATACTAGTACTAGTACTATACTATACTAGTACTAGTACTATACTATACTAGTAATATACGTAGACGGTTCTAAATTTGTTTTCACTCCTCACCCTGCTTATAACCCTAACTTCAGTATATACCGAACTCCTTCTGAAAGATTGAAACAGCAAAGATAGGTAGTCGAGAAGAATGATTTGAAATATAAGGAATTACTAAACACAGCATCATTTCTGATCATACTGGTCCCACTGGTTTGGTTTCTCTCCTCACCCTGCTTATAACCTAACTTAAGATGGTATATACCGAAATGCTTCTGAAAGATTGAAACAGCAAAAATAGGCAGTCGAGAAGAATGATTTGAAATATTCGAAATTACCAACACAGCATCATTTCTGATCATCCTGGTCCCACTGGTTTGTTTTCTCTCCTCACCCTACTTATAACCCTAACTGAAGATGGTATATAGCAAAAACTTTTGACAGATTGACAATGAAAGATAAGAAGACCATAAGAATGTTCCGAAATTAACAAGCAATAAAATCATTACGGATCATCCTGGTCCCACTATCCTCCGTTGTTTGGTCGTTCAGACGCAATCTTCAGTTGTGGGTTTGTTTTCTCTATTCACCCAACTTATAACGCTAACTGAGGATGATATGTATCGTAACGTTTCTGACAGATTGAAATGGCAAAGATAGGCAGTTGAGAAGAATGATTTGAAATTACCAAACACAGCATCATTTCTGATCATACTGGTCCCACTGGTTTGGTTTCTCTCCTCGCCCTGCTTATAACCCTAACTGAAGATGGTATATACCGAAATGCTTCTGAAAGATTGAAACAGCAAAAATAGGCAGTCGAGAAGAATGATTTGAAATATTTGAAATTACCAACACAGCATCATTTCTGATCATCCTGGTCCCACTGGTTTGATTTCTCTCCTCACCCTGCTTATAAACCTAACTGAAGATGGTATATACTGAAATACTTCTGAAAGAACAGCAAAGATAGACAGCCGAGAAGAATGATTTGAAATATTTGAAATTACCAACACAGCATCATTTTTGATCATCCTGGCCCCACTGGTTTGCTTTCTCTCCTGACCCTGCTTATAAAGATAGGCAGTCTATTTCTTTCAAAAATCTAGCGCTCTCTAGAGGTCGCATTTTTGATCGCATTGCAATGAAATTTGGCGGGTGGTAAAGAATCCTATAAGGACGGTTGAGATAGTTTTTCAATCGACTGGGAGTAGCAGAGTTTTAGACGATTAAAATAAAAAATTGAATAAAATTTTTTGCGATTTTTGCGTTTTTTCCCGCACAACAACCAGCTCGGTTTGTTTAACTTCACCCCTTCTTAGCTCCGCCCCTCACTATTGCATTTTCACATTTTTGATACCGATTTTAAGCTGGATTCTTCCTGTAACTTTTAAGCCCGGTTTGGCTTAAATCCATGCAGTATTTTAAATTTTATCATAATTCGAAAAAATCCCATTTTTAATCAGAATTTTTTCTCAAATACGGTACATTTAGACCTAATTTCTTTAGTTTAAAAGATCAAATTAATTTCTTTTTTATAATAAAATGAAACCGTAGGTGTTTCTTAATTTTTTGTTATTAAATATGCCAAGATTTCTTTGAAATTAATAGAGAACTCAGGGTAAAAAGCAAAAGTCCTTAAAATTGTGTATATTATTAAAAATATGGTGTGGTCATCGCACGTCTTTTTCCGTTAAACTCACATTGTTACCAAAAAATAATAGTGAAGTTACACGGGAAAATAATTAATTAAATAGCTTAAATAAAATTTCAAATTAGATAGTTAAAGTAAACTATTATTTTATTTTCATTATTTTCAATGGTCTAGGAAAAAATGTTGAGAATCTAATTTAATTTAACGCCAGCTGTTAATAACAAACAAAAACATTTGACTAATTTTTTTATCCTATTGCCATATGTTTATGATGTTACGTTTTGTATAAAATAAATAATAATATACACCCATTGATTTTAAATTATTCTATAATTTTTAAAGTAACACATTTTTAGCACCGGTGGATTGATTCCGCAAAAGAAAGAAATCTACCTCTCACTTTTTTTGTTCATTTAGGTTTTGTGCTAAAAAATTGCATTGCAGACCAAGATTTTTTCGTCCTTCTGGTGTTTTTCTGATTTCTGCCTCTAATCTTTTTATTCGATCTCTTGATGCAATAATCTCTAAGTTGGCGATAAATTTTTTATATTCGTTAATGTTAGCGACTAAAAACATTTACATTGCAACTATGACGGAAAAACATTTTGGAAACTTATAAAAATATATGCCTTTTTGAAATTAAACTATTCAAACATTTAAATTAAGTGATTTTTTTTTCAGTTTTTCCCTTTGAAGGAGGAGAAAGCATCAATTCGGACGAAAAACGATGTGTAGAGTTTTCTCTCAATTTTCAAGATTTTTAGGTCCCCTGTGCAAAAAAAATCGAAACTCGAAAAAAATAAGAGATCTTAACCTCCAACCATCCGTTGGGTTTCTCGGACTAGGTGTCAAACCACTTTACCAGACTTTTATCACATTAATTTCAATTAAAATTCTATGGGTTATGCCGGGATTCGAACCCAGAACCGGTAGAATGACTAAAAAAGAGTGGGACGCCTACGGATTAAAAACGTTTGTAAGCATAGCAATCGGGTTGGAAACAATTGGAAATTGCAAAGGGACGAGAAAAGTTTGGAACTATATGTCATATTGACAAGTGAATCCAATTCAATAACGCATTTGTTTATTAGTAATATAGACAAACAAGTAACTTTAACAATTTTATTTACAATCAAGTTTACTGTGACTAACGATATTAATAGATCATTAATCCACTACTCTACTGATGATTTCGTCTCGGAACACATCCCAGGACTAAATTGTATTGCTCGACATCATGGTCTTCAAGCCCATCATCAATGAATTCTTGTTAAACGCGCACTGAGGATATGCGTTTGTACAGTTTTCCCGATTCAGCCCTTTTTCCAGAGCTGTCTTCAGTTTAGAGCCATCGATGATGAAGTTGACAACGGAAGAGCTGTGAAATGTAACGAATCACAATAAAACCTTTATACATCAGAAATTAATCGTGGATAAATACTTGGCTGCTGATACGATAAGGTCATCGGCGGTTTTCTGGCTTAAGAATTGGGTGGAGGTGCAGACTGCTCGTTCCAAACAGGCTGTCGAGTCGATCTTATTGGCTTGAAGTGTTTCATCAATCCGAGAAATGAAACGTTTGATCCCGACCATAACGTTGTCATTATCAGCTAAAAAACAAATATATATCAAAACACTCAATATAAGGGTGTAAGGAGAAGAGGTCTCGAGGTCATCCAGATGGACTCGAGATGGGGAAGTGTGAACAGATTGTGCAGGAGGGTTAGGATGGATCGAATCCTTGGTGTGGAAGAGAGGGATCGGATTATTTCGTTGACCAAAATATTGTTGTGGATAGTGCATTTGGAGGTTGATAGGAGCTTTGACAATTTGCATGAGGCCTTTTAATTGGAAGGAGTGAATTCACTGGATATTACAGTTGGCTTGGCCAAAGTAGTCGCAATAATGATTTCTGTAAATTTCGGTCCTAATAGTCTTCGTAGTTGTCCAAGTCTTCTTTTAAGTTGTTGACGTTTAAGTCTTGTTTGGGAATTCCACGTCAATCTATCTATAGCCCTAAGCATCGACTGGAATGGAGTTCCTTGTTGTTGTGGGGGACCAGTTTTTTCAGTGTAAATGTAAGCTGGGTAGTCTTTTCTTCATGGTCTTGCCTCCACTGTTTGCACCTTACCTATTCTTTGGTTAAACTCAAGGTGTACTTGGATATTTAAGGTTTGGGTAAGAAAACAGTATTGAGGTGTCAACAGTATTAAGATGTATAAGAACGTAAGCAGACATCCAGGATGGGACCAAGAATGCACCCTTGTGAGACTGTAGCTTGTATTCGTTTGAAATCTGAGTACTGGTTGCTTCTCTACTCTCTGGGGCAGAGGTCAAAATAGATTTTATTCCTGAAAACCTTTGTAGTTGTCTTCTAGCATAGGCCTAAGTATCTGACTCGACTGGAAGTCGCTTGTTGATGTACAGTAGTAGGCAAGTTTTTTTTAGTGTAAATGTACCTCAGTCAGTCAGTCCTATCCTCCAGTCTTTAATAAGCTCAAGGTGTGATTGGATTTTAGATGTCGCTTCTGGTTAGAAATGCTGTGTCATCCGCATATGTTGGAATGTATAGGAAAATCAGCAGTATAAATGTTTTAAAGTATGGTGCCAAGAACTATCCCTTGAGGAATACCGGCTCGTATTTGGCCTGACATCTGAGTGTTCGTTGTTGCACATCACTCTGTAGCAGCGGTCAGTTAAATAGAATTCCAGGAGAATGTAATATGGGGGTAGGAAGCTTTTAAATTTATGAAGGGTGCCTGGGTGCCAGTCTCTTTAGAATTCTGGCCCACAGGAACGCACCCAAGCTTCTCTAAAGCGGAGGAAATATTATCAATGACCCTGAAACCTTGCTAGACCGTGGAATGTTGGGGTTGGAAGCAGAATCGGTGAGAAGGAATTCTATGTGAATCAAGGAAGGGTATTGGACTTTTTAAAATAAGCAAATTACCTCTAGAATAGCTGCTACCAGAATAACCAACATGGCCAGAGTTGTGAGAAGAAAATAAGTGGGCCAACTTGGGTACGATTAAAACGGCACCTAATCCAATGAGCGTACCCAAAAATATTCCTCCAAGTTCAATTTTGACCGGTGTTTGAGTCATTCCTGAGTTAAAGCCCTGAAAATTAACCAAATTTCCATATGAGACGGTTAAATTTCGTCTATAGTTTCTTCCTACTTTACAATATTTTAAATTAAAAGCCTGGGCTATGCCGGAATTCGAACCCAGGACCGCCAGCATGGCAAATGCGAGTTTGACGCCCTAAACATTCGTCCACAGAAATATCTAAAGTAAAGTAATTTCTGCCATATAGCAGGAGTTGACGTCCAATAACCCGTTGGGTGTCGTGGAAGAGGTGCCAGAAGCACTTTACATTTTTTTCACGTATTGTCAAATAAAATGCCATGGGCTTTGCGGATATTCGAACCCAGGGTCGCACAGCGTGGTAAATATGAGTCGGACACCCCAGCCACTTGTCACCGCAGTCTCAAAAACAAAGTAATTTCTGTTTTTAAAGATGGTATAAAGTAGGTTTCGAGCGTTGTGTGCAATGATGTGTTGAAAAAGCAACCATCCTGGAGGAATCACAACGGGCGAACTCCTCCAATACCGTCTAATTTACCATTCAGTAATGTAAGGAAATTCAAGTAATTCCTGTCGTACAGGAGAGCTGAACGTCCAACCCGTTGGGTGTCATGGACGAGGTGTCAGAACCAATTTACAATCCTTTTTTAATATATTTTCAATTAAAAAGCCATGGGCTGTGGGGGATTCAAACCCAGAAACAATGGCGTGGCAAATACGAGGTGGTCACGCTAACCACTCAGCCGCCCCGTCTCAAAAGTAAAATAATTCCTGTCATACAGGAGGACCTGACGTCCAACTACCCATTGGGTGTCATATACGAGGTGCCAAAACCAATTTACAATCTTTTTTTCACATATTTTCAATGAAAAAACCATCGGCTCATGGGTTATGCGGGAATTTGTACCCAGGATCCACGGCGTGGCAAATACGAGTCTGACTTCCTTATCACTCGGCCCCCAAATAAGTAAAAATGTAATTTTGTTTACAATATTTCGACATATTTTCTATATTTTGAAAGTGGATAATACTTGTAAATCATTTCCGTAGCTGATGGGCAGACCGAATCTTGGCTGGTGGCTTGCAGCAGTCTCGCTGATGTTCTCTTCTGGCTGGCCGATTCCACTGAAAACATAAACAAATACAAATAACTTCAAGTATAATGTAAATAATATATCAAGTCATTAAAAAAATGTTATTTGGACCGGAATGGGGTTAGCCAAAGCCAACACTGGGAAAAAACGAAAACTGACATAAATTGAACGGAAATTTCCAACTGTTCACTTTATTCCAATACAGTAGGAAGAGTTTTCCAGCTTTTTTATTACAGAAATTTTCACTATTTATAATTATTAAATAAAAATAATGATTTATCTAAAAATAAGCATAGCATGAAGTACTATAGCGTTATGCTTTTTCTATATTCACCGCATGAATTTCAGAAAATCTGACTTACAAATAGTATTTGTGAAATTAGAAAAAAAATCTAATTGAACTCGAAAAGCAATGGTAATTTGTGCTATGATTGTTTGGTCTAAGCTATAAACTAATTGCTTTAACAGTTACCCCTCATTAAACTATTAACTTTTATAAAATTTAAAAGTTTAAAATAGCTTCAAAACATAAACGTTTTAGTAATCCACTTACTTGTCTGAGTGGATGTCTGCTGAAAGTGCACCGACGGCGAAGAACACGACGAAAACTATTTGTCCAGAAACAGGAAACATTTTTTTCACTTTTTCAAAACGTTACTTGTGTCTTTCCAAAAGTGTCGAACACAACTGCATTAAGTGGATGACGGGATCAAGTTTATATACTAGGGTGTGTGCAGTGTCCCCTGTTAAGAAAGGACAGAGGTGATGCCGAAACTTTCGCCGTTGTCTATGACAACTGAGATGAGACAGTTTAAGACGTTATTATCTCTGGTCGTGTACCGGTAAAAGAAGCCGGAAGAGCGCTTTTTCTTTTCTTTCCTCTTTACTCGACTACACGCGTACATAAATCTGTCCAGGTGTCGTAGAACTTCTTCCGGTTTCGTTTTGTTTCTTGTCTGAAAAAGAATAATTGACTCATTACAAATGCAAACAATGCGTTACGAAAACGTCTTGGTTTTATTTTTACTTTTATTTATTATATAACAGAAAATAATAATCACCCGCGTATAACAATATACAAGAAGAAAATAGGAGTAGTTTGCCATTTTATGCAATACATAGATTTTTTTTTTTTTACTCCAGCACACGATAATGTGAGTCATCATCACATTCTCGTTGTATTCTCACGTAAGACGGGTTCTAGACGTCAGCTACAATCAACTAGTACTTTACTTCAGATACCAGTGAGGACGTTTTCAATATTTTCAAGGTTAAAAACCCACCACACACACATACACGCAGTGATCATAGTGGGCACATGTCCACCTTCCCTAATTTTACACCTGAGCAACTGACTGTCCTACTTCTCACCAGTTGGTTTTTTTCTGTTTGTTTAAAGGTAATAACATGCAAGCAAGATGAATTTTTAAGAAGCAGCAACTTTCCTGTGGTGGACATGATCCCTTTCATCACTAAACTCACGGATTTTCAAAAAGCTTCAACTAAAAGTGATCTATAAAATGTTGTATTTTCTCATAAAAATTGTCAGTGAAAGGCAGAATAGTAAAATAAAGTAAACTCCAAGTTTGTAAAACAAGGTACTTTAAAAAATGATTTTACTCAAGTCTCTTCCTCATCATGATATGCTCTTCAACATGTTGTTGGCCATGATATCAAGAGGTTTTAGAAACTATTTTCATAAAGTAAAAGTAAACAATCGCTTGCACATTCTCTCTCTCTCTCTCTCCCTTTCTCCGCCGCTTCTCAATCTTTCTTCCCGTTTCCACCACATCTCTCTCTCTCTCTGTTTTTCTTCTCTTCCCCGCCTCTCTCTCACTCTATCTCCCCTTTCCCCCACATCTCACTCTCACTATTTCGCTTACTTTCTCTCTCATTCCATCTCCCTTTCTCCCCAGCTTCTCAATCTCACTCCCCCTTTCCCCCACATCTCACTCTCACTTTTTCGCTCGCTCACTTCCCCTCTCTCTCTCTCTCTCTCTCTCTCTCTCTCTCACTATCTCTCTCTCTCTCTCTCTATCTCTATCTCTCTCTCCCCCCTCTCTCTCTCCTCTCTCTCACTCTATCTCCCTTTCTCCCCCGCCTCTTTCGCGCTCTCTTTTTTTTCTTCTCTCCTCCGCTTCTCAATCTCTCTTACTCTCTTTCCCCCACATCTCTCTCCCTCTCTCTCCCTCACTCTCTCTCTCTATCTATCTATCTATCTATGTATCAATTTATCTTTCTCTCTCCTAGATTTTATACTTTGTTCTGCTAGGATATTCTAATTCAAACCCCAATCTTTGTGGGGTTCATCCAAGCGTTCTGACTTCTAAATCTAGTTGCTCCATCCCAAAATCCGTCGAACCTTTGTCTAAGCTTACTATTTCGTATCCAACCTTACTCTCTCACACACACACACACACCACAGGCCTTCAAATCCCGCTTGTCCTCGAAACAGCAATAAGTCGGTACGTCTCCAGAAAAACCTGGAACCTAATCTTAACCCGCTAGTGCAACACCTTTCATCCTCCAAGACGTCTAATGACCCCGCGATTTCCTCTCTTGTTAGCAGAGGATCGGAATTTCTTATCATCTTATATAAAATTCAAACAAAACAACGTGTGAATGAAGTAAATCTAATTTAATTTTGTACGTGCAGTCTTAATCACCCATTTATCTAATTGTAAGCTATATCTTAATTTCAGGAAGGATCTTTTCTCGTATCATTTCCCCGTCTCAGAATGTTGTCTGTACAAATAGGATATTGTTTTATTTGTCCAATAATAACAAAACTGAGCTCGAATCACTTTATGTGTACGAAGCACAACACTATAGAATTAAGTAGAGCATGGATTAAATTGGAGCAGTGTGATATTGTGATATGGGTTTTTCTTGTAGAAAGTGAAATCTGTCCAAGTGTTTAATGCTCCTAACCACAGAAAATGAGCTTTCGCTAATTTTAACCCCTTAAATTTCTAATTGTACTAAATGTCGGAAACTGAATATAAAAGACACCCGAGTTTATCATAAACGTTTCCAAAGCCGAGATCAATACCTTTTCTTCCTCCATTATACCCTGGAGAATTGATCAATTAACGTTATTTCTCATGGACTTCACTGTTTAAACAAATATATAATTAATAAACGGAGAGAAAGGGACAAAAAAGGATCGGAAACACAAAATTACACGTTCAAAAACATCACTGCGAAAACCACAAGAGGAAAACTGCCAGTATTAATTTAATTTAAGTTGCCCAATTTCAATATCACAGGATTGACTGCAATTTGGTGGATTTCGTTCATTTCTGCCTTTCGCTGGTCGGTCACAAATATCGCATTACAAGAGATATGGTAATTATGCTATTTTGAAAAAGCAAACAGGGCTAAATTTTTTTAGGAAGAAACAAATTCAATATTCGTTTGTTTGCATCCTCAAAATACCCTGGATACAAATGTTTGGTAAAATAAAATAAAAAATTCTAACAAAATTTTTGCTACGATTCTTATTCGAAAATGACAAATATGTTGATAAATTTTACCGACATACTTACAAATGGGCTTTTTTTCACCAGCATCCTGAGGGTTTATATGACTTCTGCTGTTGCAAACCCTCGCAAAAAAAAAAAAAAAAAAAAAATAGAACCGGATAAATAAAATAAAATATTTGAGGAGTTTTCGTTCATTTCATTCTACTTCTTTTCATTTATAATTACATAAAAGCTAAATACTGTTGGCATAGGCTGAAAAAAGATTCTACTTTCCAACAATTGTAATAACTTCTTTCACTTAATTAATCTTTTTACGTAAGGTATTGGTTGACATGAAAAAGTCAGTGTTCCGAGCGGGATTCGAACCCACGACCTTCGGCTAAATACGCCGCTGCTCTAACCACTTGAGCTATCGTGACTCGGACACCAACTCCCCATCTCAACCTTCCTTTCGAATTTTCCCTTCTTTTTGGTTAAAGCCGAAAGTCGTGGGTTCGAATCCCGCTCGGAACACTGACTTTTTCATTTCAACCAATACCTTACATAAAAAGATTAATTAATTGAAAGAAGTTTTTTGGTCAATCGGACCAGGAAATATAATGAATTGTAATAACGTTCAATTTGGATAAATTCCAGAGGAGTTAATTAAATGAAACACAATAGGACATCGGCAAAAAAATTACCCCAGGAGAATTCAGTTCAAAAATGTATATTTTTGTTTTCCATAAAAGATCTCTAATAATATTCAGTTAATAAAAATATAATATTAAGGGCTTTAAATGGTTCTTTAAACTAATGTTTTTTTCAAAAATTATTTTTTTGACTACTTTACTGAGAGAATGTTTTGGTTTTTTTATATTTTGATGTATATAGTCTCATTTAACACGATCCTGCAAATAATTTCTTATCCTACTTTTTAAAAAATCTATTGTTATATCCACTGCACCTCGAAAAATCAGGGGGAAAAGTATCAAGGGGGGGGGGGATATCAAGGGACCGACAAATTTTCGCTGCATTAATATTCGATCCTTTTTTGTGAAAATTTCTCTTTCGCCGCAACAATGATGATTACACTATTATTTTTGTGTAAGGAGCTTGAAAGTCGCTCGAGCTTTGAAAATTGTCCAGCCCATGCATATATAATGTGACATTTGGTTTTCACAGTTTAGTCTTGTGCTGTGTCTCAGTCGGAGTGCTTTAGCTGAATCTTTGTCTACGCACAGTGAGGAACAATTTGTAAGTACGAAATTAAGTCGTAAATGAAGTCCGTCGTGGGAATTTTGACGAAGAAAAATAAGTTTCAAATTTATCATCAACTAAATAAATTAGTTCAATTTACTTTATTTATTTTTTCACGCGTGGACTGTTTTTGGCAGCATCAAGAAATCAGTTACTAAATCTTATTAAATGGCAGAGTGAGAATGTCGAGACGAAAAAAAATTTTTGCCTTCTCTTATTCTCACAATAGCATTTTAAAGTGGTATACAATATTTCTTTAGGTCTCTTTCCAAAAAGACCAAATTGTGAGCCTTTTTTCGTTGGGTCAATTTGAATTTTTTTCGGTCATTTCGCCTGCCTAATCAGTTCTTTATTTCCAGTGAACAAAATTTTTTCTTTTTAGGAAAACATGATTCGAGGATTATTCATAGTCATAAGTATTATTGATTTGGTGTTTGCAGCTGAAGCTAATAGGTACCGTATTTTTTTTTATTTATTTATTTATTTTTTTTTTTTTAAATCGACTGGATAAAACTATTAATTTCTTTTATTGACAGTATTACCAGTGACAACGGTGTTGGTAATGCCTTACAGAAGAAAGGGAGATTTATTTCTTTCAACAATGAAGAAGGAGAAATCAAAGTAAGGAGCGATGATTATACAAATATACAAATATACTGCCTATTTTTAAGCTTATTATAAGCGACTCGAGTGCTATGATTTCATCGCCTGTAATTAGGGATTGTAAAAATAAAATTATCTATACTTCAAATATATCGAAATAAAAGCACCTGGTGACTAGTATGAAAAGATTGGTATCAATACTTTGAATAGATCGAACTGAAAGTGCTATTCAAAGTATCGATATTGTACAATCGATACGTTTGATATGTCGAAACAAAATCATCGATACCCACTCATGATTGGTATTAGAAAAATTCCATCGATACCTTGAATATATCGAACTGAAAGTGACGAACCTAACTCATGACTAGCATTGAAAGAATTGTATCTATCAACAATCGATACTTTTTATGGCGAAATAAAAGCAACCATACCCTACTCATCACTAGTATAAAAAATGTATCGATACAATACAATCGATACTTTGAATATGCCGAAATAAAAGTACTGATTCCGTATTCATCACCAGTATTGAAATAGTTATATCAATACTTTAAATATATCGAAACAAAAGTATTGTTACCGTACTCATGGCTAGTATTGAAAGAATGTTATCGATATCGTCCATAGCTAACTTTAACCCTAACCTAGCCTAACCAGTTCCTAACCTTAATCATACCACAACTAAACCATCCCTAACCCTAATCTATCCCAACCCACGGTGGGACGTAAATTAGGGATTAAGGTGCGAGGAGGTCTCGAAGACATCTAGGTGCAGGTACTCGCGGGATGGGAAAGGTAAAAGAAGGCTTGGACAGTAAGGTTAGGCTTGAACGGAGAGCTTGGCGTGGAACTGTTAGAAGCGAGATCAGATCATTTGACCAACGGTATGGATAGTAAGCTTTGACAAATAATCTGAGGATTTTTGATGGAAGGATGATATAAGCTGTATGTTGGAAGAACCCCACTTCTCTATGTCTAAAATATTCGAGTAATGACTTGTATAGAGTTAGTTGTGTTCTGATCAATAGATTTAGGTCGTAAAAGTCTTCGTATTTGTCCTAGTCTTCTGTTAGGTTGTCTCTTAAGAACTGTGTCGGGACATCAAACGTCTAGGTATTGTCCTACGTATCTGGCTTAAGTGGATGTCGGTACCTCATTACTGTTAAGTAGTAGCATACAAGACTGTGACAAGTCAAGATGTTGGTAGTCATCCTCATAGGTGGTAATGATGTCCTGGGATGTATAAGAAAGTCAGCACTATAAATGGTATACACGATTAGACCAAAAATGCTCCCTTGTGGGATGTCGGCTTATAACGATCTGAAATCTGACGTTGCCGAATCGATGAGAAGGCATGATTCTTTTGTCGCGTGTCTTTCGTGAATTTTAGACACAACAGGAAGAAGGTCGATAGGTCTCTAGGAGGATAGTTAGGTGAATTTTGAGCTTTAGGATGAGAATGATTGAATCCGTAAGAGAGGAAAGTGAATGGAACGTAGGATCGCGGTTAACAATACTATGGCCTTCTGAGGAAGGTGTATAGCGGAGGTAATTAGGTCTTATCTACATACACATTTTCTTCGTGTACTTTTCCAAGAAAATAATTGAAACAATATGCACTTTTGTACAGTATTTATATGTGATTGCAAATGAGGTTGGTTATTTATTTTTAAATTCATATTTATTAATATTTATTGTATTTTAGCTTGAACTTGATTTTGCCATTCCTTTTATGAAAATCCCAATCAGTAACAAAAATGCAGGACACCTTGTACACCCGACGTTGAATGTCAATACAAGGGGGCTTGTTACAGTCGGAGCGATGCTATTCCTTTTTGTCACAGTCGTGCCTAAAATTGTCAAGTTGTTTATCCCGCACGCTGAAAGTAAGGCGATTGTAATTTTATTACACGTTATGACTTTATTTATGACGGTATTTCTTTTTTTTTTTTAGCGACTACGACTGAGAGTCTAGTGCCATTGATGAGGAGGGTCGAGGAAGCGTTGCAATCTATGGATATATCTTCAACAGAATGTTATCAACGTGCTGCCTGTTGGGTTGCTGGAAAGACTCCTCTTGTAAAGTATGCAATCTGATAGAAAACAATTCATGGCAGTACTTTCAGTTCCGTTTGTATTTTTCAGCTCCGAGTGGCTAGAAACCATGATAGAAAATGAAGCTGTTCAAGAGGCCATTAATAGGGGAATGGGAGGTGTGGACTGTACCTATTACAAATGCCCATTATCAATGAATGTAATATCTCAAATGTTCAAAGCTGGCCGCCAGCTGCTTGTCTGATTTGGAACAATATACTACTGTAAACAATTAACAATGTGTTTTAATTTCCATAAATAGTAATACTTAGTCAACCAAAAGAAGGCTGAGATGTACCTTAAGTAACCAGTGCATGCTGCTCCGACACGATATCTTCCACGACGATGCACATACCTTATACACATGTGTATGTAGATAAGACCTAATTACCTCCGCTATACACCTTCCTCAGAAGGCCATAGTATTGTTAACCGCGATCCTACGTTCCATTCACTTTCCTCTCTTACGGATTCAATCATTCTCATCCTAAAGCTCAAAATTCACCTAACTATCCTCCTAGAGACCTATCGACCTTCTTCCTGTTGTGTCTAAAATTCACGAAAGACACGCGACAAAAGAATCATGCCTTCTCATCGATTCGGCAACGTCAGATTTCAGATCGTTATAAGCCGACATCCCACAAGGGAGCATTTTTGGTCTAATCGTGTATACCATATCGAAAATAATACAGACGATGAAAGAACAAATCTGCTTTACAACAACAACTGAATAACTGAAGACCAACTAGTTGAAATAATAATCAACCCAATTTCAGCCATACTGCAGGAATATTTTGGTAAAGCTTCGAAGAGAAATTACGACAAAACACAACATCAAACATTCACTCTACCTCAGAATTGGTTCACATGGAAATATAAGGAGAAGTGGAAAACTGATAAGCAGATTATTACAGTTAGACAAAGTAAGACTCAGAAAAGTGACAGGTACCGGTCATCTAAAGAAAGATACATGATCATATGCAATGATGATCCCATTGGAAGGTTATGCAATGAGGAGGAAGAAACTGCCCATATTATCTTCTAATGCAATGAAGACCAGGGAATTTCAACAAAGTCAGTCAATGATCTTTTTTTTAAGAAGGATCGAATCCGTGAAACAGAACTAAAGAATTGGTAAAAGTGCAATAAGCAAAAATGATGCAGTATTTGGTAATACCAAAGCCCCGCTTGTTTCATCATCACCAGGGTAGTGATAAGGTTCCTTACCGGTCACTGTCATCTCAGAAAACACCAACTCAGCAATGAGTAGGAAGAAACTGTCCATATTAACTTCTAATGAAAAGCTACCAATGGGGACACAACTTAAAGTACCAAGAAGACCTAAGAAAAATTGCAGCTATGACAATTACTTCTTTTTAAAAGCAAAGATTGGATCAGTTGAACTGAACTAAAGAACTGGTAAAAATACAATAAGCAAAAATGATGCAATACTAGGATAATACCAAAGCCCCGCTTCATGCGTCATCACCAGGGTAGTGATAAGGTTCTGTACCGGTCACTGTCAGAGAAAACCAACACCATACGGGTATATTCAATAATGATCCCATTGCAGGTCATGGAATGAGTAAGAAGATACAGTCCGTATTATCTTCAAATGCAAAGTAACCAATGCCCACAAAACATAGAATACCAATAAGACTCGGGAATTTCAGCAAAGTCAGTCAACGATTTTGTATTTAAAAGAAGGATCCAGTCCGTAAAACAGAACTAAAGAACTGATAAAAGTACAATACGCAAAAATGATGCAGTACTTGGTAATACCAAAGCCCTGCTTCTTAGTATAATCATCACCAGAGTAGTGATAATGCAAAGCAACCAATAGAGCCATAACTTAGGGTACCAAAAAGACTCAGGAAAAAAATTGCAGTAATGAAAATTACCCCCTTTTTAAAAGGAAGGATTGAATCAGACAAATTGAACTAAAGAACTGGTAAAAGTACAATAAGCAAAAACGATGGAATACTTTGGCAATACCAAACCCCCGCTTCCTAGTATCATCATCGGCAGGGTAGTGATAATATTCTGTCTCGGTCACTCATCTCAGACAACACTAACACAGCAAGGATATATTCAATAATGACCCCCATTGCAGGTCATGCAATGAGCAGGAAGAAACTGTCCATTGAATGTAATGCAACCCATGGAGACATAACTGAGAGTACCAAGAAGACTCATGAAAAAATTGCATCAATGAAAGTCACCTCCTTTTTAAACGTTGACTAAACTAATGAACTAAGAAAAGTACAATAAGCCAAAAGGCTGCAGTGCTTGTGTATTAATAGTGGCCACTTTTTTTTTGCCTCTCAGTGTATATAATTGTATAAATCTCTGATCTACCTTCTGAACACGGTGAAAAAAGACTCACGCGACCTTAAATAAAATGCATTGTTGCATTTTAATTTATGTCTAGAGGTTGTTAATTGTCAGAATTAGTAAATTAGGTAGAGTGTATTCACCAGCCGGTGTCGCGGGTAATTCAGTGACGTCATTGTTTATCATCAGAGTCGCTCGTTAATCGTTACGATTCGTATGCGACCTGTGTCTCTATGTCGTTTGACACATCTTTCCCGTATTCATTTGTTCTGTTCGTTTATTGCCGATCGGCAGAGCTCGATTTAGTCCATATTATACCAAAAACATGAAAAGTCCCAAAATATGACCAGCGATTTCATTTAATAACAGCCCGTAGTCATAATAATTTCGTTCGGATGCTGTTGGCAGAAATAGGCTAGTAGCCGGTTGACAGCCGGAACGCCCAGCGCGATAACTGCCACGAAACAATTTACATAAATTTGTTAAGAGTTGGATTTTGTTCGCGGCTCGTGTCGATTTGGATTGTTAAACAATAAAAAAAATTGTCTCGGCGGAATAGAACGTACATTCCCACATAATCAAGGTACATTGTTGACACGTGTCCTTCATCCATGACTGACCGGTTGTAATTTTTCCAGATGCAATTTTCTTTAACTTCCGTTTTGTCGGTCGCCTTCATCGGATGGGTGCTCCACTCCGTCATATCGTTGGTCTTCTTCGTCTCGCCTCCTGCCTGCCGACCCGGCGAGAAATGTTACTATTATTTCACGAAAACTCAACCAAACCTACAAGTAATCCATCAATTTAAAGGCTTTTAATCGAATTATTTGTATTGTAGTTAGTGTGCACTCTGCTTTTAATGCTGCACTTCTTATTTATGATCACGATGACCAAAATCGTGTGTTCACAAACTGACTGAACTGTCAGTTTGCCTGTTCTCGATCTTCAGTCTGCTACGGTTAGGCTTTGTAGCAGCTACGTTCAATGTTCACATGTTGCTGATTGAAACTGCATGAAAAGACAAGACTGGTATGATCAAACTGCCAGACCGTAAAGCGGCCCATAGACGATCAATATTATTGCACAATATTTTGGGTTGTGCAATTTAATTGATCATGTGTAGACGATATTGAAAGTTTGTGCAATACACTGCATGATTGACGAAAAGTTGAAACTATATTGTACAACCTGGAAAATATTGCACCGTCTGTTGGCATTATTGCACAATATCAGCCAGTTTGTGAAGTATCAACAAGTGGAAAATATTGCACAAACTTCAATATCGCCTTCAAACTATTCAAGTTCATTGCACAAACAAAATTTTGTACAATATTATTGAACGTTAAGGGGCAACCGTCAAATTATTGTGCAATCTATATTGTACAATAATATTGACCGCCTATGGGCCGCTTAAGAGTGAAGTATAGAAATAGTGAAATACACGGATGGACAAAAAAAAAACACTACCCATAAATTTTAATCTATTTAGGCTTATTCATATTTATCATACCAAAACTAGGTTTCGTTGTAAAAATAAGACATTTAAAAATAAAATGTTTTATTACCTAATTCTAGAAAAACAATTATTGAATAAAGAAAAAAAAAGAAAAAATGTAAAAAAAAAAAACTGTTCCCTCTAATACCAAGTGTTTCCACCTCTGGCACAAATTACATCCGTTAAATGTCTTTGCATTCCTTCGAAAAGATTTCTGATAAAATCCTGAGGGATTCTTTCTCAATCAAGACCAGCCATTTCCAAATTTTCATGGGTGTTAGGACCTGGGTTTCACCTTTGAACTCGTTGGTCCGAGGTTGACTTTGAGTTGGCCACACCAAGCACTCAATTCCAACCTTATTCAGCCATCCACAATACATACATAGCACTGGCATTATCCTGTATAGGCAAGAATCTTTCACCGATGTGGGGGCAAATGGCGCTACATGCACTTTGATTGTCTTGTAAGTACCTGTGTTAGAGATCTTTCTTACACAACGACCGACATGATACCGGTGCCCAAGGAAACTCCAGAACATTAATGACCAACTGCGGTGGCATTCCACCATCTTGAGGAACAATACAGCATGAGGCGTACCTTTCTCCTGACCATCTCTATATGAAATTACACCAAACTGAAGATTTGAGGCCAACTCTCACCTTATCTGTAAAGAGATCTTGTCCCCAATCTTTCAATTTCCAATTCTCATTGTATTCCCATGCGAATTGAAGCCTGGCCCTTTACTGAGCTGTGGTAAGAAGAGGTCTATGAGTCGGGTGCGGCCCTGAGGTTATTTTGATTGACCTTCTTCTCACAAACTTAGAGGAAACCAAAACCTTTTAGACTTTATTAGATTTCTTATTTCATTTCCTGTAATGCTGTGGTTTCTTAGAGCCTGACGAGGATGAATCTCTGAATGAAACGACCCTGTCCTGCCTTCTAGTGTAAAGCCCTGTTTCTCTGAACTGCTGAAGAATCTTTCCTATTGTAGAGTGATGTATGATTTCACGCTGACTTCTAATAATGCTATGACCTTGTCACTGTCATACTCCCTCAAAGCCTGACTGGAGCCCTAACCACGGCTGATAAATTGTCACCTCTCAACCCTGAACCCTTTTTTTTGGCATACCAAACTGCTAAAAACATAAATCCACCAGACAATGCATTAAAAATAAGCCCTTCGTTCAACAGTCGCTCAGGACAGAATGAAAAAAATTAATCAAAGGACCATTGCACAAACTGCAGAACAACTAAACCTGACAAGTTAGGACTAGAGACAGTAGGACTGCAAGGCATATAGACTCGGAGTAACAGAAACAAACCTGAGCCTATATTACAAGAAAAATGAAACTCCAGAACATATCCTCTGTTAGTGCAAAGGATGTAAAGAAGCTGACTTCTTTTCACCTTAACCTATCGACTAATGTCCAAGGACCTTTAGGCTGATCAAAGGTTGCAATTCAGCATTTACAGTCATTTTGATCAGCCTATCCTCCCTGTGAGCCAAGTAGACTAACCGACAATGGTGAATGGCCAAAATGATCTAAAATGACCAACAGAAATCTCACAGAATTTTAATCGTGTGTTGTTAGAATTGTATATTTCTTCGATTATTCTAATAAAAGGATGGCTTTTGTACTTCAATATTTTCTTTTGCCCTTTAATACAACACTTATCACTCGTAAAGGCTATGTTTCATTTGGTTACTTTTTACTATATAAAAAGCTTAACATCATAATTTAATTAAACAAAAAATGTATATAATAGCCTCCAAGCTCACTGGAGACACTCCTTAATCCAGCCCAAGACTCCTGCCACACCACAGATCTTTTGTGACTTATCCTTTTAAACATTACAATGCTATCAAGAAGTGGTCGATGTCTAATCACCAATTGACACCTCCAAGCTAGCAGGAGAAACTTTGAACTGAAGAGGGACCTCTCAACCCAACCCAAGACCAATCTCTGCCAAACCGCCAACATTGGGCAGTAAGGGTGTTCTGTCATGGGTATATAAAGGACAATCAGTTGTGGTGTAGGAACAGAGATAGGAGACATAACACACTAATTTCTATTTCGACTGTTTCAAACCTGAAATCTGCTTCTTCAGAAGATTTTGTTTTTAAGATTGGCCTTATTGGTTATTAATAACAACAAGGGCTCCATTGGAGCCAAGTAACTGAAACCACATGGTAGAGGAAGCCCCAGGTAGGGAAAGAATGGAAGCTCGTGGGTCTTTCATGATTAATCATTTTAAACATTCCAATGGGCACAGAGCCTCATCAAGGAATTACAATAATCATCGATCGACAACTCCAAGCTCACTGATGAGCTCAGTGAGCGAACACTGGCAAAATGGGGCAGTATAGGTGTACAAAAGAATCAATTATAATATGGGATATAGTGATACAAATTGTTCTGAGGGACCAAACCAAGAATATTGAGATTATAAGATTAAAAAAATTAGATTAATATCAAAGCATTATTCTGGTCTGTCTTATCTTTGCTGTTTTGGTCTGTCAGAAGCGTTTCAGCATATGCCATCCTCAGTTAGGGTTATAAACAGGGTGAGGAGAGAAAACAAATCCACCACTGAAGATTGCATAATGACAAATTGCATCTGGGTGACCAAATCACTCGGGTTTTTAAACAAACCTTGTAGTGAGAGGCAAAGGGAGGTCAGGTGAGATGCAATTTTTGGACATTTGAGACTTCATTGATGTTTTTAAGATTACAATGCTCAATGTCGGTAGCCCAGACATATGTAGCAAACAAAGGATAAAGAAGTTCTTTTTATTCATTATATAAAAAAGAAAGAAAGAATAATATATTAAAGAACAATATAATAAATATTTAACCTATTAAGTGGTCTTCAATAAAAATGCCGCATCAATCAATTTGCCAAAGTCAATTTTCTTAATCCCTTGAATTCTGGACAGTTTTTGTTCAACTTTTTTTTTTTTTTTTTTTTACGTGTTACCACTTTACAAGGTCATATCAACCCTCAGGATGCCGGTGTTTTTGAAAAAAAAAGCCCATTTGTAAATATGTCGGGTTCGAATGCAGAGCCGCTGGATTTGAACCCTGGGCCTTTACCTTACAATGATGAGCATAAACAGTTGCGGCTATCGACACCCCTATTATTATTATTTTAAGGTGTAAAAATCAAGAACCAATCTGGAGCCTTTGTGTTAATTTCTTTTATTTTTTATTAATTATTTCTACTACTTCAAATTTAATTTTTATTTGGACAACGTGAGCCAAACATCCAACTCCCTGTAAGTGTCGGGGATGAGGAATTAGAAAGAAAAGTCTAGGGGCTCTGTGGAAATCAAAGCTTACGACTATGTGGTCTGTGACAGCCTGAGAGGCTGACGACTGAACCTTTTGGCCATCATGTTGCTGTGCGTGTGTGTATATATATATTTTTTTTTAACATAAAATTTTGATTAAAATGACTACCTTGAGTGGTCAGATTATTATACCATTTTTTGGTTTAATTAAATTAAGATGATAAGCTTTTTATATGGTAATAAATAGCCAAATGAAACATAGCCTTTACAAGTAATGAGTGTTGTATTATCACAAAAAAATATTGTAGTACAAATCCTTTCATTAGAATAATTGAAGAAATATACAATTCTAACAACACACAATTAAAATTCTGTGAGATTTCTGTTGGTCATTTTCGATTATTTTGGCCATTCGCCATTGTCGATTAGTCTACTTGGCTCGCAGGGAGGATAGGCAGATCAGAATGACTGTAAATGCTGAATTCGACCTTTGATCAGCCTAAAGGTCCTTGGAAGTTGATAGGTTAGGGTGAAAAGAAGTCAGCTTCTTTACGTCCTTTGCACCAACAGAGGATATGTTCTGGTGCTTCATTTTTCTTGTAATATAGGTACATATTTGTTTCTGTTACTCTGAGTCTATATGCTTTCGGAGTACGCAGTCCTACTGTCTCTAGTCCTAACTTGTCAGGTTTAGTTGTTGTGCAGTTTGTGCAATGGTCCTGAAAGATTTTTTTTTCATGCCTGTCTTGTACAAGTGCTGAACCAAGAATTTATTTTTTAACACATAGACTGATAAATTTGTTTTTGGCAATTTGGTATGCCAAAAAAGTGTTCAGGGCTATAAAAAGTTTTACCTTTTAACTGATTAGTTGGTACCTGATGTCTAATTTTGTTGTATGCAATCTGACAGGGTCTTGATGCAATTCCAAATGGCTCTGAACTTAACTACCGATGAAAGGGTTTAGGCAACCACTTAGAAGAATACCCAACCTTTTGATCTCCCTAGCACAGAGATCAATAGTTGGTTTATTTCCATAGATACCAGCGTCTGACCCATACTCTGAATCCATCTGTATACCAGATTTAGTCGGCATTGCTTCCCCACAACCTTGTCTGCCTATCCCTCCCAAAGCTTTAATTACTCCTTTTTATACTGAATATAATGAAATGCTAGAACATACTGTGATGATATGCAGATGAGGTCGATAAGTATATTTTTGTACCATAATATAAGATATTCTTCAAATAGTAATTTTGTCATATATTAGATAGAAAGCAATTTCTTGACTATTGAATAATATGTTGAATTTTTGTCATTTCAAAATAATCACTTGTAAGATGCATTGATTGTAAAGTCTGCATCTGGGATCATATTTTATTTTTAGTGCGCTTAATTCTGTGTTTAATTTAAAGAGCTCAATATTTATCGTCTTCTCGCTTTTAAAACAAACCAAACATACTTATGATTAACAACTATTGTAATTTATATATTGATAATAAATTATTTTAGAATTTGAGTACAATTTTAATTAAATTAATGTGTGTATTTATTTCAGATGGTGGGTTTCATTTCCGACAGAGTACAGCCAGCGCAAAGAAATGTTCACGAGGCTGTCCGAGTTGATAATTTTGATCCAAATGAATCATGGGAAAGGTAATAAAAATAAATTGAATAATTATAAGTTAAATTCTATTTTATTTTTAGAGAGAATTATCTTGTGTATGGTAAAGTTTGTAAATTAACCCTTAAGAATGTGTTAGTCCTATTCATGTGATAGGGCAGCCAAATTAACCAACACAAACCAAGTTTCTAGTGAAGACTTCCTTTTTTCTTTTTCTTCTTCTTCGGGCTGGCTAGCTACCAGCACCTCGCTTTTATTTATTTTTTAATTTCTACTCGTAAACCCATATTTACCCCTCCACATGTTCCTCTTATACAGATACAGACATAAGATATGGAAAAACGGCTTAATGAATGGCATGAAATTAACCACAATAAAAAGTGTCATTAAAAAAAACGGCCTTAAATTTTTTGAACACTCAATAAGGAGATGTCTTGTCACACTTAAGAATAGGTCATTGTTGGCTTACCCATGGATGCCTCATGGTACAGGAACCTACCACCAATTTATTAAAACTCCCAAGAACTACTAACAGTCAAGTACACGAGGAATTCACGTATTTTTGTGAGAGTCAGAGTGAGGTGCATGTGAGTTCTTGGAAGTCAGACAGACATACAGCCGGTATCACACAAGGGAGCATTCTTGGGCCCATTCTTTATATTATTTATATTGGTAGGGGGCTGCAGTGACCCAGTGATTAGAGCGCCTTATTCATATTTGCCACACTAAGAGTTCTGGGTTTCCCGGTACAGTACATGACTTTTTAAATGAAAATTATTTAAAAGAAATATTGTAAAATGGGGGGGGGGTTGACCCCCGTGTCCACGACACCTAATGGATAGTTGGACGTAAGCCCTCCTGTATAACAGTAATTACATCATTTATACTGCTTACCTTTCTATCCTAATAGCATTGTCAACACCTACAAGGACGATACACAATTTTTTCTACTAACTCGAATTCTATCCAAGCTACCTCCAACACCCAAGAACACCTTGAGCTTATTGAACACTGGTGCAAGAAGTGGAGGACATCAACAAAAAAGAAGTACGGATTTCCATGTGTCAAATACTCAGAAATATACCTAGATAGCAGACTTGCGTGGGTTCCCACACAGGACTTAACAACTTAACAGAAGACTTGGACAATAATTCTATGACTGAAATCCATCGTGACCATCAACACTAAACTAACTTTATACAAGACTTCACTGAGACGACTTTGGACAAATGGATCTCGGGGGTTCTGCCACGCCATCCAAAATCCAGCACATCAAATCCTTTCAATCAAAAGTGCTCAGACAAATCGGCAAAACTCCTTACTATGTCAGTAGCTTCACTATCCATAATGACCTCAGCATTTCTTTTGTCAATGAACTGATCTGTTCCCGATTCCAAAAGTTTCACATTAACCTCTCAATCCATCCTAGCCCTACTGCTCAAGCCCGTTCTACATATTCCCATCCTGAGAACCCGCCACGTCAACATAATCATCAATGGCTTCAAGACTTCCTTGTCCCTTAATCCCCCACACTGAATGCTAGCATTGGCTGGTTTCTCATATGTGTCCTCCGGATGTAGACTAGCTGATTTAGAAAACTAGGTAAATAAGCATGGTATTGTCAAGAGAACCTGAGGGTATAACCCTATTGTGTTCCAACTCCAGGCAACCTAGAGGAATATGGATAGGACACACACATGCACAATTTTTGTCTTGCTGTCTGCTTAGAAAAAATATTTTTAACAAATTGTGTTTTTGGTGAAAATAACTTTTTTTTCTTTACAGATCATTTAACATAACAATACCAGAAACTACAAGAAACAATGGAACTCTGTTTTTGCATGCTTTTATATTTTACGCTGAGAAAAAGATTCCAACATTCCAAGCTGCTGTACAAAATTACTACAGAATCTATTCAATTTTTCCATTGGTTCAGTACCAAGCCCCCAGCATGAATGTAGATCTATTGAAAGGTAAAGTTCGAATAATTTTTTTGCAAATGTGCATAACATAAAATTTACCATTTGAGCAGTTTTTGGTGAATTCATCCTTTTTTTCTTGCTTATAATGGCATAAAAATCTAAACATTGTTGACATAAATGAAAGAAGAGGGTTTAAGCTTTACAACATTTGTAATAATGATGGATTTGGATAAACTCCAGAAGATGAATTTTTGTGCAACACGGGGCATCGAGGCAAAAAAAAAAAAATCGCCCCCAGAGAATCAAGCTCCAAAATATTTATTTTTTATTGGGACTAAAATTTAGTATTTAAAGGCTTTAAAAATTGCTTAAAATGAATTCAAAAAGCTTTTTGTAAAACAAATGTTTGCTTACTTTAGAGAAAGCAGTTTTGGTTATTGTAACTTTTTGTGCATATAATCTCATTTAATACAACCCTGCATTTTATTTTCTTAGCTTAGATTAAAAAAAAAAAAAAAGAAGAAAACAATGTAAATTACTTTAATTTTTTCTCGCCCCCCCCCCCTGGGAAAAAGCTCAGGGGGATCATCGGCAAGACAACGTAGACACTTGGCTAATATTTTTCATATAAGTAAAAAAATGTTTCATTAATCGGTAAACTTCCTATAGCCTCTCCTTCTAAGTAATTTTCTTATAAATGTATAAAAAGACAATTGTGGTTCATATCTTGTTTATTGTAGGGAAAATTCCACAAGAAAAAGTAGACCCAATCAGTCATCTAAAACAAGAGGCAACATTCAATATTGTCACTGGTATTGACGGGCTGCCGCCACATGGTAACTACTCCCCAGAATTAATACCATTTATAAGGTAAGCAAAATATAACTGCACTTTATTTTCATTTGTACTATTTTTTCTTTCTTTTTCTAAAAAGGCCATTTTTATGCCTAAAAATTGTACTGATTGTTAACTAATAACCTTAAATATTTTGACTTTGAATCTATTATTCAAGTTGATGTACTTATCGATACATAATTGTAAGAAATTTAATTTTATAGTTTGTTAATTCTATCTTGTTTTAGGCTGGGTGCGAAAAAGGAGATACTTCCAATAATGGATTTTGATTATTTTAGCGATCGGCTGGAAATATTAACACCAGTCCCTAAAGGTGAAGCTTCAATTAAATTAAAATATTCTCCAATCAACATTGGAAAGTTCAGGTGAAATGGTTTAATAAAATTAAATGTTAAAATATACTTTTAACGCAAACAATTATTTTCAGGTTAAGACTGCAAGCAAGGATTGCTTTTGAATCGCTGAAAGTTTACGGGTTCTCTGATAAAGATATAGACCAGGTTAAAAGCGTATTTTCTGGGACAAGTATATATTTTTTTGGTTTCACCGTGTTTATCTCTTCAATCCATGTAATTTTTTTATTTATTTTTTATTTTTTTAAACAATACCATTGACGATCTTATTACATTGTTTAGTTCCTTCTTGAATTCTTGGCTATGAAAAGCGATGTCAATTTTTGGAACTCTAAAAAAAATTTCGTAGGCCTCTCGGTGAAAACAGTGTGTTGGAGAGCCTTCAGCCAAATAGCCATCTTTTTGTATTTGATCGATGAAGAAACTTCTTTGATTGTTATAATACCAATGGGATTTAGCACTCTAATTGAGGTGAGATATCTATAATTAATCCATTAGTTGAGCTTTATTAAAAACTAATTATTTAATTCAAAAATTTAAATGTCCTTTAATAGAAGGTTAACACAGTAGAGTCCTGGGGGACCGCGGTAGCGGAGTGCTTAGGACGTCCGACTCGTATTTGTCATGTTCGGTTCTGGGTTTGAATCCTGGCATAGCTTATCACTTTTAAATTGATTAACTTTTGGGACTGAGTTGGACGAGTGATTAGGGTTACCGAGTCGTATTTACCATGAAAACCTTTTACAGCTTACGGTCTTTATTTGAATCCCAGCATGGCCCATGGTTACTTTAATTGATATATATATTACACAGGGCGGGCGACCAGGACCCGAGGGGTTAAAAGCCTGAGTAGGCCCGTACCCCATCCCTAGAAGGTCCGGGACCTGGTCGGCTCACGAGTCCTGTATAAACCTATTGGACCTATTCACAAACCCCAGGATTGTGGACCATTTTATCCTGGGGAGTGTTTTGGTTATGTCCTCTCCTTCGAAAGTATTAAATCTTTCCCTAGCATACCTATCGCATTCTGCGAGGTAGTNCTCTCCACTATTTCAGCAGTCTTCTTCTTCTTCGTCGTTGTCTGCTCCATCTCGTCCTTATTCCGCCTCCTCTCCTTCTCTAACTCCTTCACAGGGTTAGACTCTTGTTTTCCACTCATCAGAGTGGAAAACTTCGGTTGAATCGAGTAAAAGACGTGATTATTAAAACGCCGGTTAGCACGTGGCTATATTGAACGTGTTACCTTCCCGCGGTTCACCGCCCAAGTCCCTTTAATTGATATAGTATGGAAAAATGTAATGTGGTTTGAGTCCTCGTCTGCTACATCCAATGGATAGTTGGACGTTAAGCCCTCCTATATGGCAAGAATTATTTTACTTTGTTTTTTCCGGTAGAATCTCAATATTCGAACTAATTGGGATCAAGCCTTGTTAATAGATTCAGTTTTTTCTTGGTCCGCTTGACCAATTAATAACATTCAATTAATTAAGGTTTTGAGTTGAGATAAAAAAGTCAGTGTCACGAGCAGGATTCGAACCCACGACCTTCGGCTTGATACGCCGCTACTCTACCACTTGAGCTACCGTGACCTCGATCCCCTCGGGCACTTCAAAAGGTGCGGTTGAGATGGGAAGTTAGTGCCCGAGGGGATCGAGGTCACGATAGCTCAAGTGGTGGAGTAGCGTTGTATCAAGCCGAAGGTCGTAGGTTTGAATTCCATTTGTGACACTGACTTTTTTATCTCAACTTAAAACCTTAATTAATTGCTTGTTAATAGAGAAGCGTTAATAATGTTAGTACACACAATAAAATTTGTCTTGTTCATTAACATATGTATGGACATACCAGATTAAAAATGTATACTTTAAACAATAAGCTGGAAATTTTAAAAAAGCTGGAAGTTTTAAAAAATCGGAAAAGTTGAGAGCGTAGTTAAGTTGTTTTTCATTATTTTGATCCTGAGCTTCACTGTTTGGAATGCTGCCATCTTTAGATTTTATTAATAATTTTGGTTAAAAATCATTGAAGAAGGCGACATGTGTCTGACCAAAAAAAAGACCAAACTACAGGTTCACCACCTAACAGGGTTAAATTCTGACAAATTGCAGCAGTAGAATTTGACGTGTGCGAAACCTCAATAACTGATCATTAATTCATTTTGAATGTATCTATTGGACCATAAAATGAGTCCGTAATTTTTGTTTTTTGAGGGACGTCAGTGGCTGTAACAGTTTAGGTGTTGACACGGTGCTCAACACTGTAAGGTAAAGGGGTAAAAACACTAAATGCAGGGCCGCTGGATTCAAACCCAACGTACTTACAAATGTTTTTTTTTTAAATCACCAGCACCCCAAGGCATAACCTCGTAGTTGAAATATCCTCATTAAAAAAAATCTTTTTTGTAAATAAATTTAACGAACAATGTATGAACTAGTTTGTAATTCCCAGAACCTTATCACGTTTTTGAGCGATGAACTTCTTCATGTGTTTTCCGCAGTACTCGAGTGAAATAAAGTTTTCCCATTTGTGAAGTTTTTCATGAAAAAATGGAAAATGTGAAGAGCGATGTGCAAATGCAAAAACTATATTTAACAAACGGAAAAATTTCTCTGTCAACCGATACTTGTTCAGATATATGGAGATTCAGATTAACAGGACTCCTCTGTATGTTTTAAGCAATTTATCACTGGTTTTATCCAGTCTTTTATCTGCTAGGATTGGATTAATGCAAAACTCAGTGTTTTTTTTCTTTATATTTTATACAGTTATTTTTGTTTTCAGTTTTGGAAACTTAACAAAGTAATGCCTTTCGATTGGAAGAGGTTAAGATTCAAGAAAGTAAAAAGAACAGCAGAAGAGCAGATGACAATGGATTTTGATAAAGTGGGAATGAAATATCTGATGTACTTATTATACCCTCTTTGTGCCTCAGGAGCTGTTTATTCGTTATTCTTTTTGCAACATAAGAGGTATATTATATTTTTTTAAATTAATTTATTTATTTGTATTTATTTATTTGTTAAAAAGCTACATACAGTGAAGTCATTTCAGCCCCCCCTTGCATTGTTATTGCTGATGGGGTACTTGATATTCTGCCATCAGCCCTCTCATTAATCACACATGCACATGCATGCATGCCTGCACATACACGCACAGAGTATATACAATTCTATATGGGAGGAAGCACCTTTGTTTCCCTTAAAAAGTGGAACAGGGGACCCAATATTTGACCTGCTTGCTTGAGAACCATCTTTATGTCAGGGGTCATGCCTATTCACTCTCTGTAAGGGGCTAAGACATGGCACTTTTCAATCATATGGGACATAGCAACCTTTCTCTACAAACAGACCTGCGCATGTTGTGACCCAAAAGCAGGTGTCTGTATGTCAGTCGGGTATGGCCTATCTCAAAAAAGTCAGTACGAAACTTTCTTTTTGGTTCAGACTCTTAGAGGGCCATCATTGTGTTGTCGATTCACAAGAGCTTCTCAGACAACCCGGTCCACGCATTCTCTTGTAGCGTTCTTTACTGCTCGCACAGTCACTGGGCCGGATCGCAGTAGTTCAGTCTGGAGGGCAAGACATTCCAGCTTTCATTTTTGGCATGGGCATGTTTGTTGCCCTCCAGCCTGACATGTAAAATGACACAACTCAGCATATCTTTCCAACAAGAGCACCACAAGAGGATCCACCGAGAATCTGTCCTGGTTTGCAGATATCGTGCTCAGGAAGTTGGTACAGATGAGGTTCTGTCGTGTGCACCCAAATACTCTAGTACATACGGAGCAAGTTTAACTTATGTTACTTTGACACATACATACACACACATTGCACTATTATAGAAGGGTATTAAAATTTAAAGCTATATCGTTCAAGAAGGTGGTAACATAGTTATATAAGTTTTTAGGATTAATCTTTGTAAAATTAAAAGGTTTGCGAAGCATTGAAGTGTAGTTGATGGCTGAGGGAGGAAATCAAAGTATGACTTTCCTTCATCATCGTGGCTGATTGCTTTATTGAATCAAGTGTCAAAAAACCGTTTAAAAAATGTACATTGAGCACTTGCCATTTGAAATAGCATGAGAAACTAGACAAAAAAAATAAAAGTTTATCTATCTTGGGTTTTTTCCTAAAAATACCCCATTAAAAAATATAGGAGGGACAGAAGTTAAACTCACCCTGTATGTTTTTTGTATTCAATTTGGCTATTTGAATATTATATTTATTTATAAACATTTCCCATTAATTACACAAAAAAACTTCTTTTTTTTCAGTTGGTATTCATGGATTATTCACAGTGTCGTCAATGGAGTTTATGGATTTGGGTTTTTGTTTATGCTTCCTCAACTATTCATTAATTATAAACTCAAATCAGTCGCTCATCTCCCTTGGAGGACATTTATGTACAAGGTGAATTTTTAAGATTTTAGAGGTGATGCGTGAAATTCCCTGCAATTCTTATTGTCTATGATATTGGATTTTGCAGGCTTTTAATACATTCATCGATGATCTTTTCGCTTTTGTCATCGACATGCCTATAGCCCATCGTCTGGCATGCTTTAGAGACGACATTGTGTTCCTAATATATCTTTATCAGAGATGGTAAGACTTATTCATTAATATTTTTCCTAATAAACACATTTTTATACGTGCTTCTTATTTTGTAGGTTATATCCTGTCGACCAGACGCGAGTTGACTCTACTCTTGTAGACGATTAATAAAATTTTGTGCAATTTTTTACATTTCAGTATGAGTGACACTCATAATAAACATTTGATTGTGATTCCCTTAAAAATAAGTTAAAATATTTTTGTTATTTGAAATAAAAATCTTTAGTATAATTGACTTGTGTTGTTTACCTATGTTATTTTGCTGTTGTATATTTCGTTTTGAAACTGAACATCCTTAGTCCATTTATTCATACTTTTTTCCTAATGTTATAACTGGCACTGGATTGAGGAATTATCAGAAAATCCAGTAAGATTTCCTGGAAAGGCTTGATAAGTCAATTTGTAAAAAGAAGGTAAAACTGTTGGTCCAAGGATAGTTCCTGATTTTGTTCTTCAAAGTTTGAGAACTGATTATGTCACCTGTAGCTTTTTTCCACCAAATTAACCCTTTTTAACTAAACAGTAACCTTTTTTTAATTTCAAATTAACCCTTTTTGACTTCAAAGTTATGTTTATCATTTCAAATTAACCATTTTTAAAACTTCAAATTAATTTTTTTAATTTCAAATTAACCTCTTTTTATTTCAAATTACCCCTTTTTAACTACAAATTAACCTTTTTTCATTGAAAACTAATTCTTTTTAACTTCAAATTAACCTCTTTTTATTTCAAATTACCCCTTTTTAAGTTCAAATTATCCATTTTTAACTACAAATTAACCTTTTTTCATAGAAAACTAATTTTTTTAAACTTCAAATTAACCTCTTTTTATTTCAAATTACCCCTTTTTAATTTCAAATTATCCATTTTTAACTACAAATTAACCTTTTTTAATTGAAAATTAATTCTTTTTAACTTCAAATTAACATCTTTTTATTTCAAATTGTCCCTTTTTAAATTTAAATTATCCATTTTTAACTTGGATATAATAAAGACAATTGGAGGACTTGGACAATATAGAGTAATTTTAATAAACTGTGCCCCCCCCTCATTGCAGCGAATACACATCAGAGGTGTATGCGATTTGGCAAGCTCTCGATGTGGTGCGGACCGAGGAAGGATCTGCCTTCCTCGTATGCACCGACTCTCTGAGCGCTGTTTGGGCCATGCGAGACAGTTTCTCTGTGGACCCTCTCGTCGTGCTGTTGATGGAAAAATTCGCCGAGTTGAAGCGCTTGGGAAAAACGGTGGTTGTTGTCTGGATCCCCGGACACGTCGGGCTGGAGGGTAATGAAAGTGCGGACGAGGCGACAAAGGCCGGGACGTCCTACCCTCCAGACCGGACCATCACGACCAGGCCCTCTGACTCCAAGTTAGCAGTAAAGAACATGATAAAAGATGGCGTCAGTGGGCCGTGTCGTCTGAGAGGCTTTTGCGTGTCAAGAGTACGATTCGTAGATGGCCCCCCGAGAACCTGAGCCGTAAACAAGGAATCATCCTTACGATATTAAGAATAGGCCATACACGGTTGACACACGGGCACCTGTTCTTGGGCTGAAGCCCACGCAGGTGCCCCTTATGCAGAGAAAGGTTGCTCGATGTGACCCACATACTGGAAACATGTCATGCCTTGGCTCCCTACATGGAGCGTGTCGGCATGCCATTCAATCTGAAAATGGTACTCGAGCACTGCAGCGGGTTTCTGGGTCCCCTGTTCCGCTTTTTAGGGGAAATTGGGATTTTTTTTATTGTATGTAATATATCTTATGTGTTGTGTGTCTATGTTTTGTCTGAGTGCGTGTATTTATTAGCGTGAATGGCGAGGTGTGAGGGTGAAATATAACATCATCATCGCCCCTCGAACGTTGAGAGCGTATGAGTAGTATGTTCGAGGTCGATGGCGGAATATTTATACAAGTACTCCATCGACCCCAATCTAGATTAGTTTGAGTATAGGTCGGTGGAGGAATATCAAGTACTCCACCGACCAAATGGAATGAGTGTATTGTATGGATGTATTTATGTGTATGAATGTATTTATTTGTACATTTAACAAATACATTTAGGATGTGGAAATGTGAATTTATACAATGCAAAATGTAAACATTGTTTGTAAATCCCAGGCCCTGAAGATGATCTCAATAAAAGATCGAAACGTTGGCACGATAAAGAAAATGTTTTTCTAAACCTACATCACACCCGACCGC
Organism: Cimex lectularius; assembly: GCF_000648675.2. Classification (NCBI taxonomy): domain Eukaryota; kingdom Metazoa; phylum Arthropoda; class Insecta; order Hemiptera; family Cimicidae; genus Cimex; species Cimex lectularius. The sequence continues at coordinate 1,100,779 of NW_019392770.1, read as the reverse complement.
ATCTCACGATATCTGAATAACTATCGATTAACGGTCACTAATCTCTACACATTATTAGTAGTATTTAAACATTTTGTTAGACAAAAAGGATATACAGTTGACTCTTGTTAATACAAAACTTGATAATTCTGATTTCTTGATAATACGAACTCCTCAGCAGGTCACTTTGGTGTTTCCTAATTATTTACCTAATTAATTAACAATAACAATTCAACTGCATATTACCTACCAATTACTGATTTACTTACCAATAATATTTGAACTTCATTTGACCTCCAGTTACTGAATTAATTAACAATAACGATTCAACTTCATCTGACATACCAGTTACTGATTTAATTAACAATAACATTTGAACTTCATATGACATATCAGTTACCTAATTAATTAACAATAACAATTCAACTGCATATCATCTACCAGTGACTGAATTAATTACCAATAATATTTGAACTTCATTTGACCTCCAGTTACTGAATTAATTAACAATAACGATTCAACTTCATATGACTTACCAGTTACTGATTTAATTAATTAACATTTGAACTTCATATGACACCAGTTACAGAATTCAGCTGCTTTGCGAGGTTTATTTTGTGGTCTTTTTTCATTTGACCATTGATTAGGAATCATACTGGATGGAGTGTATGTGACCATGGTGGTGTATAACCAATCCTGGGATTTATTGGACAGTTTTTGCTGCATAATCTCTTGCTAATGTTTAGTATTGTCTTGGCCTTATTGTTTGCCTGTATGTCTTAAGGCTATACCTAGGTACTTAGATTCTTTATGGTATCATCTTTCAGTGCGGGTTGTTTTTAAGTTTAGCTCTTGGATGTACTTCCGAGTGCAAAATGTGTTTTCCCTTGAAGGGTTTTGGCGATAGAAATTATAAAAGTCGGTAGCCCCAATCAAAGATTTAAATTTGAACACAAATTATTCTCATTTTGAAAAAAGACTTTTGAAGGATTGGTTGTGAGTAGTAGCGAGGAGTGTGTTTTGTGGTCGTTGGGCGTGATTCGCCCTTCGCCAAAATTCGTGGACGGCGTTTTTCGGTAAATTTGCTCCTTATCGTCGTCCCATTGGCAAGCGTGCTTCCCACCGAACACTGATTCCAACCCTGATGTTTTCTTCCGTAAAAACCTGCCGGGCAAACGGTCCACCTCCTCGACACCGCCGTCGGTAAATAAGCCCCCTTTTTTCCCGTGATCTACGCAACGTAAATTGAAATTTACGCATCGTCTCGCCCACCGCCTGATTCCGGCGGCCGGCCCAGCCACCCGTTCGTTCAGATTTTTGGAAAAAACCCCTTAAACATCCGAATTCCGAAAATGGAAGGGAATTTGACGAGCCGAGGGTCTCATCTCGAATTTGTTACGCCGAAGGCCGAATAACGTTTATGAAAAAGATGGTCTCGTAAATTAACAACAACAAATCACTAGGTATCTTGATTCAGCTAACCGTCTTACTTCGATCGTACCTAGACTTAGTGTCTATATTAGATATATACATGTTTAAGTTTACTTTTATCTAGTTCTCCAATTTTATTGCGGTCTTATAGACTGTCCTTTCTTTTTCTTTTTTGTTTTGCCTACAGGACATTTGGGCTTCCATTCGTTAATTATGGATTTAGATCTAACACCGACTAATTCTAAAGTCAATGAAAAAGTGGTCTATTTTAAGATTAGCTTCCGGCAACTATCACTTTTTACTGTTTTACTGCCTCTAATAGCTCTTGTCGTTTGTTTTACCGGAGCTTTTATATTCCAGCAAAGTGAAATCCATGAAACTCATTGTAGGGTAAATCTATTTTATTTAATTTTTACTTTAACAATAGCTGTAAGTGCACTTTGCACACCCCGAAGGAGACTGCCACAATCGAAAAGTCCCACGGTGAACATTCACTTACTCAGAATTTCAAAACTTTATTCATTTTTTTACTTAGTTCACATTGACAGATTTACTATTAACTTAGGCAATAATTACCAACTCATTTTCAAACACTCGTGGGTTTTTGATTGCGCCCTCTTCGGTTAAACAGGAGGTTCCTCACTGAAGATGACGCATTGTTCGAATGACATCAAAAGCCCATGAATGTAGACCCAGTGTCATTTCGACAATGCTTTGTTCTCTCTGTAAACAAAGAATCAAAAATATCCTTGTCTAAAATATCTGGTCAGTAAGTGACAGTTCGCTGTGTTCATTTATATTATTTATTGTATTTTTCCTTCTTGATTTTTCTTTAGGACCTCTGAATCTATAACTTTAGGAGGGTAACTGTTAATATAATAACCATTTTAGACATTTGTATTGTAGAATATATTTAGGGATGATTCACTTTATTTTTTTATATTTTTTTTTTTTACTTTTACAGACTCAAATTTCCATTCCATTGCCTTGCTTTACAATTCCTAGGCTTTCAATTGTTTATGTCCAAGCTTTTTATTCTCCTATTTACAAAGAGAACAGTAGCGTAGTATTGTTGAACCACTTGATGGATTTTGATGGTTCTCAAATGCGTTTCGGCTTTGCGCCATGTTTCGTCAGACAGGAAGTCCCCACTGAAGATGGCAAAGTGTTCGAATAACAACAAAGACCCGTGAGTGTAGACCCAGTGTCATTTCGACAATGCTCTGTACTCTCTGTAAATAAAGAATCAAAAAGTTCCTTTTCTAAAATGTCCCGTTAACAAATGACAGTTTGCTGTTTATATTTGTATTATTTATTATATTTTACCTTCTAGATTTTTATTAAGTTCCTCCGAATCCTAGAATTCAAGGGGATAATTGTTAAAATAATAAACCTTTTAGACATTTATGTTGTGGAATTTATAGATCCAGAGAACCTAAGGCTAAATCTAGCGCAAAAACGTAAATCGCCACTGTCACTTACAAGCCAAACATTATAATTGAGAAAAGGATTTTTTTATTCTTGTATTTTCAGAGAGAACAGTATCATTGTTGAATCACTGTGGGTATTTGATATAACTCAAATACTTATTTTATGCCATATTTGGTTGAATTTCCCACTCTCACTGAAGATGACACTACGTGTTTGAGTAACATCAAAAACCCTCAAATGTAGACCCAATGCTCTATATTCTCTGTAAATTAAAAACCAAAAGATCCTTTTCTAAAACGCTTGGTTTTTTTTTTTTTTTTTTAATATGTTTAATATTTATTATATTTTCATCTAGATTTTGCTTTAGGTTTTTTTTAAACTAATCCTCTTAAATTTATAGATCCAGAAACCAAAGCCTAAATCTTGGAGAGAAATATAATAATATAAACCGAGACTGTCACTAACAGGCATAACATTAGAATTTTAAAAAAGTTGTTTTTTCCTTTTATTTAATAACTCAGACCGATAAAGAAGGATCTTTCTCCTCTTTACAGAGAGTACATAAAACCATTAATGAACAACCGGCTTTCATGGTTCAATTCCAGTTGTGTTCATTGACTCAGTGACTGTCAACTTTATTGTCAATGTTTAACTTTCTATTGGTCAGTGGATGGATCTATGGCTAAGCCGAAGTGAGAAAATTTCGTACAACGTTTCGATGATTTATTTCCTCATTTTCAAGGCTGGAAATGCCACACTCAACATGTCTTTCGATTCTTTGGTTATTGAGCATTGAATGTTTTTTTTATATGTTCTTTTAAGCTGTTCAGTATTTATTGTTTGATAAGAGATTGCCTTTTCATATTGCATTTGACTTGAAAAAATAAAATAAATTCTGAAGTTAACATGTTTTTCTTGATTCAGCTTGGCCGTAGGCCCATCCACCAACCGATAAAACTCACAATCATCTTGTTTATATATTTGATTATATTTATGAAATATTTTTCAAGATAAGAAAGTTTTTAATTAAAGACATTCCTAATTTGCAGATAGATAAGATGAACAGACACTGTAAGTAAAGGATTTTTTCCCTCTTTAAGATAGTGTAAAATATTTGTTGATAACGTCCTTTTAACTTGATTCATACATTAACAACCCTGAAGTTCCTCTTGTCCAAACTTAATCAAGAAATGTGCTGTTTGTTTTAAGAAAATCTGTTCTCCTACAAATACTTGCAACTTCACGAACGAATTTAATAATAAAAATGTGGGCTTAGCCTGTTTTAGGTTTTAAATCGAATAGTTGTGGCAGTCTTCTAGACATGGGTATTTAACATGCTTGTATATATTTTTTTGTTTTAATTGAAAATTTTATTTAGCATGTTAACTCGCCCAAATCGCATGTTCTTGAAAGAGATTTCATTATCTTTTTACTTAATGTGACTCCCTAATGACATTATGCCCTTGAGTCTTTATCAACGAAACATGAATAAAAAATGTGCTTGATTCTGTCTTTCCTCTTATTGTGAATATTAAACTCAATTTGATGGGTTATTTTTATGGTCTTTAACGCTGCTATTCTTAGAGAAAATTGTGGGCAATGTCTTAATATTTTTTATATGCTTTATTTATATTTTTTATTTTATATATTTTTATATAATTTTATTTTTATATTTTTTATGTATTTATTCTTTTTTATATTTTATTTTTATTATTTATCCCTAACCGTATTTTTTATATTAAAAATCACAAGCCCTATTTAAAAGAAAACTCTCTGGTTCTTTCATATGGAACTGCTTTATTTTAAATTATCTTGATGTGATTGATCTTTCTTTTTTACAGTATTAATTATAATTTTTCTTTTATTTATACATACTTACAATTACATCCATAGACTAAAAAACAAATTTAATTCATCATAGTGTTTCATTCTTACAGTTTACAAATCTGTCAAGTTCATTGGTGATTACACAGACCATATTTGAATCAGTTCATTGATGTTGGTCGGTTCAGTTAATCAAAACGGTTCTGATATCTGAATTAAAACTAAAGAGGAAAATTATGAAAATACAGTACAGATAAAGCATTCTAACATTCTTAATGATTTCATTATTCACCTGTTCACTATTTTTATAAATCAATTATTTTTTTACCTTCCCATAATTGGACGACTAATATGTTGCAAAAAACAAAAAAAAAGATTAAATTGATATCCCTAACAGAATTGATCGTTTTACGAGATATGTTAAAAAGACAAAGCGCTATATCAAATCAAGTGTTTTTTTTCCCTAAAAATTTATTAGCACTTCCACACACTGGCCAGCTCTAGTGCACAAACAAATCAAGATTTTAATTCCATTCCATGACAATGACAAAAAATTGGCCTGTCCGTTGTTACTTGGTTCAGTTTCATAAGAAATTCACTTTTTTTTGTGCAAAGCCTTATTTGGAACAGAGCCAAAAAGGACACTGCTCCACATAGAATTTCTTGAGAAGCTTGTTTGTATAAGATATGGATTAGTTTCTTAAACTGCAATACGATAACGCTTTAACTTCAGAGGACTTATCCACAACAGAAGTAATTAACATTAACGCTTCAAATACCGAGGATCTAGCAGGACTGAATTAATTATCAATAGAAATTAATCTTAATTATGTCAAATAATCGTAAAATCTCCAGTGGATTGATCTGTTCTCTTAGGTAATCGCTTAAATCTCCATTTTTATAATATCCCTGCGACATATGTCAAGTCATTGGCCACATTCTTTTCATACTTATTTTAGACTTACATAACATAAAACATCAAAAATATAAATACAAAAGTACATATAAAAAAAACTTTTCTTGATTTTGTGTGCATGCTAATTGCATGTGTCAAATAATTAACATCAGCCTGTATAGATAACGTTTTGTTTACTGTTATGTAGCACATTGTAAGTTTAGTGTGTACAATGCTAACACCCTGTCAAAAATCATTTTGGAAGCTTTATATTATTTATTTTTATTAAACCTACTACGCCAATAGTCAGAATAAAGTGTTCAAATGGAATATAAATTTTTGTTTGAATTTAAATTTATTTAATTTTTGCTCAAAACTTGATCCCATTGTCAGATTTGTGATTCTAGCGTTATAAAACCCTTGGATACCAACTTTCACGGAAGTCGGTGTAAATTAATTTTTTCACTGATAATTTCACCTCTGACATTCCTAGTCCATTTCTCGAAAGCTAGTAAACTGATTCTCATGGTTGACAATTGTTTTAAAGAAATTGTCAACTGCATTTTATAACTGAATAAAATATTAATATCGGATGTGTGCGGTGTTTAGTCAATGATTATTCCGAGATCGTGATACGCGGTCTGGTGTTGTTAGAAAAACATTTTCTTTATTGTGCCAACGTTTCGATCTTTATTGAGATCATCTTCAGGGCCTGGGATTTATAAACATTGTTTAAATTTTACAAATACATGCAGGATGTGAAAAAATGAATTTACAATGCTAGAAATTCATGTTTTCACATCCTACATGTATTTGTAAAATTTAAACAATGTTTATAAATCCCAGGCCCTGAGATGATCTCAATAAAGATCAAAACGTCGGCGCAATAAAGAAAATATTTCTAAAACCTACGTCACACCAGCCCACATCTCACGATCTCCGAATAATCATTAATATCAAACTATTATTTCCATTAAACAAAAAAAAAGTTAATTTTTGACAAATAATTTTCCAAATTTGTTGTTTTCTTATAGAAATGTCTTATATATTTTAATGGAATGTCCGTCGTTAAAAAGTTACATTCCTCTTCTTTAAAATGGTCTGTTTAACAGTGAAATCCTTTTAGCCCTTTTTGAATAATAGCGATTTAATCAGATATTCTGATGACTTCTCAAAAATTGAAAAATTTTAGAGGTCTCTAGAGTTGCTAAAACGAAATTTTCCATTACTTTTATAAAAAAGAAAAGAAGAAAAAAATAAATGACCTAGTTTACTTGAATACTGTTAGGATTTTAGAAATTTTTTGGTTATGGATAATCTTTAATAGCTTTTACTATATTTTTATTACAATCTACATGAAAAATGGTGTAAAATGTTATATTCACATCTTGGTTTGAGCAAGTAGAAAAGTGAAATAAAAATATTAAAAAATGGAAAATTTCAACTTAATTTTTTTTGTGCAAAACCAGGGCCTATTCATAAGAAGTGGTGGATATGTGTCCAATATTTTCGAGTTAGAATTACCAAAAAAAGTTTGGTCTAAATTCATCAGATGCTTTTGACATTTCGCACATCTTCAGTGTGTATCCAAGATAAACAGACTAGAAAATTTTTGTCGGTTCAAATTATTGTAGAAAGTCTGGTTTTGTTCTGGTACTTAACTTCTGGTTACGTTCTGGTACTCTACTTAATTTTTTGGTATAATTTTTAAATGCATCAGCTATGAATGCTAATGGTGTTGGAGGGTTAAAAAATGTGTGTTAATTAATTTCTTTCTTTAGTTACTTGTGTTGTGCTTAATCCCAAAAAAAGTTCAATGTAGTATTGACTAATATATATATATATGTATATATAAAGTTTTTTTTTATAAACATAAGTAACATTCTGAATAAAGCTTCCATTTTTGATTAAATTAACAAATTAATAATCTGTAGCACTATACAGTGACTCCACCAGATAAGAGACACCCTCTTAACTTTTTGCCGTTGCAATTCCAAATGGTAAAACCCATTTTTATTTTCAACCTAGTGTTTTTCTGTTATTAGCTTTTTGAAATTCAGGACAATATGACGCTACTATGATTTGGTTCCCAAGCAAAGCCCACACTTGAACTACTTGGTGCTGGGTCTAACATGTAATGTGAGGGTTTTCACTCGACCAAGTTCGAAAATTCCAGCTGTCATATTCCATTGTTTGTAAATTTGGGTTCATCTCTCCACAAACACTTGGATAAAAAATGGAGTTATTTGTTTAAAACGATATTGATGGAGGCAAACAATCTTAAGCGCCTCTCTTCATCTCCAGGGCGCAAGCCTTGAACGATATGCACTTGGCAAGGGAGCATTCTGCAAGAATGAAGGTCCTTCCATACAGTGTTTTTGCTGAAATTCAAGATAAACTGGGCAGATAAACTAAAGAGACTTGAAAGGAATAACTAAATCAATTGAATAAGTATTCAGAAATCGTGAGATGCGGTCTGGTGTGATGCAGGTTTCAGAAAAACATTTTCTTTATCGTGCCAAAGTTTCGATCTTTATTGAGATCATCTTCAGGACTCAAAGTGTTTGTCTTCTGTGTAATTGTGCCATTCTTGCGTATCGTGTTGAAAGTGACAGAGAAAACAAACACTTTGAGCCCTGAAGATGATCTCAATAAAAATCGAAACGTTGGCATGATAAAGAAAATGTTTTTCTAAACCTACATCACACCAGACCGCATCTCACGATTTCTGAATAATTATCGATTAACGGTCACTAATCACCACACAATTGAATAAGTATTCAGAAATCGTGAGATGCGGTCTGGTGTGATGCAGGTTTCAGAAAAACATTTTCTTTATCGTGCCAAAGTTTCGATCTTTATTGAGATCATCTTCAGGACTCAAAGTGTTTGTCTTCTGTGTAATTGTGCCATTCTTGCGTGTCGTGTTGAAAGTGTTACACAGAAGACAAACACTTTGAGCCCTGAAGATGATCTCAATAAAGATCGAAACGTTGGCACGATAAAGAAAATGTTTTTCTGAAACCTACATCACACCAGACCGCATCTCATGATTTCTGAATAATTATCGATTAACGGTCACTAATCACCACACAATTGAATAAGTTTCATTATCTCATTAAACTATGAATTTGTCAGCATAGCTTGTTTCAAAGATTAAAATAGTGCATTAGCCGGTGAAATGTTACAGAGATAAACAATAATTTTGTATCTGAGATCAAAAAATAGTCAGTTTTTGGTTTTATTATTAAAAATATATATAACTCCGAAAAATTGAGAAAGAGATCTGAAACCAAAATTCACTAAAAAACAAAAAAATTGTAGTTTTTAAATACACAAAGAAAAAATAGGTACTCCAATTTAAAATAGGAAAGTTTAGTTTGATATTTTGTGTTATCCTGGACAGTTCAGAAGAACTCATAACATAGAAAAATACTAGGTTGAAAATAAAGAAGAGGGTTACCATTTGAAATTATTTTCTACGACAGAAAGCAAAAATGTTCAGGGGGTGTCTCAAATCTGGTGGGACAGACACCCTATGTTTTTTTTTCTAAAAGTTTCCTTTTAATTTTCTTGCATGCAAGCCTTGCAAAACTTTCATTTGCATTTTATTGTGATCGCTCTCAGTACTTTAGTCGTTGGTGTAGTGTGTACCCTTTATTTCACTTAGAATTTACATTCTTAGGCGTAATGAAATCAAATTTAGTTACTTTTCCGTATATCCTGTGGGAAATAAAATGTAATTATCAACTTAAAACATCTTGTATTTTTAATTTTTACATTATTTATTCCTGATGTTATTGTTTATTGAATGTTTAACCCATTGCAGGTTTACAATGTAATTCCTTCTATTAGTGCCATTACTGGTATCAGCCCTGAGCGATACCTTTGGAGATCTTCTATAGCACTTCATCTTGGGCCAAGATTTTTAATTGCCTCCGTTTACTATAATTATTACACTAAACGTATAAAATCTCTGACCAATTATGATGACCAGATTAAATGTTTCAAATTGGTGACTGTCAGTTACTGGCTGAATATCATAGAAATATCAGCACTGATTGGTGTCACGTATATATCCAATCAAGATAATTACCGTAAGTCTGTTTCAGTTTGTGCCTGTAACGAAGAAATAGAGGAAAATTTATAATACTGATTTTTGCTTTCAGCAATTCATGAGAAGATATTTATCACCTTCATGACTAGTTCATTAGTGTATATGTTAATATCATTAATGGTATTTAAACGTACTCACCAAAGTATGACTAAGTCTCAACAGTTTTCATATAATATAAAGAAGGGACTTTTTGTTACATCTATAATTTGTACCGCCGGACTTGTCATCTTCTTTATGAAGCACAGATTTTTTTGTCATGATTTAGGTAAGCATATATTAGTATATTAGTAGTTTGTTTTGTAAGTTGATACTAGTTTGAAAATCACAGGTTTTTTTTCCAATTGTTTTTAATATGCTAACTTTCACCCGACCTTCATTTATCAAAGTTAAAAGGAAGGATTCATGCAATTCAAAGTATTGAATCATCCTAGAAATCATATGATGAGTTGGCAATGAACTGATGTTATGTTTTCTTTGACAGTAATTTCCTCATATGTGGCTCTTTAAAATTTCTGTATAGTACAGTGGAGCTAATCTGAACATGTTTTAGTTAGTGGCATTTTTTTAAATTTTATTTGTATTATTATTATTATTATAATTTTTTAATATGGTCAGTTACTTTTAACTTTGCCCGCTACAAACTCTACTGTCAATTTTTTATTGAACTTTCATCTAAACATTGTGAGGTCTGTGTGATGGTCCTTTCTAAAAGTTTTGGTTGGTCAGAAGTTTCGACTTGTCGCCATCATCAGTAGCAGGCTTTAAATAAAATGATCATAAACACTGAAGTTGGCGAGAAGGAGTAACTAAGAGGATAGGCAGACCACCAAAATGATCCAAAACGACACTACCATCTTTGTCCTTTTTTTCTTTCTTTCCAAACTCCTAGCCTATTTTTCAATGTATATCACCTGACCTAAACTATTCTGAATTACTGAATTATTCTTCTAATCTGAACAAGGCTCGGTCCCAAACAGTTAGTACTGTATAATTTGTCATATAATATTTGTATTAGTAAATATTTGCTTGCCTTTTTTCTATTCTTTGCCGGCTATGTGTCAGGATTAAATTTTCAATTAATGAAATAATCCCTCTCTCAACTGTTGGGTGCAGTTGGGTTGAGTCTGCAGTCGCTAGTGGTTAGAGCATCTGACTCGTATTTGCCACGTTAGTGGAGTTCAAATCCTGGCACAGCCCTTGGTGTTTTAATTGAAAAATGAAAAACATTGCAAAGTGGTTTGATCCCTCATCCGCTTAGGGTATTTGGGAATTAAGCCCTCTTTTACCACAGAAATTAATAACCATAATTTTCATTTCAACTGAAGATTTTGTGCAGTCCTCACATAATGCTACTAATCGACAAAAAATTTCTTTATTTTGTTTATTTATTTTCGACGATTGGATGTGAAAATCATAGCATCGCGAGAATTTCTAGTTCATTGGATTAAAAAAAAAAAAAAAAAAATCAGCTATGGATTGTATTGTATTGATCAGGTTTGATTGTCGCTATCTGAATTGAGACCATAAACCGTGAGTGCATGCTGGAAAGTTATTTGACCCGCACGTCATAAAGAGAATGTCGTTGTTTCCTTCAAAATATGGCAGAAATACCTGACATTGAATTTAGCATGTGAAATTCGATGAACTTGTCAGGAGATAATGAAGAAACGATAAACCTAGCAAAGACAAAATAATATAGACTGTCCGAGCCAAAAAGTTACTATGTATGATAAATATAATCAATATAAGTTCTTAAATTTTCCCAATTTTCAATTGGTTCTCCTTAGTTAGTACCTTTAACATTTTCTAATTTTAAAAATGTTTAATTATTGTTATTCATAAGGATTGCAGAGGCACACAATATGAATTTTTTTATATATTCGTAAAATAAATCCGTAGCATTTTTTGATTGTAAATGCAATTAAAATTTCAGGTACTTAAAAAAATAAAACAAAAAATAATCAAACTATAAATGAACCATTTTTTCTTCAACCTTTTGCTATATTTCATGTAATTTTGTAATTCCGTGCTCCCAGAACTTCTCTGGTTTTTGGGCGAGGAACTATTCACCATGTTATCAGCAGTCCTCAAGTAAGGTTTATCACATCAATAGAGTTTTTCAGAGAATAAGTGAAAATCTGAAGGGGCAAGGTGAATACACTGGGTGGCCAAACGCCAGCAATTTATGGCGCATCTACAGAGAAATAGGGCGAGAGCTATGTTGGTAGAAAACAATCCTCTTGCCATTAACTAATAATAATTTTTGGTCCAATGTTGTTTTTAAACGCTCCAATTGTGTGCAGTACGCACTAGAATTAATGGTTTATTGGGAGAAAGAAACTTGTAAAGCAGCACCACCTTCCAGTCTCCCAAAATTCACCACACTTTTTAAGTTGTGTATTCCAGCTTTTGGAGTAGACAGTGGGTGTGTTTTTCATTTTCCACAGGATTTTCCTCTCTGAATATTGTTCTAAAGAAACTTTTCACCTCTAGTTACAATACCTTGCCATTTTACCGACAGTTAAATGCTTACTCAGGCTGAACCCATGCCCCTGCAAGACCAGAACAACACACAGAAAAAAAGGGCGCCTGGAGCGACACCTCATAGCACTCTAAGCTAGTTTATAGGTAGTTTGGTTAACATACCACACTGAGGTTATGCACACACCACCATTGTCCACATCCCCAACAAAATCCAGGTTAACAAAGAAACCCAATAGCTCCTCAGTGCTACCCCACTGTGATGGCCCCAACCCCGAGAGGACCTACCCTCCACCCCAAATTCTCTTCAAATTAATTATAAATATTTCAATTTTTTACAAATTTAAAAAGCAACGTGTAAATAAATTAATTTTCTGAGGCTATAAGTGTTTCATAAGTAAAAGAATTTTCAATTATATTAACCAAAAATGCTGTCTTTGTAAACTCCGCTTGCTGTTCCTCAAATTCCTTGCAGTAAAAATGTCTCAATCTTTTTGTCGCACTAAAATTGGCCTTGTACATTGCATTTTAAGAGAGGGATCGCAGATGGAGATGTGGTTAATAAATTCTTCAGAAAACGCGAGGAACCCATATATCACTATGAAAAACATATCAATCTTGTCTCAGATGTTTCAAACGCTTGTGTCAGATATGTTTAATGCGAAAGCAACAAAACCTTGGATTTGATCAACGTTAATGGTTGAAAGACGCCCAGAGCGCTTTGCGTCTTCCAAATCAAAATTTTCTCTTCTGAGCCATGCTTTCTCCTGAAACATCACCATACACATCACAAATTTTCCTAGCAGTCTTAGCTGAGGTAATAAAAAAAATTTAAAAAAAGTTTCCCTTCGTTTTAAAGAACGCTTGTAAAAATACAATGTCTCGAACGAAACCTGATGAAAAAACACCCTTTTTAGTATGCATAAACGATAATAATTTAAATAAACATTGATTAAAAACAGAAGAGGGTTAAAATCGAATAATTGAAAAGCACTACGGATTTATTTTACAATCCCACATTATTAACTTTTTTGTAACTTAATCGCTGGTTACTGTATATTTTTATTTTCTTGATTTCAGCATTCTCCTGGTTTGCATTGTGCGAATATATTATTGCAGCGGCAAACATGGGATATCATGTAACCGTATTCTTGGATTTTCCCCAGGAATATATTATGATTGCTTCCCCGTCAATCTCAACATCAGAAAAATCGGATTAATTTAAATTTGTTCTCATAATTGATATTTTGAGTTGTTTATAATCTTCATTGATCAACTTGAATATGTTGGCTCTGTAACAAGGTACATGTTCATACCAACTGTTGTCAATCTTCCAGTAGTCATAAGCGAACTAAAGTTCACTTATTTTGTACATAGTAAATATTTTATTGTAAATTAAATCTCAAAATATTAATAACCTTAAATGAATCGATTACAATTTACTTTTAAAAAGTGATTGGCTGTCTTAACATTGATATAATTTACTAGAGGAACAGATGTTAACTATCAGCATAAATTGAATGAAAGGTAATATTTTGCCGTTTTATGACCCATTTAAAGAGAAGTCAGTGCGTGTGCACACAAGTGTATGTAAGTATGAATATACACGTTTATTTAGGTGCTTCCCCGTTCAAGATACTGTTCTTTCATCACCTGTTCTCTAGTACATTATTTAAATAATGTAAATAACACCTTGAAAGTAAAATGCAATGCAAAGGTTTAAATAGGTAAAATTGTTACAGTAAGAATGAATGTTTTATATGTGATTCCATAACTTTAGTAATATTAAATATATGTGCCTTCTATTAGTCCACTATTAATGAATTTGCACACAATTAATTGACAAAAACAATTGTATAAAAATTCGTTTACCACTTTTCTTCTAAAAGAACTTTGTGTAAAATTAAGGATTTATTTATCTTTATTTTTTGATTTATATTGTTATATTTAATAATGAAAGAATTCAAAGATATTAAACCAAAGAAAAATATTCAACAAAATTAAGAGATTAGGAGTCAGATGAAATTAGGTCAGTGATGCTTATATACCATCCGATTTTCTTAAATGAATGGTACAATTTAACTATTTTAGCAATTTTTTAAAAAAAAAGATGTATAATATAAAGTAATGAATTAAAATATTGAATGTATTATTAACATTTCTAAAACTATACTTAAAATTGTTTTTCAGGTCGAGAAGGAAAAAAGTCCACGATATTAAATGTGTTTAACTTTGTAATATCAATAAAAAATTATTTAAAAAATATTGCCAAGTCATAGATTTGTAAAGTCTATAATTTTTAAGAAAATAATTATGTTCTTTGTCTTTCATTCTTTGTAGTAATCAATAACTTAAAAAAGATAAAAAAGACAGTGGTTTTTCTGGTATTTGAAATACTTCTCACCACAATATCTAAGATTGCTCAAAAATATTTAAATTTTTGCTTTTAGCAAAAGAATGTGTAAATATTGAAAAGGTGTATTTTTGTATTTATAGTGTAGGTGAAAAAGTTATACAATTAGTGGTTAAATTGTGTGAATATGTTTTCAAACGATAAAAAACAGGGGTTGTGACCATTTGTCAACTATTACCTCATTTTGATTGAACCATTTTATTGTAGATGCACATTAGACAATTCGGTTACAATGTTGGAATTATTTTTAAAAACCAATTTTAGATATTTTTGAGCCATCTTAAAAGTTAGGTGATAATTTTTACTCATTTTTGGCAGCTTTTTTTTCAGTCATTTCAATATTTACACAACAGTGATCCAGATGTTAAACATGTTTGTTTTCAACAGGACGAATAAACTCTATTATTAGGAGTAGCAGAAAGTTGATTTCAAATGTTTTATTTAAGATCCAAAAAATGTATGGTTTAATTGGAATTGATAAATTAAATAAAAAAATTGTCTGAAAATGGTAAAAACGACTTGCATTATTCAATGAAATTTGTGATTTTCTTTTTATAGGAATTTTCAAATTATACGCATACTAATTAACTTGCATAACGAAGGCTCATTTCAAAATGTATTATCAGTTGACTTGGTCCGATTAAATGGTAATTGTATATTTTTAAATTAATAATTTTTCTAACGTTATTACATAAAGATTTTTGAAATTGGCCTATTATTGGGAGGAAGCGTTTCAATCATGTAGAAATAATGTGATGATTGCATTGTCGATTAATAATGTATAGTAACATCTACAATTATTCATCTTGATTGTATACTAGTCGAAATCTGCTCGGTCTTTGCTTTTGTTTTCTTAACAAAATTGACACTTTTCAAAAAAGCTCGAGTGTTTTCTTGTATATTTTGTTTTAATAGAAGTTTTTGTTGACTTATTTTGCTTGTTTCTTTTTATAAGAATGATAAAAGGTGACAATTGTCTCTTATTTATTCACAGATTTGTATTTTATTTGGAAAAACGTTTAAAAGGGGAATCAAAATTTGTGAACAGAAACTTAATCATATCTTTATAACATTGGCTTGGTTTTTTTTAAACAAATAGATGCATCACCCGGTTGTGTTTATGCGGGCCAATTAAGTAGGATTTTACAAGCACATATTACAACTAGAACGTCTTTGTGGCGATGTTTCACATTGAGCCCTGTAGGAAAAACTATCCAAGTCTAGCCGGGTAATGTTAAGTTTTTGTGCAAATGTAACCGCTTTACTAATTTAGCGAATGTAAAATTTTTGTTAACAGATGAAAACATGAAACTTTTGTTATTAAAATTAATTATTTATTGCGATGTCAAGGGAAAATGGACATCACTGAAATGGTTCAACAAAGGTTATAACAAATTGTTCCTATATCTTTCTAAACTTCTAATTGTTTAGCCTATTTTTATTTTATCTTGAACCATTAACTTCCTATTAGCCTGTAAGTGCCAGCTTCCGAGAAAATGGTAAAATAAAACACAAAAAAAGTGGATGCTCTTCGTGTAGTTGCTTGCACACCTCACATTTTACAAATATTTTCAACTCTGTTGATATATTTCCAATACCGACTTATTAAACAGTTTGATTTTGGATTTAAAGTTAGTCTGTGAGTCGGTTAACGCATGTTGAACTGGCACAGGGTCTGTCTACACTCGCCAGTTTTGCTGTTACAGTTCCTCACTGAAGATGTATATCGAGTACATAAAAACCTACGAGCATAGGTCGACCCATTGTCAGCAATGCAACTCTGTACTTTGTAAATAAAGAATAAAAACATTATTTTCTAAAATGTTTGGTCTGTAAGTGACAGTCGCTGTTTATATTATTATTATATTTTTCCTCTAGATTTAGCTTTAGATTCTCTGAATCTTAAGAATTTAAGAGGATAATAGATCAAATAATAATCCTTTTAGGCATTATGTTGTAGAATATTTAGAGGTTGTTCAATTTACTTTGTTATTTGTAAAAGAACGATTGTTAAAACCATAAAGAAAACTGTTATTTTGAAAAACACAAATTGCCAATCCTTTGCCCGTCTAGGCTTTCAAGAGTTTTATTTCCAGGTTTTCTTTGTGGCTTGCATTTTACATTTATAAATTTTAAATATGTAAATATATTAAGCGCCCTGGATATTGCAAGTTTGATAAACATAAATAAATAATATTTTTTTAATAATGTCGTTAATTATTATACTTCCATTTAATATTGTATAAGTATTTCTTGACATTCATATTATCTGATTAAAGCTGACACTTTAAGAAGACACTTAAAGAATTTTGGAACCATCCATATGAAACCGTTTTGGGCTTCCATATGCAATTAAAATAGTTTGGTTAAGGAATCTATAATATTTTTGATTAAATTTGGACATATTTCTGTTGTTACTGTTTAATTTTTTTAAAAGATAACTCGCCCTGACTATTTTAGTCAAGTTTGTAACAACTTGTATCACAAAAAAATTCCCCATAATTTTTTCTTTTGATTCTCATGCAGAAATGGCGCTGGCAGTGTCATTAACTTATTGTGTTATTAACTTTCACGGATGTTTTAAATTGAAGCACCTAATTTAGAGTTGATATAAAAATGAGAGGACTTTTTTTCATGCAAGAAAAGTAATTTCGATAATTGTGACAATTGTCTGATGTGTAATAACGTGAACAATATTAAAAATTTATACTTGTACTGTTTAATGTTATATGTACATGAATGTGGTGTTATATATGGATAAAATTATCGACGAATTCTACAATCCAATTTTAAGCGATGTTATGATGATTTCAACAATATTTTGACATTCTGCAAGCATATCATGTACTATCAGAATTTATTGCATGCTCGTGTGAGAGAATGCAGAATACATATTAATGAGAATAGGAATTCATTTATATTAAATGGAATTATGTATGTTTATCTTTCATAGAAGTATATTACACATACAAAGGTTTGTTTAGATTAAATTTGAACAGTTTCTTATTGTTTGTATAAGGACAGGTTGTGTTTTTAGAGATTAGCCAGCTTACCAATTTCAAACGTAAAAATTTTGTTAATAATCTTAACCTTGTTCACTCTGAAATCAGTGGTTTTAATCAACCCGTCTAAAGATTTAGAATTAATATAATTTTCTTTCCCTCTTTTAAGCTATTTTCAGTATGAGGATGGTTAATGTTTTACATTGTATTAATTAACCATTTTGTAATTCCTTACTACATTCTTAAAATCTTGTATCTAATTTGTTTTTGATACATTCAAACGTTTCTTTGAACTTTTACTCAAAATGTGCAATTTTAAGAGAGCTGCCTTCCTAAAATATACTTATTAGTAAAATAAGCTCAGCTTAAATGTTCATAAAGCATCCTTTACAGTTTTTCTACAAAACGAATACCTATTATTTATTGTCATTTTCATTATATAATTTGTTATAATGCAAAGTTTTATTTAATGTTTAAAAAAAATAGACAAATCAATTTGGAGATAGAACTAAATTCTATCATTTTATATTTAATTTTCAATGTAAAATTATTTTTTAAAAAACAATAAAAAAATGTTTCTTATACGCATGTCTTTCTTATATGAATATTCACTGGTTATGCCTTGTTTTGTTTAATAGTACAAATCCAAAGTTCATTGTCCTTTTCACCTCAAAATATATTAAATTAAATATATATGTAAAATACAAATAACATAAATTTGTTAGGGGAGAATTATATGGTGAAAAGCTGTCTGATAGACAAAAGGAGCCAAGATATAAGTCCAAAATGATAGATCAAATTTTAAAATATGCCGTAGTTTGGTCATTATGTTAGACATGTTTTGACACATCCTGCATCAGTGCTGTTTTTTTCTTTCCTTGCACTGCTTATAACCCTGATCAATCACTGAAGATGGCAAAGTTCTGTAATACATTTGACAAACCGACCAAGTGATAGTAGGCAGACCAAAATCTCGTGTAGTTTGTCCATTTTTATCAGACATGGTTTGGCACATCCAGTATTATTCAATGGTGGGTTTGAGTCTTTCCTAATCCTGCTTATAACCCTGACCAACCACTGAAAATGGCAAAAAGCTGAAACACTTCCGACAGACCAATGATGGGACAGACCAAGATGATCGGTAATAATTAATATAAAATCATGTAGTTTGGTTAGTATTATCAGACATGTCCACAGAGGTTGGTTTGTGAAGTCTTCCCTCACTCTGCTCATAACCCTGACCAACCACTGAAGATGGCGAAATGCTGAAATGCATCTGACAGATCAACCAAGTGAAAATAAGCAGACCAAAATACAAAAAAATTTGCTATATTTTGGTTGATGTGTCATACATGTTTAGACATAAAAATATACAGTGGGTTTGTTGTCGTTCCTTGCCCTGCTTATACCCTGACCAACTACTGAAGATAGTGAAGTGCTGAAGTGCCAACAATTTATAAAACCTCGTGCAGTTCGGTCTGTATTATCTGACATGTCCACAGCGGTAGGTTTTTGTAATATTTCCTCACATTGCTTACAACCCTGACTGACCACTGAAGATGGCAAGAAGCTGAGACTTTTCTGACAGACTGATGAAGCCAAGATGGGGTAGACCAAAATGATCGGTTATAGCCAAATTATTTATTTATTTATTTTTGACATTTCTTCAATATCTTGCCATTGTACAAAAAGTAGCATACCTCCGAAGGACGACATGCCAACCCACCTGCGACCAAAAGTACCAGGCGAACAAAAGATGAAATGGGGACAGCTCCACGCAGCAAAAACTTTCCCTGAGGGAGATACATTAGTAAAACTGCTTTTGGGGATGTGCATGCACTGCCATCATCCACACATCCCCGCAAGCCCGGAGGTAGAAAACACACCCAAACTGCTCAGCTGGGCTGACCCTCCATGGACCGGACCACAAGATGCGCTATAGCTACAGTTGTATGCTTTCCTCGCCCAGCTTATAATCCTGGCCCAACACTGAAAATGCTGAAACTCAGCTGACAGACAAATGCAGCAAGGACAGGCAGATCAAAACTACAAAATCTCATCTAATTTGGCCAGTATTATTAATACGTTGGCACATCCTGTGGGTTGATACTCTTTCCTCACCCAGCTAATAATCCTGGACAAACACTGAAGATGCTGAAACTTATCTGACAGAACAGTGCAGCGAGGACAGGCAGATCAAAATAAAAAATTTCATCTACTCTGGCCAGCATTATTGTGTTGGCACATCCTGTGCGCTTGTAGTTTTCCTCACCCTGCTTATACCCTGATCAACTGCTGAAGTTGGTGAAATGTAAAGATATTTTCGTTTTCATCTAAACAAAATGAACAAAGCATTTATTGATTGTTTTGTGCCTATCCACTTTGGCCTGTTCCACATACACCTCATAGAAGTTGATTCTTAATCTTAAAATAGGCAAAAAGTAAAAAATAAAAAATGGGATTGCATGTGTTTTATAAATTCCAAATTTGAAGTCCAACCCTGGATGTAAAAAGAGAAGAAAAAAAAATTTGTTATATTTTAAATATTTCACGGGATTGTTTACGAAACTTCTTCCACGAGTATTTATCTTTGAATATTGTTTTCCGATCATGGCTGTTACAACTATAACAGATTTGCTTAATTTACGGGTTTATCAAATGTTGAGAGAAAATTAAAATCGACTAGTTAACTAGTTTGAGCCCCAACTGTGATGTCACCAAATTGACCGCCGCCCCCGTGAGGGGAAGTTTGGCGGGAGAAAAGGCGGGAGGTTTCAATATGCAACCCGTCTCCCTCGGGTACGGTCGATTCAAAATTAACTCTTATGTCTGTCAATTTCGGCGTTTTGTACCGCGTTCCAGTACGGGCCGGCAGTTTTCGATCACCGGCCTTTATTTGACACGAATTTCTTTCCTTTATTTATATTTTGGAGTTTTTGAGTTTTTTAAAAATTAAGTGCTCGTCCTGTCAAAGTGAGAATGAGGCTTTTAACAGGGAACGCCAATGGTAAAATAACAATATATTTTGTTCAAAATGCCACCTCGAACAACAAAGACATGCGGATGGCTTTTACGGTAAGATAATTACCTCCTAAAGATTATTAAATAAAAAAAAAAAAAAAAGAAAAAACAATGGCTTTATTGATCGTTCATGAAATACATAGAAGGCACAGAAATTATGCCAAACGTAATGAAAAGTAAATCGTCAATTGTTTTTAAAAGTTGTCTTCACGCCATTGTTTCATTTCATTGTTCGTTCTGCTGTCACCTATGAATAACATGCCATTAAACATCAAATGTTTTGTTTTTTAATTAATCTTCAAATACAGGCATGTCAAGAAGCACGGTTAAAGGCGGAAATAGTGTCTGAGGAAGATGTGAATGATCTACCGCACGGTCGAACCGTTGTGTTCGTCCTGGAACATTTCAAGGGAGAAACGTTTCAGTTTCTCTCTTCAAAAGAATGCCTGTGAGTATTGCTTGAAAAATTTACCTCGATGCCAGGATTGGAGTTAGATTTGTCTTTATTTTTATATTTTTATGTTCAGTGTCGTCGGGCCTAGATGCTTGTGTAGCTGCTTGTCAAAAAAGATACCTATTCCCGAAAATGAATCGCCTGTTTTTACCATGGCCATGGCCGGAATTGTCGTCACTGCTTCTAGGATGTCCAGGGTGGAAAAGGTAATACAGCGAACCGAAAAATTCTGTACAAAAGTTTTTTTTTTTTTTTTTTTTTTTTTTTTTTTTTTTTTTTTTTTTTTGTAGCAAGAGCTCGCTAACTTTATCGGATACATGGGTGGAAGTTATACTGATCAACTGACAAAGGCAGTGACTTATTTGATTAGTGATGAGGGCAGATCCCCTAAATGTGAGGTAATTTGTTAAATTTCCTCTAAATATTTTCATTTGGCCAATTAGGCTAGTGCCATGCAGTTTCTTAATTTATTTATAAATATTTATTTGTTTGTTAGAAAGCTATTGAGCTTCAAATACCAATTATGTGCAGCAGCTGGGTCAAAGCTGTTTGGGATGCATCGCATATTAGAGATGCATTGGCGACAGATGCCGAATTCTTGAAATACCGACTCGCTCCTTTTAAAGGGATGCACATAACGTGCAGTAACTTGCCGCAGTCGACAAAACGAAAACTTCAGTCATTAATTGAATCACATGGTATTTACCTTTAATTGTATTTTTCTATGTGGTGTTTAGTGACCATTAGTTAATGATTATTCGGATATCGTGAGATAGTATTTTTCTATTTAGAGCCTATATCTATCTATCTATCTATCTTTTTCTGTCAAATTAACTCTTTTTGACTCCAAATTAACATTTTTCATTAACCCTTTTTAACTTCATATTAACTCCTTTTAAGGGGAGTAGTCCACCCAAAAATGTTCAAAAAAATTGTTTAAAAAACTGGAAAATGTGACAAAAATAACAAAAAAAAAAAAAAAAAAAAAAAAAAAAAAAAAAAAAAAAAAAAAATTAAAAATCAGATAAAACTATCTGAAATAAATATTTAAACCTAATGCCATAAATTGGACTTGACTACTTTTTGGTCTAAATAATCAAGCTCACCAATTTTTTTGCTAGAGCTGTGTACACCGATAGAATCTGAATGAGAAGAAAATGCATTATTGAAGTACTGTAGTTCAACTCAAAATTATGCTAATAAACACAAATTTGTAAACAATTAGTTGATTTGAAAATAATTGAAAACAAAGATGGTGCAAACTGTACTAATACAATGACAAAACAATAAAAGTAACACCTTTTGGTGAAACAAAACAAAAGTTATTCAAGAAAGTTTTAACAATGTTAAAGAGATAGATAATACACTGAGAAAAAAATAATTTCCTCAATGAATCTAGACGTTAAGCAGTAGAGTCACCTTAGAAACCACAAACTGCTCTCCTGTAAAATTTATTTTTACATTTTGTTAACATTGGTACCTTTTTCTAGAAAACTGCTGAATCGATTTCCAAGTTTGTTTTGTTTGTTTGATTCAGCACATCAAGGGTTTGTTTTGCGAGTACAGTTTTTTGGTTGTTTGGGTAAAACAGCTTTTAAAAATTTTGGAAAAAAGACCAACTTTTGGCAGTTTGTAAAAATTCAATGAGTAGGTTTTAAAAATTTTCTTATTAACAAAATAGAGTTTCAATGGTAAAATGATTAAAAAAAAGGTAGGTTGATTGGACAACTGGTGGTTGAGAAAAAGGTCCCTGAAAAACTTCGTTTTTTTTGAGGGACGGACTGCTCCCCTTAATTTTATATTAACCGTATCTTTTAAGCGTTTTAAGCATAATGGTATGAAATATGAGTATGTCAAGTAAAATTCCTCTATATTTGCTTTTTTTTAAATATAAAATAATTGAGCTGTTAGAAGTCCATATGACAATAAATTGTAATTCAGATTAAAAGTTTATTTTTTCTCTGTCAAATCAACACTTGAACTTCCAATTAACTTTTTTTTTTTTTTTTTTTTTTTTTTTTTTTTTTTTTTTTTTTTTTTAAATTCCAAATTACCCATTTTAAACTTCCCATTAACCCTTTTTCAGATGTGACAAACACAGCTCCTCTCTTAGAGTAGGCTTCAAACATTTTATCTAATTTAAACTATTTTTATTTTACAATCAAACATCTCACATCTCGCCCTTAAATGAAAAAGAAAAAATCAAGTTAATTACTGTCTGGATTAAGCATGAGAATTAAGCAAACAATGACAAGTTAAGTTACAAATTTTAGAGGTTTACTACACAGGTAATTTTAGTTACTGCACATCAATAGAGACAAACACAGCTTCAATTACCGAATAGACACATGTAAATTCAGCCGCAGCTACGCTAATATCATAAATCAAATTCGATATCAGTAACGTACATAGAACACACAAAACATATAATACAACATATGAAACAATCATTACACTCCATACATCCTACAATTCTACATAGTCTAAATCTCCAACAATCTATCTCCCCTCTAATAATCCCATCTGTAATAATCATGAAAAGCTAACCAGGCCTGAATTTTTCCATTGTCAGTCCCTTTTGCTTCAAAGAAGACTCCTCATAGAAAAATGAAATTCTGTTCATACTTCCTTCCCCACTCCTTCAAAATCAAAATATATAAACAAAAAAACTTTAATATCTCACTAACACTCTCAACACGACACACAAATGACACATCTACACAGAAAAACACTCTGAGAATACAAGTATTATGATTAAACCTAAATTTTCTATATTCTGTACATCGTTGTATAAATTCATAGTCATATCTTATATGTATTTGTATAATTTAAACAATGTTTATGTGCTACTTCAACTAAGGAAATATCAAAAGTAAAAAAAAAAAACATTTGAAAAGTATCTTTTTTTTTCGATTTATCCAAATTGAAGCCTCGGTTGAGTCGAGAGTTGCGAGTTAGCGACTTTGGCCTGTTGCTACTTCAAATTAATTTCGTGTATCAATCTTCTTAAAATCAAAATATCCACAAAAACTTTATGAAACTAAGGAAATATCAAAAGTCTAAAAAAACATTTGAAAAATATCTTTTTTTTTATTTATCCAAATTGAAGCCTCGGTTGAGTCGAGAGTTGCGAGTTAGCGACTTTGGCCTGTTGTTACTTCAAATTGATTTCGTGTATCAATCTTCTTAAAATTTGGTCAAAATATCCACAAAAACTTTATGAAACTAAGAAAATATCAAACGTCTAAACAAACATTTGAAAAAGTATCTTTTTTTTCTATTTATGCTATATTATAAATTGAATATGATCTCAATAAAGATCAAAATGTTGGCATGATAAAGAAAATGTTTTTCTAAATCTACATCACACCAGACCACGTCTCATGAATTCTAAATAATAATAACTATACACTAACATATTCTTCTTTATTACCACTGCTTAGAATGCTGATGTCTCATTTGATCGTAAGGGGCATTTGCTAGAATGACTATTACAAATAGTCAAAACGAGTCACACATTTGAGTTGAATAATTCTTTCGGTTTCTTTCAGTACCATTGTCCATCTCATGTATTGGAAGGAAAACCCCTTCTTTAAACCATAAAAAAATTAGGAAATGATATGAAATGTATATGTATGTATATTTGCGATTTTTTTAAATATAAAATAATTGGGCTTTTAGATCATATGAAAATTAATACAGTTACAATTAAATTTAAAAATAAAGGATTCTTCTTTTAATTTGAGATAAAGTGTTATAAAATTAAATATAAAAACATGATTCTTCTATTAATTCAAGATTTTTAAATATAAAATAATTATTTGATATTAAAAAAATCCCTTATTAATAGAAGAATAATTTTTTTCCTGTTCATATGGATTTGTAAGTCTGTATTGTTTTAGCAATTAAAACTTCGTTTATTGACTTTTTGGAAAAGATAGTTCTAATCAGAGAAGTTTTTTTGTAGTAAAAAAAAAACTTGCTGGCTAAAACGTCTGTAAGTATTGGGTTGTCCGGAAAATAATGCAGGATTTTNTTAATACCAAAATCCTGCATTATTTTCCGGACAACCCAATAGAATCATCTTTTCCAAAAAGTGAATTGCCGTATTCGAAATGCACCTAAAATAATTTCTATTTTGTCTTATTGTGTCAATCTCTGCTAATTTCCTGGAAGATATTATATCTTTTATGAAATAAGGATTTCTTCTCAGGGGTATGGTATCAAGATTTACCTCAAATAGGCCATATAATAACAATGTGCTGGTAAAAACCTCAAATATTTTATTTATAAAAACCTCAAATATTTTATTTATAAAAAACTCAAATTTGCCATATAATGTGCAATAAAAATATGAAAATACACAGCGTGATTTTCAGAGATCACCCGAATAATTTTTACCGAGATTTTTTATAATGCAGAACAATTTTTATTTCTCTTTTTAGACGTGTTCAGTTTGAAAGGAAATAAGGAGATAAAATTTAATTGTATATTTGTACATGTTGTGATTTAAAAATTAGTATAATTGGTTGATTATATAATAAATCGCATAAAATACCTCGAGGAATATTGAGTACTCTGGGGTGAAAGTGTGTTGTCTGAATTTATGAGTATGAATGGAGGGTTTAAACCTACCCTTAGGAATATTGAGTATGGGAGAGTGGAGATTACCAGACTTGTCACTTTTGGGAGGAGACAGGATATCGTCATCATTGGAATATCCAGTACCATGACGCCAGACATGGCTTTCTCTCTGGGGGGGAGCACATTTTTGGAGGCATTGTCTGCCAGCTCTGCCGTGGCATTATGGGAGTTCTTCTTTGCTTTGTCCAGGCGTTTCAGCTGGAGGGGCAGGGCTTCTATCGCTAATGGAGTTTCCAGGGGAGGTGGAAAGCATGAAAATCTTTGTGTGTTATGTGTTTATATGTTCTCTTGTTCTCTTAATTACAATTTGACAACCTGAGGTATTTTTGAGAGGTTAGCAAGATAAAAAAACAGGAAACAGTTTATGAGAATCAGTGGCAAAGATGTTCGAAAGAAAATAAACAAAACAATGAATTTTTGATTAAGGTGTAGGGGGCCAGTGATAATCACTTATCGGCCCATAAGTAATACATACATATAAACCATTTAAGTTAATTATTCTTTTTATCTAAGGTCTTGGTTGAGATGAAAAAGTTAGTGTCACGAGCGGGACTCAAACCCACGTCCTTTGGCTCAATACGCAGCTGCTCTAACCACTTGAGCTATTGTGACAATTGGTTAGAGCAGTAGCGTATTGAGCCGAAGGTTGTGGGATCGAATCCCACTTGTGACTTTGCATCTCAACTAAGACCTCAGATTAAACAAATAATTAATTTAAATAATTAATATGGTCAATTATGTCCACTAAACATGTATGGATTAACATATAAACAATGTTTTCGACAAGAATTAATTTAATGGGTAAATAAAATTTTTACTATGCTAAATGGGAAATTTTATTTTTATCACACTTTTTGTGTAAACATTTTGAAGTTTTAATTGCTTGAAAATTTGGTCTGTAGTGATCTGTGTTGCAATTTATATTTTTAGGTGGTGTCTACATGCCAACACTGGAACAAAACAAAACTGTCGTTTTAATTATCGGGGAAGCAGAGGGGAGGAAATTCCAGCATGCTCAACTTTGGGGCATACCTTGCCTGACACCTTCATGGGTGTATGAATCGGTTGAAAAAGGCGCAGCTGTCAGATCGATAGACCATATCGTCGTCGCCAAACCAAAATCTTCTACGCCAACTTCTGAACCCAAAAGTATGTATCATGTATATAATAATACAAACTAAATCGTTTAAAATTTTTTTGATGTGCAGGTTTTATGACCAATTCGGATATTTCAATTGTTCCCATGGCACAAGATGTATCAAATATGGAAATTGATGAGACTAACATGAGTGTCGCCAGTTCTATGTTGATACAATCTTTACCAAAAAAAGCGGCCAAAAAACAATCACAAGGTATATATTTACAAAAAATTAAAATGAAATAATAATAATTCTGCATAAGTAAATTACTTTGACTTTTAAGATAATGAGTACAAACAATTCATGGAGGAAATAGATTTAGTACAAGCCACAAAAGCAGGACCTTTTCTTGATGGCTGTAAGGTAAGCACTTTCCACATGCATTGTTACTGTGTATGAATGAACTGATCTTTTTCTGAACTTTATATAGCATAAACCTTGTGAGATATCTTATTAGGGTCTGTGGGCGAATATGGCGAAATGCCGGTTTTTTTCTTCCCATCCACCATCCCGCCCTCCTTCAGGGAGACCCTTACTGGTATACTGTGCCAATAAGCTAAAATTTTGATTCAAAACAAGGTTGAAATTAATGCCTTTCTCACCCCTTGATTAATGACATGGCTAAAGTAATATAATTTTCCCCTCATTCAAATCTATGATTATTATTCAGTCAAATTTTAAAGAATTTTCCTATATTCTATTATTATTTATTCCTTCGCAGTAAATGGGAAGTTGTGCTAACAGGATTTCTGCTTATTATGCTAATTTTTATTTTTTGTTGGTTGAAACATTTATAAATAACTTCTATGCTTGTGTGCATCTGTGATCATTCTGATATTAACTCTACAACTATTTAGCAAACAAAAGTTAACACGACTGTGAAAATTGCAGATTTACTTGAGCGGTTTTACACCACAGGAAACGGAAAAATTGAAAAAAGTTATTAACAGAGGCGGAGCGACAATCTATACAAAAATAACCGATCGCTTAAGTCATATTATCGTTGGAGCATTTGACATTCAAGATGCGAAGTTGCTTGTTGAACTTAAATCGAAACCGCATACAGTAAAGCTAGAATGGCTTTTAGCTTCAATAAGACAAAAAAGTGCTGCCTCTATTGAACCGTACCTTTGCTTGCACGGATCTACTGCTCCTCCTCTTTCATCTCCTCTGAGCCATAAGGTAAATCAGATTAATTTATATAATTTTGTCACTGTTGATTTTATATCAAGGATTTTGTTTTTAATTATAAGTGAGCTACGATTTTTTTTGTCTTGCTACAAGAAAAGTTTAATCCTCTTCCTTCAGTGCAAACCATTTTATATTAAAATTGTCTTGTTTATAAGTTAAGTACTTTAGTTACTTTCTGTATAGCAGTGTCTTCAATTTGTAGATCAGTTAAACTTACTCTTTTTCTTTTCTTCATGTGAAATTTTGGTTTAATAATTTGCTTCACCTCACTAGTGGAAGGACATAATATCGCTGATTAAAATGAAACTTTTTTCCATGATACGAAGTTGAAAAATATTAGATACGTGTTTGAGTATTGCCAATGGGTTGGCACTAAGAGCTGAGAGATAAAATATTTTAAGTAATTTAGCTAATTTAAAAATATGTTTTCCTGCCTTTGTTTATTTATTTCAAGGATATTATGTATATGCCTATTTTTTATATGTTCGGGATAAGAAAAGGGTAATATTGGACTAAATGAGATCAGATATGTAAAAAGATATAATAAAAAAATAATTTAAAAAAATCGGATTAGTTTTAATCAACCTTTAAGGCTCTTAAATATGCATATTGATTTTTTTTAAAAAAGGAAGCATTTTAGGAGGGGGGTGGATTTTCTCAAAAACTTGTATGTGGGGCTTTTGGTGTAGAAAATGAATATCAACATTATTTCTTACTAAAAATTATAACCACTAAGCAAATGTGGATTAAGTTGTAATAATGATGAATTTGGATGAATTCCAGAGTATTTATGAATTTTTAAGCGATGAGAAAAAAATTGACCCCAGAGAATTCAGTCCAAAAATGTCGTATTGTTGTTTGGTATGAGAATTTTATTTAAGGGCTTTAATGAGTGCTTAAACAAATCCTTATTGTGTTCTCAAAACAATTTTTTTTGGCCTACTTTATTTAACCCTCTCCATGACATGATTCGGCTGTTGAGTCACAAATTACTTAGAACTTTTGTATTCTAAACCATTTCAAAACCGTACTTTGATGACTTTTTCTTCACTTATGTGTGAATGAGGAAAAACATGTCCATGCTGAACGAACAAGAAAAAACAACTTTAAATAAGAACAATTAATTTTTTCTCTAATATTTACAGTTCTTATTATCCGTTTTTTTAATTTTTACAAAAGGGGCGACGGTGGCCGCAAGGTTTAGTCTTTGACACGGCGCTCATCACTGTAAAGTAAAGGTCCCGGGTTCAAATCATTTACAAATGGTTTTTTTTTTTTTTAAAACACCGGCACCTTGAGGGTTTATATGACGTCTGCTGTTGCCAACCCTCGTTAAAAAAAAATTACAAAATTAATTTAAAAAAGAGACTAAAAATACATTTAAAAAACAGTGTATTTACAACAATAATATATATTTACAATATTTTCATTCACTTGAATTGTTTAAAATTTTAAAAAAAGTTAAAAAAGAATGTGTGGTGATTAGTGACCGTTAATCGATTTCTAAATAAATTAAAAAAGAATACAAAATAAAATTATAAAATAATAAAATAAAACAAAAAAAGCAAAGAAATTATTTACAAATGGAAAATATTAACATTTTTTCATTACCTGAATTATTTAAATTATTTGTTTTTGTGAAATTCAAAAAAATATGTTATATTGTATGTTGTTGCACCGCATGCAGTAAATGTTTAGGTTCGGATGGCCCCGGCTGTGGATTATAATTACTGCACATGGTAGGGAAATAAAAATATAAATTATAATATCAAAAAGCTGAGAGGCAGTTGATGAATTTTGTAAAACGATATTTACCTAGGTCATCCTGGCTTCCTTTCATTACATGAAAACGGTGGTGAAATTTAATTAGTTACATAGATGTACTGGTTCTATAATTACATACTTTGTCAAAATTGGTTTCCAACAAAACTGGACACAAAGTAGGTAAGTTAAAAATAAAATCTTTCATGTAGAAGAGAAATCATTCAGTGATTTTTTTTTCTAGTTACTAAAGCATAAAGATGTATAATATTTAGAGACGGTTATGTAATGATTATTTAGAAATCATGAGGTCTGGTGTGATGTAGGTTTAGAAAAACATTTTCTTTATCGTGCCAACGTTTCAATCTTTATTGAGATCATCTTCAGGGCCTGAGTTTTAAGAATATTGTTTAAATTGTATGATCTCAATAAAGATCGAAACATTGGCACGATAAAGATGCTATCTAGCGGTTTAAGGTTATAGAGACCTAGGAATGATTTTTAGTCTAAGATAGGCTTTTCTGAACTTTTGAACTATGGGGGCATTATACCACTGTTCTTACTAAAATGGGGAAAAAAAGTTGAATTGAAGAGAGGGGCTTGATTCCACTCTGTGTTCACCCATATTACAGTCACCCACATTGAATGTGTTAAGACGCATTTTGATTATTGGAACTGTTTATGTATCTAATCTCATTTAAATGATCCTGAATAGTATTTTCTTTTCTGGGTTCCTAGAGCTCAAGGACACTGGGACATGTGTCCAATATTTTTCAAGCTAGTATCACTCAAAAAAAGTTTCTTTGAAATCAGTGTGTAGCCCCTTTTTATTTACAAATAACATTATAATTAGAGGATTTGTTTATATAAAACAGTTTGAATTGTACTTTTGTCAAGGGAGTGGAACTTCTAAAATCCGACATTAATGAGCCAAACCAAACCGTATCGAGAAAACTATTCACAAAAGATCAGGTTTCGATATGTGAGTAATTCACCTATAAAAGAAACAATTCAAACAATTTTAAAATTTGTATATACCTCTTAGCAAATGAACCACCAGTCCAGGATGGAATATTGAAGCTGAGAGCACAGGAAGAAATGGACAATTTAAGAAAACAGAACGAAACACAGAAAGAAGAAACTAATGAACCAAATGATAATGGCATAAATGAACCTGCTCAAAATGATGCCAACTCAACAAAGAATGATTCATCCGTAGTAGTTGGCCCGATATTCGAAGGTAAATTGAAATAGAATATTTTCCTATTGTGATTCATGCTATATAAATTTATATTTTAGGATTTTCATTCGTTGTTATTGGTTTTGATGATGCAAATACGATAGAGGAGTTGATAAGAAATCTACATGGTAAAATATATTCAAACAAATTCAAAGGAAAAGTTGATTATGCTGTTGTTCCACTCATCAGTGCAATTAAAGTTAATGCAAAACACATAGTCACGAGCCTTTGGGTGGTTAGTATTAAAAAATTTATCGTCATTTTGGTTGATTTGACTAAACCAATAGTCATTTCATTTATCAATTAGTGTTTTATTTTTTCCTAACTCTTCAGGAGGACTGTTATGAACAGGAAGCCATCCTTGATGTCGATTACTTCCATAAACCTGTCATTGTCACATTGGGTCAAAAACCTTTATCAGGGAGTGTAATTTGTATATCAGGTATCATGGGGAAAGAAAGAAATTTCATAGCCCATTTAGCAACTGCGCTGGGTGCAAAGTAATTTTCTTAATTTACAAGTCTTATATAATTTTATATATATACATTTTTTATTTTAAGGGTTCAAGATTCGTTTTCCCGTAAAAATCACCCTGATAAAGGTATTGAACGTGCGACTCATCTAGTGTGTCAGACAACATCTGGAAGTAAATACGAAGCCGCTATTAGATGGGGCATCCCGACTGTCAAAAAAGAGTGGTTATTGTCATTGCTTGAAGACGGAGCAACGGCCGACCTCGACACGCCTTCTGTCAATAATGAAAGGGAAATAATCTCAACGCCTGTAAATCCGGCCATGAGGAGAGTGATCGAATCAACTCCTTCTGAAATTAAAGCAACACCATCCACTTCGAAACGAGTTTGTGATGTGTTTGCTTGTCCTGAGAAACCTAAAAAAACCATATCGGCAGAATCGTTAGAGCAAAACAAGGAATCTCTAAAAGATGCCAGTGCAAAGATGAACATCTCCCTGAAATCTATAGATGAAAATTTCTGTACACCGGATGCAAATAAACAAGTAATTCTTTAAAAAAATTTACTTACAGTTTTGTTAATAAAAAAAATCTTTTATATTGTTTTGTTTGCTTGTAATAAAATTTTTATTGACTGCAATCTTTAAAAACATCAAAAGGAACATTTTATTTTTTCCAGTTTTCATTCACTTCATCCGGAAAATCTCCCTTTCACATGGATACTCCGGACACCCCATATGGTCGGGTGTTCTTGAATGATGGAGATGTACTGAGCCCTACTGCGAAGAAGAGCTGGAAAAAGTGGATCGATAACCTACCAGAACTTTATCAAAAGTCACCCCAGATTCAGACATTTCGTAAAAGACGTCCGAGCACTGTGCGTACAACTTAGACTATAAAATAATAACAAGAACGATTCTGTAATTAGAATTATTTTTCAGCCGCTTAGTGTAATAATGAAGCAACTTTGGGTGAAATTTGGTGATGCACAAATAGAAGGAATCGATCAAGAAACAGGCGACCTCCTACCTGATGTAATATAACTGAATAATAGAAATAGTTAAATTGGTTATTGCTTTTGTGATAAATTTCTTAAAGAAAGAAATATAGACGTAATTGTAATCAGTTCTTCCCTGGAGTAGACAGTGCTGAAACTCAAATCCTTTCTTTCTATTATAAACTATCTCATATGAAAATCATATCGTGTTACCTACTGAACATCAACCTCTCTGATCCATTGCATCTTCTGTGGTGTTCTGACAGGGAATATCTTAGGCCAGTTACTTTTTACCGTATACTCAAACTTTGCTGTTAGCACAGTCTCCCTTAACTTGACAATACCAAATAATCCTACATATACCTCCTGCAAGAAATCCACAACCAACATTTTACCTAATTACCAACACAATTAACACTCCACATTCGACCAATATCATCATCATGCTGTATTCGCCATTTCAACATCAGTGAGCAGTTATGCCCTAGAGTCTTTCTAGATTATGTCTGGCACCAGGATCAATTGTTGAAACTTCAATCTCATTCTAACATTTCGAACCCTCCAAGACCACCTCGTTACCTTAGAACCTCCTTAAATGGAATAAATTTTAGTTCTTTTAGCTCCTTTAATGGAGTTTCGGACTGGAACTGTATGGGATAAAACAATAAAATCTTAGGATCCAGTACCTCCAGTGAAAAAGTCCTCCACAATCAACAATGCTGTTTTCTTCATTAGGAACCACACTGGTCACTCAGACCTCTGAATTGTTTATGAACTGTTATAACCGCCGTGGTAGCCGAGTGGTTAGTGTGACAGACTCTCGGCTTGTAGACCCCGTGGTTGTGGGTTCAATTCTCGCCGTTGCCTCTGGCCTTTTTTTCACGATACCCATCCCCCCAAAATGAGTATGCATAACATTATTTTTTGTCTAAAAAAAAAAAAAAAAAAAAAAAAAACCGAAATCCCAGTACATGTTGTTCATCTTTCCACTCTTATCCTTAACTAATGATTGAGCATTGTTGTATTCTAAATTTTATACTACAGGATAATTAATAGTGGATTTAGTTAATAGATATTTATTTACACTGCTGACTCGAGTTTTACCAGGTATTTTTCATATTTTTCAGGGACCATACAGAGAATGGGCACATGAAAATGAGACTATAAAAGTTACACCTGACAATACCCAAGTACGTATTTTCCCGAAGTAGATTTCTATTAATTAGAAATATTAATGTCGTGCTATTATTTGTAGGAGTTCAAAGAAAATAATAAAAATAATAGTAGTGGTGGTTGGTTGAGTAAAGATCAAGGTAAAAAGCCAAATAACAATCTTAGTAATAAGGAAACAGTGGAAGAAATAAAAAAAATGTAAGTGCAAATTTATATTTTTTGATGTTTTTTTTTCAGTATTTTTTTTTGTTAAAGATGTACCGAGGGGCTACATACAACTAGTGCACAGTCGACTAAAACGGTTCTTAGGGAATCTCATGACCAGAAATCAGTAAGCTCTGATTTGAACAATGGATCAAAAACAAAAGAAGAATCCAAATGCCAACCATCAACGAGTATGTTATATAAATCTCTTGAATGTTACATTTAATATATTCCAATTAATTTTACTTTTTAAATAAAGTCTTGGTTGAGAGGAAAAAGTTAGTGTCACAAGTGGGATTCGAACCCACACCCTTCTGCTCAATACGCCGCTGTTCCACTTGAGCAGCTATCGTGACTTCGATCCACTCGGACAGTAACTACTTATCTCAATCTTATCCTCAACCAACAATCTTTAGAATTTTGAAAATGTCGTGTAATCAGGATTCTATTGTCAGCGACTTATGAAGTGGCCACAGGGAGATGTTAGTGAAGAGATTACTTCTTTAATTATTATTTTAATCTATATATGTTTAGCAGTCATAATAGACCTGTTTAATTATTTCAATTAATTATATTTTTTAACTAAAGTCTTGGTTGAGATGAAAATGTTAGTGTGTTGAACCCATGACCTTCGGCTCAATACACTGCTGCTCTGACCAATTGAGCTCATGATACTAACTTTTTCATTGCAACTGAGGCTTTAGATAAATAGTATAATTAATTGAAATAATTAAATAGGTCAATTATGACCGCTTAACGCATATGGATTTAATATATTACCTATGTATGTTTTTTATTTAATGAAATCAGATAATAATTAGTGTTGTTTTAGGCTGGGGGAGTTCTAAAAGGACTAAGACAAGATGTGAAATGGATGAAATGCCTGCTTGGGATTTTGGAAAACCAAATACACTTTCTGTAAGTTTTTATACGTATTTGAAAATGTTGAATAGAATTGTTTCCCTTTCTGTATTTTGTAAATATATTTCCTGTCGCATGCATGTATACAATGCAAAAAAATATCATGATATTTATAGTT
This sequence comes from Cimex lectularius, assembly GCF_000648675.2. Lineage (NCBI taxonomy): Eukaryota > Metazoa > Arthropoda > Insecta > Hemiptera > Cimicidae > Cimex > Cimex lectularius. Next base: position 1,065,871 of record NW_019392770.1, on the reverse strand, counting down.
ATAAATAATAAATATTATATATATTGAAATANATCACTTATACATTGGAGCATTGTAATTTAGAAAGATTGCAATTCAGAAAAGGCGTAGCTGTTTTAATGGGCCATTTTCCCAATAATATATATATTGAAATATTATTTATTATATTACTTCAATCAAGTATTCTTTTTATCTAAGGTCTTAGTTGAGATGAAAAAGTTAGTATCACAAGCAGGATTCGAACCCACGACCTTCGGTTCATTACGCTGATGCTCTAACCACTTGAGCTATCGTGAACCTCAAGTGGTTAGAGCAGCGGTATATTGAGTCGCAAGTTGTGGATTTGAATCCTGCTCATGGCACTAACTTTTTCATCTCGACCAAGACTTTAGATAAAAAGAAAAATTAAATTCATAAAAATGGTGATAACTTTGAAATGACATCACCAACCCATGAGTAACTTGGGAGCGATTTATAACCTTATAAACTATAAGTATCGGCACAAAACTGGCCTCTATAAATACAGAACTGGAAAAATAAATGAAAATGTTTGCAGAAAGAGCTTTTGTTGATTGAATCCTTATTTTTCTCGCAATAACATCCTTGTTGGCATCGTTTGGAAGTAAACTTGTAGCTTTTGAACAGTTGTAATAATTCCAATTAATTATTATTTTTATCTAAGGGTTTTCATCCTCACCAAGATCTTTGATAAAAAGAATAATAAATTGAAATAATGAATATGGTGAATTATGACCACTAAACATGCATGGATTATTATAATATATTGACCACTCCTCACGACTTCAACAAATAATAAATACAGTAATTATATAATTCCGATGATTTATTTGGATTAGTTCTTGACGGATAATTCTGAACCGGAGTTAAAAAAGCAGAAAATTAGCGTGGATACAGATTGCGAAAAAAACGAAGACATGGTAATCCCTGAGACAGAAGAACTCACCGAAGAGACAGAGGTGCCCAAAACGAGAAGAATATTTGTGTTATCAAATATCCCAGTAAGTGGTTTTTTATTTATATAGTTGTTGCTGCTTAATCCTTCATGATTGTGCCAGGTTAAAATACAAAAATTAATAAATAAACCTGAGAAATCGAGGGGGAATTTTTTAACGTTTTTTTTAGTATATGTCATTTCATCAAAGGGATTAAGTTGTGTCAAAAACTTATTAATTGAACAAAATCTATGATGTGTTTTTGTTCTTGGAATTAGGAAGTAATCTTATTGTAGTTTTTCCTTCAAATTGACTTTTTTAAATTTCAAATTAACCATTTTTAATTTCTAATTAACCATTTTTAACTTAAAATTAATCTTTTTAAATTTCAAATTAACCATTTTTAACTTCAAATTAACCCTTATTAATTTCTAATTAACTTAATTTAAAGCATTAAAAACTTATGAGTTACGACCGCGATGTGAGAGTCTCTCATGCTAACCACTCGGCTACCGCGGTCCCCAATATGTATATATTTCATGTAAAGTAAAATTCCTGTATATTTGAATTTTTAGGGATCTCTATGATAATTACAATTCAAATTAAAAATAAAATTAAATATGCTTTAAAGAAAGGGGTTAATTTGATGTAAAAAAGATCAATTTGAATTTAAAAAGGGTTTTGAAATTCAAAATGTTTAATTAAAAATTAAAAAAATTAATTTAAAGTTAAAAAGGTTTAATTTTAATTTTTTGGTGTGCCTATTTATTATTGCTGCATTGGTCATATTCAGTGAGAAGTTAGATTGACCCTGGACTGGTTCTACATGTGTTCACATAGACCAGCACTCACCATCAACTTTAAACAGCCAGTTAACGGTTACTTAAAATATACAGGGTGAATTGCTACTCGTGCTACAAACTTCTCCAGTAGATTCTTCACCCTAAAATGAACAAAAAAGTTCATATTGTCCATGGTCCGATTCTCAACCATTTCAGAGTATATGTCATTTCATCAAAGGGATTAAGTTGTGTCAAAAACTTATTAATTGAACAAAATCTATGATGTGTTTTTGTTCTTGGAATTAGGAAGTAATCTTATTGTAGTTTTTCCTTCAAATTGACTTTTTTAAATTTCAAATTAACCATTTTTAATTTCTAATTAACCATTTTTAACTTAAAATTAATCTTTTTAAATTTCAAATTAACCATTTTTAACTTCAAATTAACCCTTATTAATTTCTAATTAACTTAATTTAAAGCATTAAAAACTTATGAGTTACGACCGCGATGTGAGAGTCTCTCATGCTAACCACTCGGCTACCGCGGTCCCCAATATGTATATATTTCATGTAAAGTAAAATTCCTGTATATTTGAATTTTTAGGGATCTCTATGATAATTACAATTCAAATTAAAAATAAAATTAAATATGCTTTAAAGAAAGGGGTTAATTTGATGTAAAAAAGATCAATTTGAATTTAAAAAGGGTTTTGAAATTCAAAATGTTTAATTAAAAATTAAAAAAATTAATTTAAAGTTAAAAAGGTTTAATTTTAATTTTTTGGTGTGCCTATTTATTATTGCTGCATTGGTCATATTCAGTGAGAAGTTAGATTGACCCTGGACTGGTTCTACATGTGTTCACATAGACCAGCACTCACCATCAACTTTAAACAGCCAGTTAACGGTTACTTAAAATATACAGGGTGAATTGCTACTCGTGCTACAAACTTCTCCAGTAGATTCTTCACCCTAAAATGAACAAAAAAGTTCATATTGTCCATGGTCCGATTCTCAACCATTTCAGAGTAATTTCGCTTTTTATCGATTTTGAAAGATATCACGTCCTGGCGTCGGAAAATCGTGATATCTTTTAATCTAAACATTTCTCTTAAAATCTATAAGCACCGTTGAAATCCCCGTTAATTTTTAGAGAGAATCAAAATCATAATTCCATTGAAATTTTTTAATTTAATTTAATGCCCATTTAGTATGTAATGCTTAAGAAGTTTACAAACAGCTAGAAGGTCAAGGAAGAAAGACCCAAACGTTTTGCCACCTTCATCTTCTTATTGAAAAATTAACGGGGATTTCAACGGTGCTTATAGATTTTAAGAGAAATGTTTAGATTAAAAGATATCACGATTTTCCGACGCCAGGACGTGATATCTTTCAAAATCGATAAAAAGCGAAATTACTCTGAAATGGTTGAGAATCGGACCATGGTCAATATGAACTTTTTTGTTCATTTTAGGGTCAAGAATCTACTGGTGAAGTTTGTAGCACGAGTAGCAATTCACCCTGTATATAAAAAGGCCTAACCCCTGACTGATGCAGTTCCTCACTGAAGATGGCAGAAACACGTCTTACAGACGAACTCTGCAAGGATAGATAGACTGAAATGATCGGTAATGACCACAGTTTATTGCCTTTCCTCACCCTGCTTATAACCCTGACCAACCACTGAAAGTGGGGAAATGCTGAAATTGGTCTGACAGACCAACCAAGCGAGAAGAGAAAATTTGTCAGTATGTCAGATATATTTTGGCACATCCTATAAATATACAGTGGTGGGATTGTTCTTTCCTGCTTATGTCTCTAACCAACCACTGAAGATGGCATGACGGCGAAATGTGCCTGACAAACCAACACAGGGATAGGCAACATGTTTAGATGGACGCAGAAAGTGACCTAGCACCAGTTCAACTAGTTTGAAGGTTCAGTTATGCTGGCGAAATGACTATTTCACTTAGGAAGTCAGCAAAGAACACAGGAAAGTTGGTTCCATCATGAAAATTCTCTAAGGACTAGCCAGTGGTGGATTAAGCAGCAACTACTGATTTTAATTTTTTTTGTTTGGTTAATTAAAACATTTTTTTTGTATATCTATTTTATAGTCTTCGACAAGAGAAAAATTTGAAGGAATTATAAAAAGCCTTGGAGGTGAAGTCAGTGGATTGCAATGCTACGATAGTGACTCGACACATCTCATCATTGACAAACCGGTTAGAAGTGAAAAGTTGTTGTGCTCTATTGCCAGTGGTAAATGGGTTTTGCATTTATCCTATTTGTCACAATGCTACCAATCAAGAACGTTTTTGCCAGTATGTATTTTATTTTATTTACAAAAGATAAAAAAAATTGGATAAATGTTTTAAGCCACATATTTGTGCATAAAGGAGGAAGATTTTGAATGGGGAAATGAAAGATCGAAGGATCGTCTCCCACATTTGGAGCCAGGAACGACTGAGTATGACCTGGCAATGGCTGCACACATATGGCGGGTTCAGAGATCTCATATGTCCAAGCCATGTGCGTTTAGAAACATCGTGGCTGTTATTTGTACATCACAAAACAAATACGCTCAATATAAACGCCTTTTGGAAGCTGGCGGTGCTACTGTGTTGAAAAAAGAGTAAGTTTTTTTATTTATTTCTTGTAGAAAATTATGTACAACTTTAACTTTTAAACTTTTAATATTGTAGAGATATATTTAAAGCCACACATGTGTTTTGGGATGAGCATACAGAATTGCCAGCACCCAAGGCTAAGATTACTTCTAAAAAAATTCTAGTTGTCAAACCGTTATTTCTAGGCGATTATTTAACTAAAATTCCACAACCCGATCCAAAAAAATATGCTGTATGTTGAAGTTGCAAAATCGTTTATAGCTTTATTGTGATTTTTTAATTTTTTAATAGTAATAAAATTATTCTAAAATACATTTTAAATCTCAATATTTTATTAAATGTCCCCTCCCCCTTCAATAATCCTATTTCCTAGAATCTTGATTTTCAAAATTTTCCCCTTTTTTTTAACAGCCTATATTTGATCGTAAAGAAAACCAATGTAAGCATTTTTTAACCCCACAAAGACAAGCGTCTAAAATGTACCTATGCTGGCAAAGCAGGTCATTGGTGATCCCCAATTTTTTACTTTACTTCCCACTAAAAAACGTTTTAAAACAAATTAAAATCGATTTTAAATAAGAAAAATTAGAACAAAATTAATTTTTTTTAAGAATTAAGAAAAGGTAGCCATTCAATAAAACAAAATATACAAAAAATAATATAATAATCATAAATATTCCTACACTTCTTCTTCAGGCATCAGTGTAAATTATTTTTTATTTAATTCACACAGGGATCGGGAAAGCAATTGTCAAAACTTATGTACAAAAAGCTTAGTATATGAATTTATTTATTTAGAAGCCTAGTCTTAATTGAGTAAGATGACTGTAAAAATAGCTTTAAAATTTTGAAGGGCCATGACTGAACTTGACAAAACCAACTCTTTTGCCCAATTCTTCCATCACACACACCTCCAATCCGAACCTCAAAATACGTATAAAAAAATGAAATACACAACTACCTTACATCCCCCTTACCGATGTCACTTCACTTGAAATTACTCCTTCAGAGGTGAATTTTATCGTAAATCGGATGCCGAATCACAAGGCACTCTACAATAGTATATTCCGCACCACTCACTTCCCTTTACTCTTGAAATACTCAAATACCATCCTTTTCCCAAAACCCAGCAAATCCATCAATAAAGCTTCTTTCTCCGTCCAATGAGACTACTTCCTCTCTTCTCAAAAAATATTTGAGAAGATCCTTCTGAAATGATTGATCCCCCACTAAACTCCCTCAATGTTCTCCTAGATCACTGGCTTTTGTACTCAACACTCCACAACCCTTGCAGGTGCTTCACGTTGTGTTACTGTCAGCTTGCGATTCCTTTTGGTGCCTATTCGTTAGTTAAAAACCTGATATAGCATCCAATTTCGACTGGGTTTGAAGAAAGAATGGCTTCATGGAATGGGACAGCAAGTATTTTGGTCAGAGGGCATTGTGTTGCATTGGTGACATTCTCAAAACACTTAAAATGCAAAACCAATTTAAAAGACATTTTCGGAATGTCATTGTGTTAGCAGTGAGATTAGTTAATGAGCATTTTATTTGTTGATTAAATTATTTGTTCCTGTAATTCGGACATTATCGATCATTTTAGTCTACCTATTCTCGTTGGATTGGTCAGTCAGTTGCCTCCATTTCACCAGCTTCAGTGGTTAGTCAGGGTTATAAGCTGGGCGAGGGAAGACAACAAACCCACCACTGCATAATACAGGTGATGAATCTGTGACTTGTTCGTTTCCGATCTTAGTCTGCTTATCCACACTGCTGATTGTCTTTTAATAAGTTTGTAGTCTTCGGGGAAAACATTTGAATTATTTTTTACCTTTGCAGCTTTTTTTTTGCCAAGCACAACCTGATAAGTTTTTACCTTTCGGAACCTCCCCAAGTAGTCTTTGTCCCAAAGCTCCAGCCCTCTCAGTAACTCATCACTTCTGGAGTATTGCAAGGCTCAACCAACATTTACTTTTTTGCTATTACATTAATGACCCTAAATCCATAAAATATTTATGCGGTTGACTCCCAAATTTACCTTTCTTTCCCACCTGCTGACTTACAAGTTACACTTGTAAGAATTTAGAATTTAAACTCAATTCCTGGGCTGCTGGAAGGGCTTAAATTGGAGAAAAGTCTCAGGTTGTTGTGTCAGACCCAGTTCTTTCCTCCATTTCTTACATCCTACCCATTCGTTTACAGTTTAATCACCACACTATTTCTTCTGCCCCACTGTCGAGAACCTTGGGATTGTCCTTGATCTTACCTTGTCCTGGAAGATCCTTTATGTGGATGACTCCCAAATTTACCTTTCCTTCTCAAGTGCTGACTTAAAAGTTACAATTACAAGAATTCAAGATTTAAACTTAATTACCTCCTAGGTTGGGCTTAACTTGAAAAGTTCTCAGGTTATTCCCAGTTCCTTCCTCCATTCCTTACTTCCGATCTATTACCTTCCTTCTGTCCAAATGTCAAGAACCTTGCGAGTGTCCTTGATCAGACTTCGTCCTGGAAAACTCATATCTCAAATTTCTTCTGTTTTAACAGCCACCTTCTCCCTTTTAAGGAATAAAGTTTCTTACTTTATTCTCCTCTATTTTTTTTGTCTTTGGCTTCCCAAGGAGGTCCCTTATAACATCTTTACACTGAAGCCATACATCTGAAGGTGATGATTCTGATCCCCTGTAATATGCCTTTCAAACTCGTTCCCGCCCTTCTGACCTAGTGTCTTTAGTTGTTCCTTCCTCATCCGTGCCTCCAACCTATGGACATCTACTGAGTTCCATCAGGCCTTGTCTATTCATAATTAATTCGCCAAGGAAACTTTAAATCCCCATAAAGTTTATTTTTCATTTAACACTAGAACTTGTAATCTTTGACCGGTTCATGGTGACATTGAAATGTAGGTTCCTTAACATGTTTCCATTCATCAAAAAATTGTACGAAACGTTTCTAAGATTGAGTCTTCGATTATCATAGCTTGGGTGAATGGGAACGAAGAGGGAATGAGGAGTTGGCAGGCTCACTTTTGGCAACTGCTCTCTCTCTAATTTTATTGTCTCTAAATCCAATTATACCAGCGCTAACCTCCGTTCAGTTTTTGTTATATTTTACGGACGCTTCCACGACAATCTGGTTTACTGTGCCGGCATCTTTTCCAAGGAGAATTTTTCCATTAGCCTGAGGAAAATCATCCTGCGTAAATGATGGTTGTCTCGACCGGACGAAACTCTTGCCTACTATTTATGCAGTATTTACCCAGGTTTTCAATCATTTCGGAAATTTTAGATAATTGTTGATAATGTAATAATTAAAAAATATTAGGTTTATCTGAGAACAAAACGTTTCTGAACAAAACAAAATTTGATTTAAATGATTCTCACTGATCAGAAGTATTATTTTATCATTTTCATGTCGAACAATTGATTTATTAATAAACAAGAAGTAGGGAAAAATCTTTTTTTAGGAACTTTTTTTGTATTTTGTCCCTGTGAAGAGATATTTGCCATTAGAAAGTCTTTACTGGGACACCGCGCATACTAAACCCGCAAGACTTGTGAGAGTTGCGTAAGTGTTGTTCTTGCGATGGGGCAGACTTACAACTTGTTTACTTAATCAATCAACTAGCTGGTAAATAAGCTACTTTGCCAGATTTCATATCTGCGGGGTGATGAATCTGCGATTTTCTACTTCCGGGTAGTCCTGGTCTACCTATCTTCCCTTGTTCGGGCTGCCAGATGCCTTTAGCATCTCGCCAACTTCAATGGTCGGCTAGTGATCTAATGAACAGTAACGATTATTTATTTAAGGGTTAATTTGTGAGATTTCGTGATGTCTGAGGGGGATGAACCTGTGATTCGGTGCTTTCCGGTCGTCCTGGTTCGCATATCCTCGCATGTTTGATCATCAGATGTCTTTATTATCTGCTTTCTTCAGGGGTGGGCTAGTGATCTAATGAACAGTAACGATTATTTATTTAAGGGTTAATTTGTGAGATTTCGTGATGACTGAGGGGGATGAACCTGATTTCGTACCGTAAAATGGGGTGACTTAGGACAATTTTTGGGTTATTTTCATTCTCCCACATTACTGGTAACAAATATTGCTATCATTTAAGTTTTCCATTAAAGCAATATCTAACTTGATTGCCATAATTAAATATCTTTAATATCCCTAATAGTTCACGAGAAATCGGTAGTTTTTCTGTACCAATTTCACCCCATATGTGGGGTGACTTTGGTACATTAGCTCAATTGTTTGGAAGCTTGTTCACTTATTTGGTGGACTTATCAAGAATGGAAGGGTAACACGTGGTAGTGGAGGCTTCGTTAGGCGGGAGCGAACGCCGCTTATATGAGACAAAGAAAAACACTGTTCCCGCAATTTTTAAGGTTTTTAAGGGGCCGTTCGAATTTAAAATTCGACCATGTACCCACTGCAGTCACCCACTTTACGGTACTTTCCGGTTGTCCTGGTCCGCACATCGTCGCTTGTTTGGTCATCATATTCCTTTATCATCTCGCCTTCTTCAGAGGTAGGTTAGTGATCTAATAAACAGTAAGATTATTTATTTAACGGTTAATTTGTGAGATTTCGTGACGTCTGCGGGGTAATGAACCTGTGATCCGGTACTTTCTGGTCGTCCTGATCCGCCTATCCTCGCTTGTTTGGTCTGTCAGATGATTTTAGCATCTCGCCATCTTCAGCGGTGGATTATTTACCTTGAAATCACACACTTAGTTCACAAATATAATAATTTAAAATGCACTGAATGTATTGTCATGTGACTGTTGAACATTTTTAAAATGAAAGTTTATTTAAAATTAAATTAAAGAATTAAAAATTTGCCTAGTAGGTTTTTGCACTGGTAGGCAAGAAATATGACTCAGTGTTTTAATTTTTATTAAACGTTTTGTAACTTCTCCATTTATATCTGTCATCTTTTGAAATTTTATTTCTAGGTTAAATAACTTTCAAAGGCGACAGTGAAAATGTTATTTTCGTTTTTGCCTTATCGCGATGTGGGGGCTGGTCGTTGATGAAGTCTGCTATTGTTGGAAAATATCAATAAAAGGGATGTACTGCATCCAGGCCGCTGATACGACGGGAAATGCGCAATTTAACGCCCCATTCGTTCACATTTGTGAAAAATTACAGCCGGAGGGTTTTTCCACCCTTTTCCTTTTCCATTCGGCCTCTATTTAATATGTAAACAGCTTTCCTCATCACGGTCGTGACAAGGGGCCTCGTTTAAATATATTTGGACGGAGAGAAAAAGTGTTCAGAACGCCCGCCCTTCAGGAACGACCAGTTTAGAATTTCTTACAGAAAAATTCACAGCTTTTACAACTTGGACTAGATCATCTTTTCGTGTTGTCTTTAAATTATTATCCCTTATGCGTTATTTATGACAATCTAGCGTTTTTATAGTCTATTTTGTTTAGTTATATTATTCTATTTGTTACTTTAAATTATTTTCCTGGAACGCTTTCCTATTCCAATTGACTTATATGTTCAAAAATATTCTGGGTAATTACATTTTAAAATTGTGAGGTTTCTTCGTTTCCTAGACATCATAATAAAATTGTCTTTTATGGTTTTATCTTTTTATTGGCACATCGTAACCATACTTACCATAATCCAAACAGAAGGTATCGTCCTGGATGTTTCTGAAGGCCTCTGGGTCTGGATTTGCTTCAGTATGACGGAATGTCTTCAGTGTATACTGAATATAGAATTGGGCTAAGGAAGATGCCTTGCGGAACTCCCGCTTTGGCATAGTTGATGGGGGTAGAGTGATGTCGCCTGAACCAGAACTGATGGAATGGAATGGACATTGGAGCTTTCAAGGATAGGATAGAGTGTTCAAGAAAATCTTACATTTCATGAAATGTTCTTCCAAACGGAATGTGGAGGTTTGTGAAGGCCATTACTTGGTTTGCTGAAAGGATGGCGTGACTGTGTCTGTGAGGTGTACTGTTGGAAGCTGTTGAGGTTCCACAGCAAGACCGATGTCACACTCGAGCGAAGGCTTGCCTAATATCTTAGAAAACACCTGAGCGGAATTCCTTCGCACAAGAGAGATGATGTCTAACCTGTGTCACTGATGAATAGAAGAGTTGGAGCTGTCATAGATATAAAGGTGTTTCAGGATTTTTCAAGAATATTGCCGAGTAATGGTAGCAAACTGATAAGGGGATAAGTGTGTTTTATGATGGCCAATTTCCATTGGATTGAGATGTAGGTTGTTCTAATGAGCGGTATGTGGTAAGGAAAATTATAGTTTTTTGGGAAAGTTTTGGGGTGACTAGTGGATTTGACCTCTGATCGTGTACAAGGCAGTGTAGACCTTGTTAAATGAGTTCGTCGTGTCTAGGATTGCTTAAGTCTGAAGTGTAAAGATGTGGGATAAGTAGGGTGCAAATAGAGACGCTTTATGTATGTCAGAAAATAGTGAACGCTGATATTAGTTTATCGAAGAACATTATAGTTTAAAAGAAAGGTACTGTTGGAAGAATGCTTTTCTTGGACTGAGGTGCTCTCAGCAAATTACGATTTACGTTGTGTTGTTACACCTAACTAAAGGGATACAGTCTTACCATAGAGAAGAAAAGTCGTTCAAACAAAAATGATATTAACTTACTTGAAAGGCAGAGAAGAAAACGTGCCCTAGAACTTGAATGTAGCTGGGATGGGAGGGAGGCGAAACGAAATTATGAAGTGCAAATTTAGTTATGGTGCAAAAAGTCTGACAAAGGGGCCGGTTTAAATGTGTGGCCGGAATTCCAGCCTGTGTCTCGAGGCGCATTCAAATCCGGCGACAAATTGTGCCATTTGGGACGCTTCCTTGTTTTAATTGTCGGTCGGACATCTCAAAAATAAAGAGGGCCGTTTGCCTGACAACCGCAGGAATGGAAGACAGAACGCTCTACATCATTTAATCCACGGGCCTCTTCGCTGTTTTATGTTGATTACACTTCGCTTTATACTCGGATTCCTCAACCGCGATAACAAAGTGGAGCCATCTCAAATAAAATGAACTCTGAAAACACTGTTCATGATTTGAACGCTCAGTTTGAAGAATTCCTACATTATATCTTTCAACTGTTCAAAAATACCCGCAGATATTCGCCAAAATCACATTTATGAAATCAAAGCTTTAAACATATAATAATAATAAAAAAGTTTATTTTACAATATAAAATAAATAATTATTGGAAAGTATAAAACGCTCGCTTAATGTCGTAGCACAAACACGATTTGGACAAATGATATGACCTCATGTTTACTTGATTTTTGATCACTTAGTTCGATCTTCGTGGGCTTATTATCTACGGTCATTTCATCGCCGAATCGGTACTAATCCATAATTTAAAAATTCTGCATGATCGATTTGTGTCGTGGTACAAACTCGCTTTGGACAAATGATATGACCTCATGTTGGCCAGAACTTTGGTCACTTAGTTCGAACGTCATGTGCTTTACCAACAATCATTTTAGGTTCGAATCGATACTAATCCATTATTTATAAGTATAAAATGATCAATTAGTGTTTTAACACAAATACGACTTGGACAAATGATATGACCTCATGTTGGCCAGAACTTTGGTCACTTAGTTCGAACGTCATGTGCTTTACCGACAATCATTTTAGGTTCGCATCGGTACTAATCCATTATTTAAAAGTATAAAATGATCAATTAGTGTTTTAACACAAATACGACTTGGACAAATGATATGACCTCATGTTGGCCAGAACTTTGGTCACTTAGTTCGAACGTCATGTGCTTTACCAACAATCATTTTAGGTTCGAATCGATACTAATCCATTATTTATAAGTATAAAATGATCAATTAGTGTTTTAACACAAATACGACTTGGACAAATGATATGACCTCATGTTGGCCAGAACTTTGGTCACTTAGTTCGAAGTCTTTTGGGCTTTACCGTCAAACATTTAGCTTCAAATTGTTACTAATTGATTATTTAAGTCTTGATCCCGATCGAGTTAAACGTAAACGTGTGAGAGTGATCATGTGCCGATAAGTTTCGTAGAAAATTAATTGTTGACAAAGCCTATCCCGGTGAAGCGAGCGGTGGTCGCATTCAAATTAAATTTTCATTGAAAAGAATTGACGATAGGTCTGAAAAATGCGCAGTGGAACAAAGTCAGTCTGGTTGGTTGGCGACATGTCGGCGAGGAAGTGTGGCAAAGGAAGAATCCGGTGAGTGAAAAACGTAGCAACGTGGACAGACGTAGCATGATTACCTGGCTTATCTCCCTTCGCATTCCAGAGCTCTGACAAGAAAAACAAGGAATCCCATCCGCAATTATAAGGAACAATGCTTAGAATCTCTCCTCGCGGCATATTTTCATATTGGGGCCCCCTCGAGGTGTACATAAAATGTTAAATTACCAGCATTCCGTTCAGGATGGCGGTCCTTTGATTTAAAACAAAAGATAAAAGGTTTACAAAAATCTCAGTGTCTCTTTCTTCTGAGTTTTTGTGTCATTTTTAATTTTTTAGGGGGGTGGCCAATTTTAATTTGCTATCTTGGTCGGATTCCCAGGAGCACGATGAACTGATAACCTTTCTCAATGGGATCGTAATTATTTTTCGTCTGCCTTTGGGCTAAATTTTCATGACATCGAAAAAAAGGAATTGCATAAGTTTTTCCTTCGTTCGCAATTATTACCCAAGAAAAGGAAACACATTCATTTCACCGACTCTTTTATTTTATGTCTTCATTTAATTACTTCCAACAGCCGGATCTAATAAACTAAACGTTTATTCATGTTTGAAAAGGATAAACAGCCCGAGGCGTTGCTCAAACCTTATCGCTGTTTCTCTTGTAAACACAAAGCAGTTTCCCTTGAAAGAAGAGGAACGAAACTTGGAAATTGAAAATTAAGCGTAACGGGCATGCATTTGCTCAAACTTGCTCACACCGGTTCACGTACATTATCATCACAACATGTAAGAAGCTTCCATCGTTTATTGCACCTTTTGTTTTCTGTCTTATTCAAGGATTATTGAATTTTCCTATACCCCCCCCCACAAGAAAGAACGAAACACAAACAATTTGTTTGACCTCAGTTGGCCTTTACTTAGGTCAATCAATTCGAACTCGATAGGCTTTACCTATCATTTTGGCTTCAAATAGATTCTAATAGATTATTTGTAAGTAAAAAATGATCGATAAGTGCCGTAACACAAACACGCTTTGGGCAAATGATATGACCTCATGTTGGTCTGAACTTTGGTTACTTAGAAGTCCATGTGCATTACCGACAGTTATTTACCTTCAAATCAATACTTACCGATTATTTGTAAATACAAAATTATCGCTTAGTGTCATAGTACAAACACGTTTTAGACCAATGATATGACCTCATGTTGTTCTAAACCTTTGTCATTTCGTTTAAACTCCATGCGTTTTATAGACAATCATTTTAGCTCCAAATCGATACAAAACGATTATTTAAAAGTACAGAATGATAGCTTAGTGTTGTAGCACAAACACTCTTTGGACAAATGATATATTGGATTGAATTTTTGTCATTTAGTACGAACTCCACAGGTTTCACCGACACTCATTTTATCTTTAAATCGATTCTAATCAATTATTTGTTTATCATATAGAATTTTCCTATATCTATCCCTCCCCCAGAAACCAGCACGATTTGGAGGATGAAAAAGAAAATGTGACCCATATAATAACGGATATAATAACGGCCGTCCTCTTCTCTCTGTTATAATGAGAAGTCTAATAATTTTTCAGTTAAGGTAAATTATTTGGGCATGTCGATGTCTTTGATGTATGAGTCTGTACGCTTTGTACTGTTTGCAAGTTCTAACGAAAGTCAAGTTTCCAATGAGCAGTACCTTTCGTTCATTTAGAATTCTTCATTTGGCGAACGACAGTCGACAGGTCAATAGAGATTACTTTGGAAACTACAGTGCTCCTCCATATATGGTTTATAGCGCATTATTATTTATCTTCAGGCTGTTTACTAAGCCCAACGAACTTGGTAGTGGCACCTAAGTCATATCTGCTAAATTGTACTATTTCCCAGGCTAGAAACCTGAAAATTCCTTGTTAGGCCTTAGTAACGTATGTCAGCACTTGGTATAACCTACACGGACGATCTCTTGTCTCTTAAGTCGGCAGGGTCCAGTAAAGATTAAGATTAGAATAGAGTTTAGCTTAAGTGTTTTTACAAGATCCCCATTCTGTCGAAGGACTCCTCTGCGTATTCTTCATGCCCGGGCTTTTTCTTTCCCAGAATTAGGAATCTTAGTCTACATAAGTCTGTGTAGCAACAAAGGACATGTTGCGCTGTCTCTTCTTCTTCCTGGCAATATCTCCCATGCTTGTTTTTACCACTTCGAGTGGTACATATGCCTCTTGAATCTGCAGTGTCCAGTTAACAGACCTTCAATAAATTTTTTTGGCTTCGCTGTTGTAAGATTAGTCGAGACATTCTTGAAGAAGTCATTTGGTTGTTTGGTGTGAGGTCCGGAAGTTATTCCCCTGTAGCTTGAAACATTCGATTCCATCCTCTCCACTTTTTGCGTTTTGCTATTTTACAGATTCAGGCCCTATCGGTGTCTACAACTACTGTATGTTGTAGACAGACAACGATGACGGTCATTTTGAGGGCAAATGAACCATTTCTGGCAGAAGTGGTATGTTTAAAAGGAAATAACGAAGTTATTGCTGCACATCTGTAGTATGTAAATCTGTAGGTGAACATTTTCATACAAGGTTTTTCATAGGCAAGCAAGTTCCTAAACCTTTTTTTACTTTATTAAAATTATTTTCTGGTGTATGTAGATCTTAGCTGATTGAGTTCAACGCTGTTTACATAATAGGTTTGTTCTGGAAATAGGATTCACGTCTTTACCTTTATAATTCTCGGACAAATGCCAATCCAAGCTTTTGCACTTCTTCGAATGTGTAACGCAAACAAGCCTAAGCCGAGTGGTATTTTCCTCGGTCGGGAAACTCGGAAAATGCGGCCGATTATCCCTAGTAAGACGCAGGTCAAAAGGGGATAAAACGCGTGAAATGAAGAAATTTGAAATCACATCTCGGTTTTATGAGCGGTGTTGAGATACGGCTCTGAATCAAAAAAGGACTCGATAGAATATGAATACTGCATAAGGACTGGAAAGAGGGGCTTTTCTCGGGTGTCTATTAAAACGATATCCCACCGGCCAGAACTTACCCGGTTTTATCTCGCCTTTTCACATATTTCGATTCGCAATAAAAACTTCGCTCCAAGGTCCCGAAAACGGTAATGCCAACAAGGACGTAAACTTTATCGCAAAACGCCACATATAAATATAAAGTAATAAAATAACTGATTGCTTAAATTTACATCACTAAAATCAGGATCAGATTTATGTCAGCTCTTTTATTTTGAACCGGGTACTTTTTGTGGTTAAAGAATTGTCAGCCTGTATTTGTTTATCTCTTTCTGTGTGTATGAGTGCGAGTCTATAAAAGATTATCTAGAAGTGGATTCATACCAAAAGTCAGAATAAGTTATAGTACCACAACTAGCTTCACAGGATGGTGTGCTTAATTTGGAGCTGGCTGGGAAAAAAACACTGGACGAAAGCATCGGGTATGAATGAAGCAAGTTAAGTTGTTTATAAAACTTTAAAAAAGAAAGGTTATGACGTCCAGAGTCGTTGTTGACATTAGGGACAACAAAATTAATCTTGTTTGCGTATTAGTGCATACAGGGCAGAGGAGCAAACCAGGAGGTTGATAAATTGACTTGTAAAACTCTGGGATCTGGTTATGTCTTAAGGAAGAGCTCGAGGCAATTATGGAGATGTGATAATTGGCCAAGAGAAGTTTGATATGTACACCTTACAGACCTGAACCCTTTTTTCGGCATACCAAATTTAAAAAAAAAAAACAGATCTATCAGACAATGGGTTAAGAATAAGTCCTCGGTTCAATGGGAATTCATTCCTGGACAGAAGCATGCAAAATGTTCATGAAAGAACCATGCCAGAAACTAACCAGAACCCGTAAACCTTGGACGTGTTAGGTCTAGAATGATATAGCATGCGGCATACTCCGGAGGCATATATACTTCGAGCAGCAGAACCAAGCCTGCGGATATATCCAGGAAGAAAAAGAAACAGTGAACATGTTCTTTGTGCGAAGGTTGCGGGCTGAGATTCGTACTGCTGGGAGATAAGTCAAGGCCTAAAGCCGGGAACATACCCGATGCAACGCCATGCGACGCAATCCGAAGCAAATCCAAAATCCAATTTTCCATAAGATTGTATTATCCCCGTGCACATCTGCCCAATGCCACGCAACGCTACCCTACTCTACGCTATGCGATCCCCACTGTCCAGATTTTCGTCGGGTAGCATCGAGTACAGACGAAGACAAAAGAACTGGACACTCACATTTTTATCAAACTATATGTATTAGTGTCGTTATATTAATTACAACATACTTATTTTAATATAAACCAAATTAACCGAGATTAAAAATTCAATAGTTTTTATTTAAAAAAAAATAATTTTAATGGTTTGGTAGAAAATTAATCAAAACACCGGAATACCATTTTTTGATATAATGAATTTAACTAACAATTTATTTCGTGGTTTTGCTCATAAAATTACACCATTTTGCGTCGAGAAGCTTCAGAACAGGACACTCATATTTTTTGTAGTTTATTTCAAAATAAGTGTATGTAATTTTGTCGTTATATTAATTACAACATTCCTATTTTAATCTAAGCCAAATTAAACGAGACCAAAAACTCATAAGTATGTATAAAAATTATTTAATTATGATGGTTAGGAAGAAAAAAAAGGAAAATTTAATTAAGTTTAACAAACAATTTATTACATGGTTGCGCTCATAAAATTTAATTAACAATTTATTACAAGGTTTTGCTCAAAATAGTGCATTAAGATTGTGATACTGATTTGTGTACACGCTGTGTGACTGTACGTGGCGTGCCCTTGACTTTGCACAGACGTGCACACCCTACCAAAACGTAACAAGGCATCGGGTTGCGTGGCATAGCGTTGTATCGGGTAAGTGTGTTCCCGGCTTAAAGGATGTACGGGAGCCCTTGCAAAGCTTTGGGATCTGATAACAAGCCTAGATAATAATGGAGATTGCTCAATAGGTCAATACTGGTCGCGGTGCGCAAGGTCGTTAACAAGCAGACTCCTTTTAACCTTAAACTTTCCATTTTCTTGTAAGGGTGGTAAAAATTAGCTAATTTATTATCCATGAGGATGAATATTATTAAAATAAAAGCCAACTGTGCAAATAATATACATTTTTTTAAAGTTAAGAATTTTTATGAGTCAGACTTTCAGGTATACGTGGGTCGGTAAAGAGATAAGGCCCTTCTGGTTAGTTTGTTAATGAAAATCTAGAATTACTCCTCACAATAGGTCTTATCAGGGCGGTAGATAGAGAGTGAAACTTATTCACTTGAATGCGTTTCGCCTCTATCAGTTAGCATGTAGTAAGAGAGGTAATCGAGAATTTGTTTAACCCTATTCTTAGACTCTAAATACAAAAAAATCAAGTCTAAGTCTCCTCCAAAAACCAGCTCGTACTACACATCCTGGATGATCGGACGTTTTACCGGGAGTCGGTTTAAAAGTGCTAGCGGCTTGACAACTTTACAGGGAGAGGTAGAAAGGGTCGTTCATCGGCTTCGTGAGCATTAATTGCCAAGTGAGCCTGGAGGGCCAGATATATGGAGTGGATAAGTCCTCCGAGGAATTGAGAGGGGCGAATGCCGGGAATGCGGCGCCCCATGGGAACCTCGGCCCGTGGACCGTTAACGACTCTCGCGTTCTTTTTACACCCGAAGCCGAAGAGACCGGCCGTTTTTCCGGTCTTCCTTCCACACAACAAACTCTAAATATAAGGCAAAACAAGATTATATTTTATAAGGCGAACTGTAACATAAAATCTAACGGCATATGGCACACTGTAATACTTTGCACTTGGATTACATCCGGATTGAGAGGTGATATAGCAAAAAAGACTTCACTTGTGCATAGACTGAAATAGTCGATTGCGGTTCACTTTTGTCGGTACCTCTTGGGGTACTTCTCTTAGTGTGAAAATTGCCTTAAAGCTACTACCTCATATTATCAAAGTATATGTGCCGATTTCTCTGTTTTCTCTTGACAGAGTAGTCATGTCTCGGATTTGCCCTTCTTTAAATGGCCGTTAAGAGGATAATAAGGAGCAATCACTGAGAGCTTTTGTTAAGCTTAAGGTTTTTTTTAAATCAGATCCTTCAGATCCGGGGTTTCCTATTACTGGAAAAGCCTGTAGCTTCCTTCCAACATGAGATATGTTCCGCTGTTTATTTTTCTTCTTGGAAATATCCGCAGGCTTGTTACTGCTGCTCCGAGTCTATATGCCTCCGGAGTCTGAAGTATGGTACTATCTAGTCCTAACACGTCCTATGGTCCTTTGTTAAACCTTTTCTCATGCCTCTGACCGGAATGAATTCCTATTGAACTGAGGAATGCTTAACCCATTGTCTACGTCATTTTGGCATTTTGGCCGCAAAAGGATTTAGGTCCACCATACCTATACCGAATTTGTACTTCAACTCGAATCCTATCCATGCTACCTCCAAAATCCAAGAACGCTTTGGGCATATCAAGAAAAGGTACTTAGTGTGCATTCACATTGACAAATCGAAATTCGCGTTGACTGTCGACACTAAACTAACCTTATATAAGATTTACTACGACCACATTGGGCATATGGAGTGGAACTGTGGGGTTCTCCCAATTCTTCTTTCATCCGGCGCATCCCATCCTTTCTCAAAAGTCCTCAGCCAAATCGTCAAGCTAAACCCTCGTATTACGTCATTAACCTCACTATTTACAATAACCTCAACATTCCTTTCGTCGACGAACTAATCCAGTCCCGAATCCAAAAGATCCACACCAAGCCATCCTAACCCTCCTTCTCAAGTCTTATCAACACATTGCCATCCCGCGAACTCCACGTCGCCATAATAGATGATCGAGACATACTTACCCCTTAATCTCGCACACTGCGTATCATTTGCTAGTTTATATAGTTGCTAGTTCATGCTAGTATGTGTCTTTCGGGTGCAGCGCTAGCGTTAGTGTTGGAACTGTGACCGTATAAAAAACGTATTTTGATGACATTTGTAATACATATTAAGAATATGCAAAAAAATATAACGCCTTGCGCATCTTTTACTCTCAACCCTTGAATAGTACAGCTTTCTCATATATTTTTCAATTATATAATATTTTTGACTCAGGGGCATTCTTCTTCAATGAGAAATTAGAAATTTATATTTGAAAGGGAATCGCATATTCTTTTATAACATGACTTTTCCCCTTTGTCCCTTTTGTTATGCCGTATCCCAGCTGAATTTCTCAGTTCTCCTCGGCATTTTTATCCTATAGTTGGTCCGGCCGAATAAATCAAATCGGTATCGATAAATCAATCGGTTTTATTTGATTTTATTCGCCCATTCCTCTAAAAGGTTCCATTGTACCCGATAAAAAAAGCAAAAGAGAAAAAAAGAAAGTAAATTCTGTTTTTCCGAGGTAAACCGCGGTTCATTACGGATTTTTGTTCTCTAGCCCCGTTTGTTTCTTTTTTATTTCCGTTCTTTCGGGAGGCTTCTCGTTTTTATCTCTTCCGGTGAAATTATTAGCCCTGGATCGGCTCCCTCTCATTCCCGGACAGAGTTTTCGCCCGATTTCCCAAATGTTATCCGATTTCTAAAATCAATGTTGAAATTAATCGGTACAAAATCGACTAATTTGACAATATATACGTTGGCAAAAGTGACGATTTTAAGTATAGCGGATCTCAATTACTCGAGGCTAAATAAAAATTGATGTTTAGGCATCTACTTGCCTAAATTCCTGTTTAACTAAACGTCGACCGATAGATTTTCAGTACTGCAGATGTCTAGCAGTGCCTTGGTATTTTCTTTTAATCATAAGACTTCTGCCCGAAATTGTCCTTTTGTGCTCAATATGACCGTCATCCTGGTCTGTCTGTTTACCCTGTATGTGGTAGACAGACTAGTTCGTTTTCTGCCATTGTTGTTCCAGTTAGCAGAGTAGGTAGGACACAGGGCAAAAGGAACACACTGACCAACGAGCAAAGAAGGTGGTAGTAAGTGACACCTATATAGCACCGAACCTGAAAAATATCCAACTGCCATAATAAAGGAGGAAGTGGAAAGGATAGAACCGAATGTATCAAGTTATAGGATCCGGTGGAACTACACACAAGAAAACCAAATGACTACTTCAAGAATGTCTTGCCCGATCTTACTACCGGTCAGTAGCAGAGCAACAAAGTATTATTATTGCAGGTCTTTTAACTGGACTCTGCTAGTGCACGCTAGGGTCTCAAGAGGCATTTGTATAGACTCGAAGCGGCAAAAACAAGCTTGTGCAGGCATTGCCAGGAAGAAAAAGAGAAGCGGAACATATCCTCTATTGGTGCGAAGGCTTATGAAGGCTAAAGATTCCTAATTCTTAGAGAGGAAAAGCCCGAGCCTGAACAATATATACAGGAGCCCTTAAAAAAGATGCGATCTTGTATAAAGCCTTAAGCTTAACGAGGAGCCTTTTCTAATCTTCATTTTTACTAGACACTGCCGACATAAGAGGCAAGTAGGCACGTAGGTTTTATGTTATTAAAGCTTAACAAGAGTTTTGTAATCATGTGGAAAGAAAAGTTCAATTTAGCAAATATAATAAGCCACTATCAAAACTGTGGGATCTTAATAAACTGCCTGATCCTAAATAGTTAGCTATATGTAGGAAGTAGCACTATAGTTCTACCTCAGTTCAAAATGCTCTTTAGTCACTAAAACAACACATTTAGATAAATAGGTTTGATACCCTCTATGGCTCTGTATTAGCTGATTCGTTTTGGCTGAATAAAATATCAGAATAATTATTTGAAGCAGCAAAGAGAATGCCCCTTGCCATGGTGCCATGTCACTCAGAGCAAGGAAGTTCTGTTCCTGGATAAAGTAACGTACCTGGCAGAAACAGCATACCAGTCAAAAGACTTCGCCTAAGCTTACATCAGATCTGCAGAAAAGCTACATTAAACTTATTATTGTAGGTCTGTTAACTGGACACTGCCGACTCAATAGCAAGAGATAGCCCTTACTGGTTCTACCAATTGCTGACGTATATGTAGGCATGACGAGGAGTCCAAGAGACAAAGTTCTTCACAATATGGCATGAAGACTATGCGGTCATCTGTTTTTTTTTGCAACATTCATCCCCCGTGCGAAATAGTGAAAAACGTAAAAATAGAAACATTTCGAATGTAAATGTCAAAAGAGAAAGGAAAAGAAGATAGAAAGCGATAAAGCGCATCGGCGATCTTCCTTATTGCTTCGCCTCGTTACTTTTACGACTCTCGGCGGCGAATGTTGTCATATGTTCAGACCGGAAACGGGAAAACAATGCCGTCTTTTTCTCGACGGCTTAACAGCCGATTGTATGCAGAAAACACTAAAAAAAGTTTGTTGGCAGGTGGATTAACCAGTAAAAGAAATGTCTGTAGCTTGGAGGATTTGTCTATTCTTCACAATAGATGTTCGTGAGGTATATGTTAGGCCGGAAAGTCACATTTTTTTTTCAAAATTTGACCTTTCTTTTTTGATAGATATATTTGTGTTTCAAGATGAGATTGATCTTGAGAGATTGAGATTGGATATTTTTTGTTTGTAAAGCATTACCTGTTCTATGTCCATGATGGCTCTTTCGAGAATTATTTTCAATATTTTGTTAATTTGTAATTTAATAATCGTGGTCGTTTTGCCAGTTTCCATAGTTGTTTTTATTATTGGTGTTACAAAGTTACACAAATATTGATTAGAAGACCAAGATGTACTAAGATTTCATAGCTAAAGACGATTTTTTTAAACTATTCAGCTCATGTGGCTTTTATGGCAGTAAACGTCTTTCTACTAGTGTCTAGATGTGCCGCAAGTACAAGAAAAAATATGTGGTGTTAAGGGGTGAGGATGTCCCGAAGCAATAGTCGTTTAAGACGACGTGGGGGTTCTTGGGATAAGAAAGTGTAGCTGAGTCTTGGGCAGTTCATGATAGATGGATCGAAGGATTGGTGCGGATCTTTTCGAAGCGGGATCAGATCAATTCGTCGACAAAAGTAATGTTGAGCTCGTTGTGGTCAGTGAGGTTAATGACGCAGTAAGAAACTTTAACGATTTCTCTAAGGACTTTTGATTGGAACGATTGGATTCGCTGAATGCTGAATGGCTAGTTGACCCAGGTCGCAGTATGTCTTCAGTAGAGTTAGTTGAGCTTTGATTGTCGAAACAGATTTCCGTCCTAATATTCGTCCAAATCTGCTACTAAATTTGTGTCTCTTAAATCATGTAGGTATAGTCAAAATCTTAGTTAGGTATAGTCCTAAGTATCTGACTGGAAATCGGAATCTCGTTATTGAAAAACAATGGAGGGCGACACAATTGACAATTTGTCTGAGGAATTTTGGATGGCTAGGTGGTATGTCCAAAGCGGTCGCAGTAATGCCTTTTTCTTCTAGAATTTGTTGACTTTTGACGGTCAAAACAAATTTACACCCTAAAAGTTATCCTAGTTGTTCAGTCATCTGCTAAGGCATCTCTGCAGTCTTGTGAGGACCTCAAGTTTACCGAATCGCTCAAGTCGGCTCGCGCGGGTCGGGCGGGTGGTGTCGCTGGCAACACGGGACACTGGCCGTATGCAATCTGAGCAAAGCAAAAAAAAAGTTTACCGAATATAGTCCTAAGTATTTGACTTGAGAGGAAGTAGGTAATGTATACAGTTGAGGACAATACTTTTTTTTTTCACAGTATATGTAAACCTCGTAAAATCTTGTGCACTTCGTGCAAACATCGTTAAAGATGTTTTTGGGCATTCGAGGTTGCTTGGATAGGAGTTGGTTTAGAAGAAATAATTGCGCTGTCGTCTTATGATAATGATGGTGTTTGACAGGAAGGCTAGCAGTATAAACGGTTTAAAGGATGGGACCAAGAATGCTAACTTGTAGGACGTCGGCTTGAACTGGTCTGATATCTGACATCTCGCTTCGAAGCGGCGGTCAGTTAAATAGGAAAAGGTAGTAAAGGGTGGGTAAGAAGGGTTTAATTTATAAAAGATGCCAGGGTGCCACGCCCTATCGACAGCGTGGTTTCCAAGGAGCTACCTAAGCTGTTCCGTAGGGCGGAGGAAATGGTGGCATCGGCTCTGAAACCTTGCTGGATCGTAGAACGGTAGTAGTCGATGATAGGCATTAAACGTTTTATGGAATCTTGAATATTTGGGACATGGCAGGAAGAAGGTTGATGAGTCTGTAGGAGGTTTGTGACCTTTAGAAATGAGAATAATTAGTGAATACCTCCATAAGACAGGAAAGTGAGGAAGATTGTGTTTATAACTAGAAAAATATGCCGATTGCAATCAACTATTGTTCATAAATATTAGTACTTCTCCATTATATCAAGTTATCACCATTAGTGGCAATCGTAAAGGGTCATATGTGATTTTTTTTTTTTAAGTTTTTTGCAAGTGTCTCTTGGTGGATTGCAGTGTGATATGTTCATGCAGGCTAGTCTACTTTTAGACATACACGCCATATATCGTGTATATGGCGATTGTCTTTCGATCATGTAGCTGTATTTGATAGCTGTAGCTTACTTTATAAACACACCAGTGGTTGATAGTTGTTCTGAGCCCGTCTTCCCGTACAAGGTCATGACCAGCAGTCAGTCGCTCCCACGATGGCTCCACTCTTGCTATCGAGGTTTGCACCCCAATTTCGGCTTATGCAAAATTCTGAAATATTTTCCCTTCAACAAAGGATAAATCGGAACAAGTAATAATCTGTGGGAGAAAAATCAAAATCTGTGTAGTGTGTGTATGTCAGATTCGATCCGATGCTCTAAGGTTTTGTCGCTCGAGGTTTATCATGCTGCAATGCTGCAACAGGACCATTCATTTATCAAAGATGATACAATTTTAGCACATTTTCGATTTTCATGCAGGTATCATAGTACATCAGGAATTCTAAAAAAAAGAAGTTTTTTTAGGTTATGTTCAAGGTTTTTCTAAATGGGGATTATGTAGTACATAACTACAATAGGACGAAAATGTTTGTTTCGTATGGGTCGTCGTCTACAGCTTCGTTAAGAAATTGGCCATCGATTGATGCTGGCCTTCCGCGTGGTTAGTTTTCCTAGGTCGTTTCTCCCAAAGAAAACTTTTCAAACTAACCGCAAATAGTTCTTTCATTAGAACTCCCTTAACGGAAAACATGATTGATATTCCGTTCAGCTTGGGCAGCGGAATGGCCTAGTTTGATTAAAACTTTTATGCTTTATTGCCTTTATCCGGTTTTATCGAAGTCAAGTTAGTTTTCCAAACCGCATCAGTTTTACGTTGATTTCTATGAGTCGTATTAAGCAACAATAGTCGTCATGAAGATCTAAGTAAGTGACAACGGAACTTGGAAACGACAGCGAACGCGATCGGCTCAAAGTCTCTATTTTATCGGGTTGTCCGGAAAATAATGCAGGATTTTAAGTTTTCATTAAAAAAAATCTATATAAAATATTCTGTTTACGTTTACAGGATTACTCATTTGTATGAATGTCAACACTTATTAATCCTCTTCCAAATGATATTGTTTGTTTACCTCTGTAGCATTCCGCTACTTGGAAATAATTCAGTCATCCTTATAATGTCAAAGCGAGAATTTCGTACGATTTTCTTTTACGAGTTTAAACTCGGCCGAAGCGGAGCCCAAACGGCTAGAAACATTAACCAAGTCTGGGGCGAGGGTTGTGTTAATGAGTGCACTGTGCAAAGGTGGTTTAAAAAATTTCGGGAGGGAGATTTCAGCCTTGAAGATGAAGAAGGTCGTGGAAGGCCTTCCTCTCTTAATGATGATGTTCTGCGATCAGTGGTGGAAGAAAACCCCAAAACAACTGTTCGACAACTTGCAGAGCAACTCAAAGTCAGTAAAACGACCGTCGCTGACCACCTCAAGGCGATTGGAAAAGTGAAAAAACTCGAAAATTGGGTTCCACACTCATTAAACGATCGCCAAAAAAATCAGCGCTTTGATGTTTGTGCATCACTTCTTTGTCGAAACAAAAATGACCCATTTCTGGCCAGAATTGTTACATGTGACGAAAAGTGGATTCTCTACGATAACACTAGACGTTCTGGACAGTGGCTCGACAAAGGAGAAGCTCCAATACATTTTCCAAAGCCCCCAACTCATCAAAAAAAGGTAATGGTTACGGTATGGTGGGCTTCATTTGGTTTAATACACTACAGCTTCTTAAATCCTGGCGAAACCATCAATGCTGAATCATACTGTAACCAAATTAATACCATGCATCAGAAATTGGCAGTAATGAAGCCCTCTTTGGTCAATCGGAAAGGGCCCATTTTGTTGCATGACAACGCTCGACCACATGTGTCACGTGTAACGTCACAAAAATTATTGGAGCTTGGCTATGAAACTTTGCCTCACCCACCCTACTCTCCGGACCTCTCGCCTACTGACTACCATTTTTTTAGACACCTGGACCACTACTTACAACACATAATATTCAAAAATCAAACGGAACTGGAAAATGCATTTATTGACTTTATCAATTCTAAAAATTCTGAATTCTACTCAGACGGAATTAATAAGTTACCAACACGTTGGGAGAAATGTATTGAGAGTATGGGAAATTATTTTGATTAAAGAACATTGCTTTAAAGTAACTAGTTTCTTTTTTTTTGTTTAATACCAAAATCCTGCATTATTTTCCGGACAACCCAATATTTAGAAATAAATCGAGTGAAGCTAGCGTGTATTTTCTTGAAGACTGCTGACATTTTGTATTCAGATTAGATTTGTCCCCCGAGATGATGGGATTCGCCTCAAGGATAAAAAAAATAATAGTAAGGAAATCTGATTGACGAGAGCGGAGGGATGTCCGTGTCTCTTCGCATCTGAAGAAGTTTCTGACACGTGAAAAGACGTCTGCTAATACAGCGCTTTGATACGAATAGGCGGTTGTTAGGAGTGGTGTCAGAAAGTGGTTCAAACTAGACAGATGTAACGCGGGAGTGGCAGCTGGCAGTTCTTGAAGTGTAAACCTTCGCGGGGGCGCCCTGGGACAGAAACGCACCCTCGATCTCGTTCTCTCATTTGGGACACCTCCCAAATACGATGACAAGGTGAATTTTGAAGATTTTCTATTGGTATTAATCGATTGACGTTTTAATTTTATTTTCCTTCTGATCGGCACTTTTTCTAGCATCGGAAGGTAAAAAGAATGGGAAGCCTGCGAGGCACGCGAAAACTCCAAACCTGTTGCACGCTAATGCTGCCTGAAAGAAAAATGTTCAATACATTTCGATGTACGAAAAAACAACTTTATCGTTCCCAAAGCGGTTGTTTTTACCATTGAAATTGTAGCTAGGAGCGAAGATTGCTCTAGGTCATCTTGATCACCTGCTGTGGAGTGTTTTTTTTGTTGTCGTCAAAATATTACGATGACGCGAGGATAAGGAAAATAGAAGATCCCAGTATGTGCTATCTCTACCTTGTCCTAAGAAGACCGAAATAAACAACGATGGTGGTTGAGATTTTATCGTGGGACTTGTGAGGGTATTTGTTATCTCTTCTAAATCAAGAAAGTGAAATGGTGGAAGAAAGCGCGATATAACTGAATTTATTGTCTCAAATCTTTTACAACTTGAATGCTAAAGGCAAATTGCTTTTGAACTCTTAGCTTTTCTAAATTTGGGTTTATCGTTTCACGTCAGGCAGATCAATGCGGAGAACGCAAGAATGTTTTTGTACCACATCCTCCACAATTTTGGTAGTTTCAAATTTAATAAATTACTCACTAATAATTCGTCTTTATAGAAAACCCCTAAAACGAGGCCCCAAGGATAATTGTAGATATACTTAAAAGATTTCACCTACATATTACTTAACTATGTACCTATGACATGTACCTGCTCCGTCCAAATCCTTCGAAGTATCTAGGGTCCTTCGGAACTAGAGAGCCTAGAAGCTCCTCACGGTTGGCCGATATGTCAGACACTTGCTATAAAGTTCTGCTTTGTATTTCCTCGTTCTGCTTATAACTCTGACCAACCATTGTAGAAAGCGAAATGCCGTAACGCCTATGACAGACCAAACCAGATAGGATGACCAAATTACAAAATGTCACGTAGTTTGATCGTGGTCACTAAGAATTTGTCTTTATAGAAAACCCCTGAAAACGAGGATCCAAGGCTACTTGTAGATATACTTAAAAGATTTCACCTACTTAACTATGTATCTCCTGGTATGTACCTGCTCCGTCGAAATCCTTAGGAGTATCTAGGGTCCTTCAGAACTAGAGAGCCTAGTAGCTCCTCACGGTTGGCCGGTATGTCAGACACTTGCTGTAACGTACCGCTTTGTATTTCCTCGTTCAGCTTTTAACTGTGACTAACCATTGTAGAAAGCGAAATGTCGTAACGCCTCTGACAGACCAAAGCAGATAGGATGACCGAATTACAAAATTTGATCGGTGTGACATATTGTTTCGTCGTTGTTCCTCGCCGTGCTTATAACCCTGGCGAACCACTGAAGATGGCGAAAGGCCGAAATGCGAAACCAAGACGATCGGAAACGACCAAATTAGAAAATCACAGATAGTTTGTTCGATACTTTGGAGTCAAGACAAGGTAGATATTGATTTGAACCCTTCTTCACGGAGAGCGTGATACATTTTATGTTGGTTTATGCTGGAATCGGCCGGTGGAACGTTGCGTCCCGGTTTGAAGTGTGGAATTCTGGTAGAATTTTTCCTCCCTCCTTTCTTTGTACAGATTACGATCTGGTCATGCATTATGCAATTCTTATTTACATAGATTGAATCTTACAAAGTCCTCTATTTGAGAAATGTATAACGAGGACGTAACGGCACCCGAAGTTATTTCGAGTTTTCCTTAAATTAAACCTGGGAAAATGTGATCGCGCTTCCTTTGACTCTGACGTATGCATATAATATAATTTAAATTAAAAGCATATTGTGAGATTTCTCTTTGTAGTCTGCGGGGTGATCAACCTGAAACTTGGTCGTTACCGACTTTTAGTCTGCCTATCCTCGTAGGGTTGGTCTGCCATCCACCAAAATTAAATTCAGTGCAGATTTACAGGTCGCTGTTACCGATCATCCATGTGATGCTGAAGAGGAAGTCGGTAACATCCCAGAATGTAAACAATAAAGGCAATTAATGTTTACTTTAGTGAAGAAGCAAATTATTGAAATTAACAAGGAAACAAACGAAACGCGTTTTTTTTCAACCTTTTGTCATAACTTTGTCATATTTTGACCAATTTAAAATCCGATTGCACCATTGTTTTCATCGTAAAAAATCCTTTAAAATTATGTCAGGATGTATCTTATTTGAAATTTTGAATTTGAACTGGGCCTGAGGTACCATGTATAATTTTTCTTCAAAAAAGGTAAACATTTGAAACTAGACTAACAAAATTAAAACTTTTTTTTGATAGCGTCATTGGTTCAAGCGAAATTCAACCGGGCCATCTAGAAAGGACACCACACTAAATTAATTAAAATTAAAAGTTATATAAAGACAAAAGATTTTTCTAATAATTCGGACAAAAGAATTATTTTATAGACCAAATATTTTATATTAGAAAAAATCTCGCAATTATTAGAATTAATTGTTTTTATATTTAATTTTCTTTAACTTTTAATTTTATCTGTACTTAATTTTCAAGTGGTATTTTATATAAGTACCATTTTAATATATTAGAAATATTCTCAAATTAAAAGAAGAATCCTTTAATTTTACGTATCATTTTATATAATTTTTGATTTTAATTATAATTAGGTTTTTTAAGCGCTTAATTATTTTATAATTAAAAAACAAGACCCCTCGTCCGCGACAACATTGCAACTTTGGACATTCTTAAGCCCTTCTGTACGACACGTATTGTTTTAGGAAACAAAAATTAAGAAATAGGTAAAAAATCTTGTGTTTGAACATAAGTAATTACTCCAGAATTTGTTTTCTAACATAAATCGTAAATAGTATAGTTAGTCAGGGTAGAAAGAGGGGTTTAATTTATTTAATTTAAATGCAGGTTGGAGTTGAGCTGATACTTGAGCGAGTGCCGGGTTCAAATTCACCATTCAATTTAGCTGTAACAACAGCTTTTAGCTTAATTTGCTTGCACGATATGCTCAAGTCGAGAGTTAACTTGTCTCGTGTCTTTCCCAGTTGGAGGGCGTGCGTATTATTCCGTGTAAAGGACGCAAAGAGGCTAGTGTCGTAAGCGCTGTTGAAATCGAGCTCGATACAGTAAAAAATACGCATAATAGAGAAAAGAACGCCGTCGGAAATTGCGTACGGTGTAATTATCGAGGGATATGAGCCGAAGGAAAAAGTTGAAAATTTAATCCTCCGACGCGGGCGGTGTTTGTTTCATGTCCCAGTCTCTCGGTTTCAACTTGCCTAAAGGGAATCTGCCGAGTAACTCGACTCTTTCAAAATCTGATTACAAAGTGATTCCAGTGGGACTGGTGAGAACTGCCCTGTTACAACACTGATATTTTATTTTCCTGCTTACCTTTTTGTCAGAAATGTTTTGGCGCTCCTAACCGGGATAAATCTGAAATCTGCAATTGAACATTCTTTATATTAATTGATGAAGCACAAATATAATAAAATAGTGGCATGGGGAAATAAACACATTCTAAAGTCGGAATCTGTAACGATGTGATTTTTTAACCTGTGATGACGGATTGCGAGTTGCATGTCGATAGCAAGCAAACATTGTTAAGCGGGGAACACACTTACCCGATGCAACGCTATGCGACGCTACCCGACGCCTTGCCACGTTTTGGTAGTGTGTGCACATCTATGCGACGTCAGGCGCACGCCACGTACAGTCACACAGCGTGTCTCACAAATCAGTATCGCAATCGTAACGCCTCCTTTTTGTTCTTAATGCACTATTTTGAGTAAAACCTTGTACTAAATTGTTAGTTAAATTTCATGAGCACAACCATGTAATACATTGTTAGTTAAATTTAATTGTTTTAAATAAAGTGATTCCGGCGTTTTGATAAATTTTCTTCCTAACCATCATAATTAAAAAAAACAAAAAAACATGAATTTTTGATCTCGTTTAATTTGGTTTACATTAAAATAGAAATGTTGTAATTAATATAACGACAAAATTACATATACTTAGTTTGAAATAAACTACAAAAAATATGAGTGTCCTGTTCCAACTACGACGAAAATGGTGTAATTTTAGGAGCAAAACCATGAAATAAATTGTTAGTTAAATTTTATGAGCAAAATGTGTAATAAATTGATAGTTAAATTCATTATATCAAAAGATGGTATTCCAGTGTTTTTTTTAATCAATTTTCAACCCAACCATTAAAATAAAATAAAAAAACTAACGAATTTTTGATCTCGGTTAATTGGTTTAGATTAAAATAAGCTTGTTGTAATTAATATAATGGTTCTTTTGTCTTCGACTGTACTCGATGCGACCCGACGAAAATGTGGGCAGTGGGGATCGCGTAGCGTAGAGTAGGGTAGCGTGGCATAGCATCAGGCAAATGTATTAGTTAAATGTTATGAGTAAAACCGTGTAATAAATTGTTAGTTAAATTCATTATATCAAAAAGTGGTATTCCGGTGCTTTGATTAATTTTCTACCAAACCATTAAAATTATTTTTAAAAAATAAAAACGAATGAATTTTTAATCTCGGTTAATTTGGTTTATATTAAAATAAGTATGTTGTAATTAATATAATGACACTAATACATATAGTTTGAATAAAAATATGAGTGTCCGGTTCTTGTCTTCGACTGTACTCAATGCGACCCGACGAAAATGTGGGCAGTGGGGATCGCGTAACGTAGAGGGTAGCGTAGTAGGGTAGCGTGGCATAGCATCAGGCAAATGTGCACGGGGGTAATACAATCTTATGGAAAATTGGACTTCGGATTTGCGTCGGGTAGCGTCCCATAGCGTTTCATTGGGTAAGTGTGTCCCCAGCTTTAGTCGTCTACGAAGGTTTGTTTTCTCACGCCGTTATGGGCCATTTTGAAGTCCCATCCTGGCTCACCATAGGGACAGATTAATGAGTACAACATGGTATCAAAATGAGAGCTTAAAACAGAAATTAACTTTGAACAGCTTTTGAAGATAGTGCACAACGATGTGTCGATAACCTGGCGGTTCTCGTTTTGAAGAATGAAAATTGCCAGTATTTCTTGTGCTGCAGGCTTGTTAAATCTACGCACTTCCATCGGTAAATAATCAACAAAATGCAAGTTCTAGTTAAATCCGATATGGATCAGTGAATCTGTTCTTGAATTTTAAAACATTAAGGTCCAACTCCTGGAATTTCTTTCCATGTGGCTGAAAAACAGGCAAATGCCATTGCGCTGTTGTAATTCCGTATATTGTTCATATAATTTATACAATTAAGGTTTAGCCTCAAACTGATTTGCCGTTCTCGGAGTGAAATAAGGTCATTGTGTCAGTGACAGTGCAGTACAGTGCAGTTACAATTACAATACTTTTCAGTACTAAACACAATAAAAAATAAAAAATAAAATACACAATAACACAACAATATTAGTATTGAAAAGTATGGTGACTTTAACTTCAAGGCGGAAAGACACACGGACGACGATGACTTACGAAGTTTGAATTCCGGTGCCGGCCCCACCACTACCCCAATCTTTCATATTTAATTATTTATTTATCGCTCTCACCATAAATAATTTATACTTTCGATAATTTTCCGAATAAATTTGAGGTTAGGGCCATTTAAGCCATCACGAACGAAAATCAGAGGAGAGGTTCGGCCGTAATTTTGATCGGTGTTTCGGGCATTGTACGCAATGATGTGCAGACAAAGCAACCATCCTGGAGGAATCACAACAGGCGAACTCCTCCAATTCCGTCTAATTTACCATTCAGTAATATAAGGAAATTCAAGTGATTCCTTCAAATTCAAGTCGTACAGGAGAGTTGAACGTTCAACTGCGGACGAAGCGCCATTACTAATTTTCAAGACGTTTGTCTCGTTATTTTCATTTAAAATTCCATGGGTTAGGCCGGGATTCGAACCCAGCCTCTCTAGCGTGCCAAATACCACTCGGTCTTTTCTTCTTTCGGCAATTCTTTGTAAATTTATTGAACGAGAAAGCAGAGAGAAGTTGAGAGAGAGAATTCACCCATATTTGAATGCTTAGCAAGCGCTCACCTAGAGCTCAAGAAGACCTGGTAAAATAGTTGCAGACAAAAGTCAATGGCCTACTACTTCTTAAATGAGGGACCAAGTTAATTCAACTGAACTAAGAAACTAGGAAAAAGACAATAACCCACAAGACTGTAGAGAGCTTCATAGTATCGTCATCATCATTAGTTCCGCCCACCAACTTTCGACACCACCACTCCACCTTAGCCCGTTGTGAACACCATTGCTACCTTTGGTTGTACCAGTAATGTCTCTTCCTTGACATCTCTCAAGAATTTCACTTGTGCCTGCTGTTATTAGTAATATAAAATGTCCACTCCCTACTGTCTTACCATCATTATCATCATTTCCACTAGGCTTCCGTCACTCTACAATACAAACCCCTTGTACCAATGCTACTTTGAGTTGAACCAGTATTGTCCGGGTCCCTTCCTGGTCATCTCTCAGCTATGTCACCTGTGTCTGTACTGAAACATAAGCAAATACATCCTTCCGCCTACTACCTCATCGTCAAATCTTAGTTATCTGATCGTTAATTTTATTCCAAGATTATCCTAACAAGGTTGGTGGACGTATGCTACCACCACTTTTTATACTCCCCTACACAGCTTACCTTCCTTTTCTTCCGCAATAATTTTAATTCCTTTTAATTCCTTAACATTAGTATTCCCCGATGACTAGGTCGTGATTTCGGTAACATTTTGTAGAACCACTGGACATAAGCTGTCCAATGCAATGGAAACATTAGAAAATACTTCATTTCACCTGTTATAATTCTTCTTCATATCTTATTCGATTATCACTTTTATGGTAAGGTTACTTTCAGTCATCTATTTTATCAACGCTGGTATTCCTCAAGGATACTGGCACCTCTTTTACACTCTCAACACATTTCACCTTCTTTTCCCACCGCAATACCATATAACCTTTGTATTTCCCGACGACATGGTCCTCCCGCCCAACATACCTGGGACTGTAAAAACATTAATTATGATGATTTACAAAGTCAAAGTCTTAGTTCTAATTATACACGTTGATTTACAAAGATTCGATTGATGCAAACGTATAAATATCCTACTTATTACTTGAAACAAAAAGATAGGCTTCATAAAATAGAGAGAACTTGATAACAATTCATTCAGACAAAAATTATTTATTAATCTAAACTTTTTTTACAAACAAGTAATATAATGTAGAATAGAGCTTGGGCAGGCTAGAAATAATCAATGGGAAAATATTCACAGATTTGAAGATAATCATACATCCGTGTATATTTAGACTTACGGCAGGTAGCAGCCTTTAAAAATCGTCCAAAGGAACCTTTCCCAAAAGGCCACGACCGAGTGGAAGGATCGCCTATTTGGCTCGATGAAGCGTGTAAGTTAATCTTCCGATCTAATTCCACTCGTGTTGGAAAGTGGAAGTGCAATGAACCTAAAATGGTAGCTTTTTAGATCGCGGATTTATCATAGCCGTAGAGTGCTTTTTTATACATTCGGACCTCAATTTCCGTACAGTTTGGTTTTGAGCGGATGAAACCAATTTTATAGAAACTATATTCGATCGATTTACTTCCGTCCACTCCGGTTGTCTTTAAAGTCCAATTTTTGGATTCAGTACCTAATATATAACTTGAACTTCTACATGCAAGACAATTTGGTGCAATGTCTAATTCATGTGAGATCAAAATCTAAGTAGTAATAAAATGGGCCGGACTTTCAGAGCTTTTTTTCTACCTTCCCTTCACTCGTCAGAAACAAAAGGAATAAAAGGACAGTACTGTCATAGTTTCAAGGTAGAGAAACCTTCCAACGTTAGCACAAAGTATGAGGGATTAAGAAGTGAGGAGGCCATCGTAATTTCAAAGTTTTCAGGATGGAGAAGTGGACAGTTAGGATGAAGCGAAAGTTCGGTGTGGAACTTTTGAAAGCGGGATCGGATCAGTTGGTAAACAGAATGTAAGGTCGTTGTGCATCGTGAGGCTAGTGAAGTACTGCGGATCTTTGACAATTTGTCTGACGATTTTGTTTGGAAGGATTGTATTCAGTGGATACTGGATGGCCGGTCGGTGTGCCGAAAATGGTCGCAGTAATGTCTTCTGTATAGTTAGTCGAACTAGATAGTGGAAATAGATTCCCATCCTAATAGTTGTACAAATTTAATGTTAAGTTTTGTCTCATAGGTCTTGCGTGAAGATTACACGTCAGTCTGCTGTCTAGCTAGTCCTAAGTATCTGACGATAGTGAAAGTCTGTACCTCGTTGTTATTGATGTACAATAGGGCAGTTTTTCACAGTAAATGCTCAACTCATTCAGTCTTACTTTTTGCACCAGTTATGTGTATATATATCAGGATAAGGTAATGAAGGGTGGGTAAGAAGGGTTTTAGTTTATAAAGGATGCCAGACCCTGTTAAAAAGCTGGGGCAGCCAAAGGAATGCACTAATATTATCAAAGGATAGTATTAGTCCTCTAGAGGGGAGGAAATAGTGTCAATGACTCTGAAACCTTGCTGGATCGTGGAATGATAGTGATGGATGGTAGGAAGGGTAACCAAAGGAGTCTTTTGAGCATTTGACATGACAAGAAGAAGGGTGTTGAGTCTGTAGGAGGACATTATGAGAATAACTAGTGAATACCTCCATAAGACAGGAAAGTGAGGAAGATTGTGTTTATAACTAGAAAAATATGCCGATTGCAATCAACTATTGTTCATAAATATTAGTACTTCTCCATTATATCAAGTTATCACCATTAGTGGCAATCGTAAAGGGTCATATGTGATTTTTTTTTTTTAAGTTTTTTGCAAGTGTCTCTTGGTGGATTGCAGTGTGATATGTTCATGCAGGCTAGTCTACTTTTATTGTTTACCCTTCATACATCGTGTATATGGCGACTGTCATTCGATCGTGCAGCTGGATATGATATCTGTAGCTTATTTTATAAATACACCAGTGGTTGATAGTTGTTCTGAGCTCGTCTTCCCGTACAAGGTCATGACTAATAGTCAGTCGCTCCCATGATGGTCCCACTCCTGCTATAGAGGTTTGCACCCTAGTTTCGAGTTACGCAAAAATCTGAAATATTTTCCCTTCAACAAATTATGGATCGAAGCTAGTAATAACCTGTGGGAGCAAAATCTGTGTGGTGTGTGTATGTCAGATTCGATCCCAAGATCTAAGGTTTTGTCGCTCGAGGTTTATCATGCTACAATAGAACTGTTCATTAGCCAAAGGTGACACAATTTTATCTACATTGTTGATAAGTCCAGAAATGCCATAATATAGCGAGAAGTGTATAAAAAATTAGATTGAAGACAGAGGAATGTAGTTGGTGTATGTCATAGGAACAACATGGATAAATGAACAAAGAAAGTATAAAAGGTTGATTATCATGTACATGGATCGGTGCCTTGGAAATAAGACGAGAGCAACAAGTAGCGGGAGGATTACTGGAAAACTAAACTCATTTGGTTAGAGATCGACTAAGAAATTTACTAATGCTGCGGAAAAAGGGATTTTTACGAGGGTGGGAGTTCCCCTTTGTCAACCGGTTATTACATTTCGCTCACCACCCTCCTGCCCGCTTTACTCCTTCATTGGCTCTACATGGCTTTGTTGTCGGATTACTCAGAGATA
This sequence comes from Cimex lectularius, assembly GCF_000648675.2. Taxonomy (NCBI): domain Eukaryota; kingdom Metazoa; phylum Arthropoda; class Insecta; order Hemiptera; family Cimicidae; genus Cimex; species Cimex lectularius. Next base: position 1,029,514 of record NW_019392770.1, on the reverse strand, counting down.
AAACCGCTCACCCCAAAACTTTGACTCACGTGAACCGTATAAGTCTTGGACCGTAAAAGTGGCTCACGTAACGTTTTACAGCCCGTTCTCACACCCTCGGCCGACTAAAGGGTTGATTTAAACAAACGCTTATCTCCTCCAAGGGTCTGAAACTAATCGTCTTAACTTTTCCTGGTCAGACAGAAAAATCGCATATGTCATTTCAGACGGTGTAGAGAAGAATCACCGCTGAGCCCTTAATTTGGCTGTTTTCGATTTTGGTCTGTCAAAATTTTGCTGCTTAAGTCTGTCAGACCCATTTCGGCTTCTCGCTATCTTCTGAGGCAGAGTTTTGTTATTTCTGTTACAAACTTATAAAAGCGCACGATACATCTCACTGCAGATAACAATAAGCGATTTCAAATTGCTGTACCTTCAATATCTATCAATACTAGGCCTTAGTTGGGCCTCAAGAATCAAAAGCAAGTCTCTTTTGACCTTTACTTTTCCGCTCCAGCCTCGGTCATCCTTTCAGTTATGCCCTGCCTGTTCGTATTATCATCCTCTTCGCAGTATCCTACCTGGCATACTCTACACATAATCTAGCCATCTCAGTCTGCCTTTTTCTACATTTCCTACCATATTTGGCTCTCTTATGTCTTAATTTTTATGAATTCTCCAAATCACATTTTCATAAACCGAAACAGCTCCCATCTTCTTATGGTGTTTAATACCAAGTCCTCTGTTACCAGTGCACCCAGGTACTTAAAACTTTTGCAGCGCATGAAGATATGCTCGTTTATCTGCACTTATAACATTTCTTCATTGTTCCCTTGCTGTTTTTATGTATTTCGTTTTATTCGAACGTACACTAGTTTAGTATGCACTTGCTACCATAACTCATCTAGGTAGGGTAAATTACGACCATCATTCCATCTTGGTTCGTCCAGATCGCTCTTATTGCATTTTCTATGGTTGATTAAATATAATGGGTGGCAATGTTCTCAACCGACATGAGACTTGAAACTCTCCAGACAATAGAGACCTTACCTGAGACTTCCTATCATTTTAGGTCATTTTCACCAGTCTGACTAGTTTTAACGGGACCCTTACGACACCTTACAATCTATAAGCAGGTGCAGGCTGACATTATGCTCATAGTTTTTCTCCAACAGTCCATCCTTGATCTCCTCTATTTGCACTGGAAGTCTCTAATCGTCCTAACTTTACCAGCCTCCGATTGACTGCTATTGAGAGTGCCTTTTATACCACCGACAGCATTGCTCCAAAAACTCCGGCATAGTTTCTTGCGCCCAGATATCCCATCTTAATTTGTATGACTCACCACTGCATCTTCCCTATACTTAAGCAACTCACCGGCATCCTGGCAACTCCTGAGTCTTTATGATTCTTAAGAGGTAATACATACACCAAAATAATCAGGACACGGCTAAACAACTAATTGTTTCTTCAGCCAGGTCTATGTCACTCGTGGCCATTGTAAATTTTGTGTTATAATCGATAAGATGTCACGCAGGTCACTTGGCATGCAGAACGGTACTAACCCTCCGACTAATGTATTCGCATGGAAAGAAGTATGTTGGGATAAAGCGAAATTCTCTAGATTTCCCTTAATGGGAATTAAACACGCGAAGAGAACCTAAAAAATGGCAGCTTCGCGCTCTTTTCGGCCTTAGTCGATAATCAAGTAGTAATCTTCAAAATATAAACGATGATTACTCATAAACCGCGAAATTAAATCACATGCTCATCGATTAATTGCCATACATTTTACCCTTATAAATTGAGCTTTTTGCCGTACTTGAATGAGACTGTTTGAGAGAGTGGTATGCTCCAGGGAGTATGGTGTTCTTATCTTTTCTTTCCTTCCTTTTCGACAAATCGAACTCATCAGGGAAGCACCTCTAGCTCTTTCAAGCTGAAATTTATGCTATAAATGCTTGTGCCATAAAAAATCTTAAAGAGACACTGACGAAAAATCCTCATAAGATCAGGCAGCCAAGAAGTCCTAAAAGTATCATCACGTAGAAAGATCACACTAAAATAGTCTTGGGGCCAAGACACTGACCACAGAGACTCAAACATTGAATTTCTCCACAATCTCGAAAACCTGCGAAAATATAACCTGGCAATATCTTGCCAGTGCGAAAAGGAATTATGGCAATGAACAAGCAAACTGGCAAGAGAAGGATCTACAAGACGATAAGCCCAGGACCTAAAAAACTATCAATATCATCTCAAAATGGATCTATAAAAACATAAGAAGAAGTGAACGACTTCTAGAGATACCAGATACAGTAAACTCATGATTAAAGAACATCTCCACCAAAACTGTTCAATCACATCATGGGCTTATTCAGAATGACCCCATGAGGAGGAAGAAACTGCTGACCCCTATCATCTTCAAATGCGAAGCAAGCGCTCACCTAGAACAAAAAAGAACGTAAAAATAATTGCCGACAAAAGTCAATGAAGGACCAAGATAATGGTAATAAAGGTTCTTGGACCTCACTGAAGTATGTCACCTGTGCCTGCTTTGGAAACTTAAGAAAATACTTTGTTGCATGTATTATCTTATCCTCAAATCTTACTTATCACGCTGGTGTTCCTCTAGGATGTATATTGGTACCACTCCTTTATATCCTTTAAAATTCTGACCTTCCTTTCCCACCGCAATCTGATTGAGTTGGATATTGATTCTCTTATTTAAGTTGATTACTTTTATTTTAGTCTTGTCGATGAACCGAGTCAAGTAGAGTTTCAGAACGGCAAAATCCATGCATTCGTCGAAACCAAAGGGTTAGGTCCTTACTTTTTAAAAATTTTGTTTTTCCTTTTGTTTTTTTAAATCCAGTTCTAGTATGTCGGGTTGGAATGCAGGGCCGCTGGATTCGAACCCGGGAACTTTCCTTACAGTGATGATCGTCGTGTTAACGCCTAAACCGTTGCGGCCACCGACGACCCAACGTCCTTACTTTTATCGGAAGTGGTTCAGCAGGCTTCACTACTTATATTTCAATCTAACTCATTCTCGAAGCTGGCATAGGGGCGATGCGATCATGTCCACAAAACTGTCACGGTTGGTCAGTGGAAAAGTAAGGCGTAAATTCAAATTGTTGGACGTTATTTGGGAGGTGGTGGTTGCTGGGCTTACGGATGGGGTGAACCGTGGAAAACTGCAATAGCGTCGGGAAGTGAGTGGTACGGGGAGTTGCATTATACAGAGTGGTTAAACTATGGCTATTTTAGAGTTTACGAAGGATTGAAAGGGTTATGAGGTCATTCTGTTTCGGTTTTCAGTGAGCCAATCTGTGAAAGGTCGTAAGGTCGTATTATCAGAGGTATAGCGGGTATGTTGTGCACGTCGTTTCTCCGTGGTAGGTGTTCTGTGGTTTTCCTGATACTGGATTGGAAGTTTTTCCAGTCTTGTATGCCTGGTGGTTTAGTGGTGGAAGGCATCGTATTACATTTTTTTCTTTCTTCTCGGGAAAAAAAATTAATAAAGCTTAAATAGTGGCGGGACGAACTGAGAAGAGAAGCGCGAGAAGCAGGAAGCAATTCGCGGCCTGCTAGATCCTGATCGGGAGGGCACTGGTTCCGAGACTGAAAAAACAAAGGAAAAAAAAGCAAGGAGAGTCAGTTGGATATAGACGTTCCAAGGAAGAGGTGGTCTCCGCGAGGAAAAGAAAATATTGTTTTTTAAAAAGTGTATGTGTGGTTTGTGAACCTAGTCGGGGTGATCGAAGAGTTCCTACGAAGAGGAAGGGGCTTATCCCGACAAGTGAGGAGTGATCCCGTGAGTTCGTACATTTCCAATTTCTTATCAGGCCAGATAATTCTGGATTAGAGAAATTAGCTATAAGTTTCGGCCTTTCGTTAGCTTTTAATTTAAAAGGATTTGTCTATGTACTTGTAAATAGAATAGTTACGATTAGTATTCATTTTTTTTTCTCAATCGTAGTTTTAAACCCTAAGTAAGATAATACCTTAAGATATCTTGCTTGTGTTAATGAATTAACTCGGATGGAAGCAGGAAGAACTTCATCATTTAGCTCCCATCATAACCCTGGTTGGAAGCGCCATCAGAACGAAGAGAGCCAGAAGCGCTACATCGCTGCCCTTCCTTTTCCCTTTCTTCCTATTGTTATACTCATCTTTTCCTTTTTATTCCCTGGTTTCGGTATTTATCCTTCCCCAAAAATACCGTGGCGCTCAACATAACACCTATAAATAACCTTTCACCTCCTCACCGACCACCACTTGTCTCTCCCTTCAACACGTTCCCCCCCCCCTTCTCCACTGAGCTACCGCCAACGTACGTGCAGCCACAGTTAGGAAGCTTTAACAATCGAGGTTTATTAGGGCAGGATTGTGGTCGGATAAAAGGTCATAAGGTTGTCTTCGGTTGTCTCTAAAGGTTCTGTGGGTTTATCTCGTCCTCCTTATGCTTGATTGGAATTTCTCCCAATCTCGAAAACCGGATGGAAGGCATCGAGGGTAGGATTGTGGTAGGATAAAAGCTCATGAGGAGGGTTTTGGGGTGTCTTTATTAAAGGTGTTTATAAGCCAATTAATTAAAGTTTTTAGTTGAGATAAAAAAGTCAATGTCACGAGCGGGATTCGAACCCACGACGTTCGGCTAGATACGCCGCTACTCTACCATCTGAGCTATCGTGACTTCGATCCACTCGGACACTAACTTCCCATCTCTATCCCACTTTTTGAATTTTCCCTCCTTTTTGCCATTTTTTGGGTGTTTATAAGTTTATTCTTGTCTTTCTGATTTGAGGAAATTAAACTGTAGATGTTGGTACACGTGTGTTTTGGGTAATGGCGTTAGTATCAAAGGTGTTTTAATACGAGATGAATTGCGGTTGTAAGATGGCTTTGTTAGTAGTGGGCTAAAGGAGTCTTTTTTGCGTTTCAATTGGTGAAAATGGTTCCCCATTCATTCGCCTACAAGACAGAGCATCGCGCAACAAGGAAATCTCAGGTACGGCCTTGTTTTATTTGTATTTGTATTTTGATTTATTGTCATTATATTTTGTTTGTTTTTAACTACAAACCTCCTAGCAACGGAGTGGAGAGGGAATATTTCCCACCTTTTGTCTTTTTCACTACCAGCTGGTCGCTTATATTTACTGTACATTGGGGGAAATTTTCCCGCACAGCTGGAAATTTTGAGGGAATATTTCCCATTTTTCCCTGTCAGCTGATTTTATTGTACGAAAATTGAGAGATTTTTTCCATCCTACCTACTTCAATAAATTTAAATAATTTTGTTAAAAATAAAAAATAAAGCCAAATTAATTTAAATCACGAAGTTACGTCAACTCAACTTGAAACATGGCATGACTCCTCCTAATAAACTTCGGCCGCCTTGGAGCAGCGGGACAGCTACAAATCCTACAGCTAACTCAGTAGACATTCGATCGGGTTTCAAACGACCTATATGGAAATACCCAAAGGAAGCTATTAACGCGCCATCAGATAGTGCTGAAAGCGAAAACGACTATGCGATGCAAGCCAATAAGAAAAGGTTGGGCAGACGCCTAGAGGCATAAATGAAAATCATGACCATGCACGATCTATTGCTCAAGCAAATTGTAGAAGAGGTAAATTAGCCCGATATGTAATAGACTCAAGCAACAAATTCCCAAAACCGGCAGCCTCTTTCATCAGGGATCAGTTTGATGAACTCGTCCAGATCCTACATGAGATCGCGACCGAAAATGTTTATCTAAAAGGCCAAGTAAAAATGAGAACAATGGCACAAAACGTAAGCGAAATAACTAATGCTGTAGTACAAGCACTATCCCCAGCCTTAAAGAACATGACGGCTGAAATAAAGGAAACATGCCCTATTCCCAAAGATCATACATCATCACACACACGACACAACAAAATAGCAAAAGGCAATGTGACGCCTGCACTGAACAGCGCAGATACTTTAATGGTAGATCACCCGCTAAAATCACAAGAATTATGGACAACTTTTGTCAAGAAAGGACAGAATAGAACAAAACAAGAGAATAATCAACAACTACAACTCAACACTAACACCATCCAGTAGTACTAATAATACTACATCAAATCTATCAAATACAAACAAACCTACATTTCCATGCCATTCATTCACGGCCTATCACATAAATTAACACATTTCTCTCGTCCGATAACTTTAAAATAGCTTTCAAAAATTATAAAACAATTGAAATACTTTTTTCCAATATTAAAGATCCCACACCAATAACAAATAAATCTGACGTAATCTACAAAATCAATTGTTTAAACTGTCCGGCAACTTACATCGGTCTTACATCCCAATATCTGGATAAGAGAGTAAAGCAACATATCTAAGATTGCAAAAAACTCACGCAAAATCGCTACCCACCATTTTGAACACAAACACAATTTCGACTTCAACAATCCAAAAATATTAAAAACATTAAAAAAACATTAAAAATTAAAAACATAAACGTAACGTTTTAGAAATAGTTTACATCAACAGAGATAAACACAGCATTAATTACAGAACAGACACATGTAAACTCAGTCGCAGCTAGGCCAATATCATTAATCAAATTCAATATAGATAACACATATATTATTACACCACACAAAACATATATTATAACATATAAATCATTCATCACATTCCACACATCAAACATTTTTACATAGTCTAATTTTTGAACAATTTAGTTTTCCTTTTCCTATTTATCCCCGTCTATATAAGCCTGAAAGGATAATCTGGCCGAACCATTTCCAACGTTTTTCCCATCGTCGGCTCTTTTCACCTCAAACAAGGAGACTCCTTATAGAAAAATCTCTTTCTATACCGACTTACTTCCTCACACCTTCAAAATCCAACGTATATAAACATAAAACAGCAATATCTCACTGGCACACTCAACACGAGACGCAAGAATGGCACAATTACGCAGAAAACAAACACTTTGAGTGAGTAGAAATACTTTGATTGAATATAAAAAATATTTTTTTATACCAGACCGCATCTCACGATTTCCGAATAATCATAGACTATGCTATTCACGGTCACTAATCACCACACATTTCTCTTTTCTTTGTCATCATCCTTAATAATTAACTTCCTTTCCGGTATTGAATGCCAAATCACAAATCCAACCCCATTCTCGACTTCCTTTGAGTTAAATAAAACCGCCTGTGATGAAGGAAAATTTTCCAGATTTACGGCGTCAGTACTCTGTCACAATTATATAAGAACAGCAGAATAGAAATTCACGTTTCACAACACAAAACCAATATGACAGCACAAGAATAGCACCACACTTTATGTGAGTATGAAATAGTTGGTTCAAAATTATATTTTCATCACAACACAACACTTTCACACAAAACCAATATGACACCACAAGAACAGCACCACACTTTATGCCCTGAAGATGACCCGAATAAAGGTCGAAACGTCGGCAAAAAAACGAAAAAGGTGTTTTTCTAAACTATCTCATTCTTGGACCGCTCCTCACGATTTAGACAAAAAAATTACTTTTTATATAAACTTCCAGGGCACCCATTAAACCAGAAGGCTATTGATGAATTGAGTATCGTACGAGAAAGTAAGAAAGGGCTGAACAGATCGAGGCATTAAATGTTCATAAATGGAATTAAAGATCAAATGATAAAAGTACGCTTTTAAGTTTGAAATGGTGCGCAAGCAGTCGTCATTCTCGCCAAATATAGTTTAGTATGGGATAGAGATAGAGAGGACGTGTACTTGCCTGTTTGCATAGGGAAAGTTTTCAACCTACAAGTTTTCCCCTCGAGGCAATGTTCATGGGCGTCCCAATTTAACTTTAAAATGTTTAAAGGATTTTTATTCGTTTTATGAAAATCTAGGGGAGCGAGTATGTTTTTTTCTCAAAAAATATGAAGTGATAGGGACTAAGAATTGTTTTGCATTCAGTTTTGCTTCAATTTCCCGATCTTATGCAACATAGAAATGAAAATACAAGTGTCACCATTTATATAGTATTGTCAATCAAAACTTCCAACAAAAGGTAAACAAGAGTTGCTACTTTAACGATAAAATATACAGGTCTTCTGAAATTTGTCATCATCGTCAATGTCTATTTTGCCTTTTAATTCTGCGAATCGATTCTTCATACATTGGAAATATCGAAGGAAGGCGTAGTTGACGTAACCGTTACAGGCACGGGAGTCATAACACAGATGTTGTCAGGCTCCGCCTCTTTTACTCTTATCTATTTTATTTTGTTCGCTTTTGTACTATTAGCGGTCAATTCCTTCAGATCAATGCGATATTTTGCAACATAATCATGTTTAAACATGAATGATGTGGCCTTTAAGTGCAAATTCCCTTAGCTTTACAATTCCAGCTATTTGCTTTTTTTACTAATAAAGCCGTCTGTGCCTTTTGTTTTGCCGCTCCTAAGCCGTATCTCGATCTATAATTTGATTGGATCTTTCACTTTCCTGTTGCGTTCGTCACCATGGTGTAGGCCATCTTTTCCTTTTCGTTATGGCCTTCCACATTTTCACCGTTGCATCAAATCCGGGACGACTAGACATCACAGTGCAAAAGGATTCATATTTGCATATTCAGCATTCACTTCATACAGCTGTCTAATACTTAATAATAATCTATGTACTGTCACACTCAAAATACCATGGCAGTTCAGCAGCGCAATCTTCATGTTCCTCCCTGATGTGGTACGTTGGTGTGTCATCATGGTGTTGTCGGTGCGTTGCTATCTATCTCTTCAGTCTGCATCACACTAAGGCCTAGTACGCGCTGGGATCTTTGAGTCGACTTTTTGAATCTCCGGAGAGTCTCGGCTGCGTCTAGCCTGAGTCCGGGCTGTCCCGACTCATTGTTGCGATAATCTGGTGTGTTGCGGGCTAGCATTTTCGGACTCTTTTGAATCCCATCCGATGTGGGATTCTTTGACTCAATGTTGCGCAACATTTGCCAGTGCGGGCGTGAATCGGAACAACGCTCTTGCTTCATTTGTTTAGTTGACGTTGGAGTGAGTGTTTTCTTTTTTGACAGTGTCCCGTATAAAGGTATGTTGTGGAGTACCGAGTTGACATTATAGTTTATCGAAGACATGCATTCCCATCGGTGTTTGTGGAATCATTCACGGAATACAGAAATCGGGAATTGAAAAGCCAAACATTGAACGGTTTAGCCCAAAAAGTCAGTGTTTCAAAATTGAAAAAAATATACACTTTAAAAGGACAGTTCCGTTGTTTTGATATCCTGAAGGGGTACATGAGGCTTGTATACGAGTCTCCACTCGCTAGGAACCGGAGAGTGGCAGCTAATCTGTTGGCCGGAGAGAAAGATTCCCGAAAGTTGGTATCTTTCTTGGAAAGTTGACCGCCAACTTTCATTAAAATGGTTTCGAAATCGGTCGGGGACATCCTCAAAAAATTTCTGAACCATTCACCATCATTTAATCTCAACGTGTCCAAAATATTTTTCCCGTGCTGATTCCCGCCGTGAAATATTTGCCGAACCCACCATCATTGTGGGCGTTTTTTAATGCACATCCGATTGGCTTCACTACGTACAATGCAAAAAAGAGCAAGGGAAATTCCTGAGAGCTAGTTCCCTCGTCATTTTCGCAGGCACTGATGAACGTGAACTGAATCTTGGTCTGGACACGGTTCTTTGCCGCGAGGCAGAGTCGGGGCTGCATCCAACAATGAATCTACGCAAACCCGACTCTGCCCCGCAACATCGATTCAAAGAATCTCAGTGCGTAGTAGGATTAACATTTGTTTCCATATATGCTCTCTAGCGTCGCTCGCTTCTTCCAGTGTAATTGACTCAGACTGTGCGCCGATGTAGTCTGTCACGCATCTAGCCCTGGGGGCCTCGCATTGTTGTGATCCAGTATGATGATTACTTTGCCTACCTAATCTCTGGCAATTGATGCATTTCGTGCTTTCCCGCTTGCGTTGTCGCGTGTGATGAGTGCCAGCGCATATCCCACATGTGCTCTTGTTTGGGACTGCTTGCAGATATATGCCCATAAGCTTTACAGTTGTAACATCTAGTGACACCATGATACTCCTTCACTCCGCACGATTAACAGTCAAGATTCAGACCTTCCCTCGGCTAGTGGCTGCCTTCCACGTCAGCGCATCCACCTCCACAACCCAAGGCACAAATGAGGGTTCTTGTCTACTGGCTGCGCCGTAACGGACTGTGAACAGGGGTCTCGGTGCTTTTTGAAAGTCCATCGCTGCTGTTGTTGTATGCTAGTTGCTCAGCAATTTCATTTGGCTTGAGTTCTTTGGGCGCACTGAGGATTAGTACCCTGGGGTTTCTTTTGGTTGCAATGAGTGTTCTTGTTCTTATGCCCGCTTGCTTTAGTTTCTCGTTGGTCATCAACGCCTGCTGGTCGTTTCTGCAACTTGTTTTTTGGGCTAGTCCTCCTTTTGCAGTTATTCTAATGTTTTCTATTTTAATGTTGTTCTCTCTGGGATTGATTATTTTCTTAACTCGTGCTAACAGTTCAGTTGATTCCGTGTCGTTTTGGGGCTCTGTGTATACATCTTTTTCTTCAACGTCTGCATATTGTTCAATTCGTTTTTTTTTAAAATGAGTTTTAGAAATGGCTTTGTTGAACATGTTAACAGTGTCTTGTGGCTTCTCTTGTTTTGTTCTATTCTGTCCTTTCTTGACAAAACTTGTCCATAATTCTTGTGACTTTTGCGGGTGATCTAACTTATTTTATATTTGTGTAGTGATTAGTGATCGTTAATCGATAATTATTCAGAAATCGTGAGATGCGGTCTGGTTTGATGTAGGTTTCAGAAAAACATTTTCTTTATCGTGCCAACGTTTCGGTCTATATTGAGATCATCTTAAGGCCTGGGATTTACAAACATTGTTTAAATTTAACAAATACATTTAGGACGTGGAAAAAGTGAATTTATACAATGCAAATATTCCCCACCCCTTCAAAATCCAACGTATATAAACAAAACAGCAAAATCTCACTGGCACTCTCAACACGTCAGGCAAGAATGGCACAATTACACAGAAGACAAACACTTTGAGTGAGTAGAAATACTTTGATTGAATATAAAAAATATATTTTGCAATGTATAAATTCACTTTTCCACATCCTAAATTTATTTGTTAAATTTAAACAATGTTTGTAAATCCCAGGCCCTGAAGATGATCTCAATAAAGATCGAAACGTTGGCACGATAAAGAAAATACCTACATCACACCAGACCGCATCTCACGATTTCTGAATAATTATTTTATATTTATTAATTATTCAGAAGTCGAGAGATGCGGTCTGGTGTGATGTAGGTTTCAGAAAACCATTTTCTTTATCGTGCCAGCGTTTCGATCTTTATTGAGATCATCTTCAGGGCTCAAAGTGTTTGTCTTCTGTGTAATTGTGCCATTCTTGCGTGTCGTGTTGAGAGTGTTATTTGTATTTTTCAAAAATTGTCAAGAAGAATCTTTTATTTTTATATCTAATTTTACATAACGTTTAATTTTAATAGTAACTAATTTTAACGGGGTATTTTAGATAAGGTGTGAGGTATATAATCAAGGAAGATAAGGGATTTTCGATTTTATATTAAAACATTCTCAGATTAAAAGAAGAATCCTTTATTTTTATCTTTAATTCATTCAATTTTATTTTTCGTAAATATACACTTATTTTACTTTACATGCTATATTTACTACCATATCCTATGTTGTTTTAATGTTAATTCAAATGAAAAATTGTTAATTTGAAGTTAAAAAAGGTTAATTTGAGATGAAAAAGGCTAGTATGTTGTTAAAAATGGTTAATTGGTCGAAACAAAACTATATACTATTCATTTCGTCCTTAGGATCCATGACTAGCGGATATTCTCTAATTACGATGTTTTTCTCTTTCTATTTAAGTTTTAATCCTTTTGGAGATTCTTTTTTATTGATGTTGTTTTATGTTGGAGGGTGATTAGTGCCCAAATTTTCTTCATCCCGGGTGTTGTTTTCATCGCTCCAATAATAGAAATGCATGCGAGACTGTATTGTTGTGGGTTGATTAAGTCTTATTTGTTACATGCAAACCACTATCTTTGAAAATGCAACTGTAGTTGTTTTGTTAAGGTTAATCCCTAGCCTATATATCATCATTCTGTAAATTTTAAATCGTTAAGCTTTTTCCGACTAAAATAGTTAAAAACGGTGAAAGATGAAGACTAATAAAATTGTATTATAAAGAAACGGTTGTTTGTTTCTTCGTGTTAATAGCAGAGCAGTTTGTTTTCCCAAGTCGTGCACGCTAATTTATTTAGGTGGAAGAATCGAGCGTAAACGTTTTAAAGCGTCCATCATTAAAAGATTTACTGTTGGGTCTAAAGGCCTTACAAGATCAGTTGAGCTAAAAGGGGCAATTTCCGGTTTAAGTGCAAGAGCACGGCGACTCTCAGAACAAATGTGCGACGAGGAAAGATTAGGGAAAATGAGAATTTCAGGGTAAGTAAAGCGACGCCCTGTTCATTATTCAAACTCCTACGATTTTCGGCCTTATACTCCCTTCTCAAAGGGCTAAGGCATCCCGAAAGGTCGACCCGCTCTTCCTCATTATTATTTATACTAATAATTAGATATTATTGTGAGATTTTGTCCTTGAGGCAAAAACCCAGCATTACGCGAAGTATAGAATCGTCGATGCACTAGAGGTTCCAATGAAGAAATTGAATGAAACAACATTGTAAGCTTCCTTGACCTAACAATTACAAAAACAGCTAGGAGTCTTACGAAGTTATATAATAAACTAGGCATAAATACAGCATTAAACAAAAAACACAAAAAGTCCAAGATTGATTGCACATACCGCCCACTGAATTAAATATAATTTCTATTTGAAAAAAAAAAGGATTCTAAAATAATGTTTTCTTCCTTTAATGAGCGAACGACTTTTAGGACTATCGTCTAAATAAACAAGCACTACGAACAGTAGCCACACGAGGTACATCATCCATGAGGTTGCATCGGTTCATTTGCTACGCTGAATTAACTTGTTGAGGTATTCATTCGTCTACCGTAGGAAAAATCCTAGCTTTTTCGTGGCCTAAATGGCTCATGTAACTAGGATGGTACGGCCTGAAAACGAGATACAAATGAGGTCTAACGCAGCGACACACGCTTTGGGGGGGAGGGGCAGTTAACCCAATTTACACAGTTCCCGCTTTGGACCACGGTTGGAACGGTTGCTTTATCGATATGAATTATAAAAGATAATTTATAAAATGGCCAGTGATGGAAAACGATTAATCATCATCTTAACTATTTGCTTATTGTGTCATATTCAAAGTCGCAGATTCCCTTCGGCATTCCGACCTGTGAAATGTCTCAACTGATTGATGATTTCCTGAACGTCGCTGCGATCAAGCTAAATTTAATTTAACTGCTAGTGAAGCATTTAATTTAAATGTAAGCGAGCCAGACAACTACTATTTTATGCGGGAGAGATAGAGAAGAGAGGAGAGGGGAGAGAGAGAGAGAGAGACAGACAGACAGACAGAGAGAGAGAGAGAGAGAGAGAGAGAGAGAGAGAGAGAGAGAGAGTGAGTGAGAGTGAGAGTGAGAGTTTGAGAGTGTAAACGAGAGGGAAGGACAGTACTACATTTTCCTCAAATTAACCCTTCTTAATTTTGAATTAACCTTTTTTAATTTCAAATTAACTTCTCTTTTAACTTCATTTCTAACGAACGTTTTTAATTCCCCCCTTCAAATGACCATTTTTGATGTTCCAATTAATCCTTTATAACTTCAAATTAACATTTTTAATGTTCAAATTAACCTTTTTAATTTCAAATTAAGTTTTAAATTTTAAATTAACCATTTTTTATTTCAAGTAGCCTTTTTTTAATTTGACATTAATCCTATTTAATTTCAAATTTACTTTTCTTTAGCGTATTAAAAAGCTTAGAAGGTACGAAACATAAGAATGTAAAGGAAAATTCGATTCTGCTATTTTTGTTTTAATATAATTGGGCTCTTCGAGTATCATATGATAATTAATTACAAGAAAAACTTAATAATTACAATAAATTAAATTAACAAAGGATTCTTTTTTAAATATATAAACTTTGTTCTTTATCCAAAATAACACATGAAAATTAATTGGTATTAAAATTAAAAGCTATATAAAATTAAATATGAATACTAATGATTCTTCTATTAATTGGAAGTTTTTAATGAAAATATAAAATGAGAAGGGTATTTTTTTTGGTGCCGGTGTTTTTGAAAAAAAGCCCATTTGTAAGTATCTTGGTTCGAACGCAGGGCCTCTGGATTCGAACCCGGGACCATTACCTTACAGTGATGAGCGCCGTGTCAACGCCTCCGTTGCGGCCACCGACGCCCCCTTTCTTTATTGTTATTAATCTTTCCATCTTATCAATCCGTTAACCACGGTTTTTTTCTTTCCTTCATCAATTTCTTTATCTTTGAAAAAAGTATTTTAAAATGCAATTACACCACTAAAAACAACGAAACTGTTGAGATTCGGACCATGGTTAATTAGGTCTTTTTGGTTCCATTTTGAATATCCATTATAAAATCACTCTGCATTATCATTATAAAATGCCGGGCCGCTGTATTCGAACCCGGGACCTTTACCTTACATTGATGAGCGCCGTGTCAACATGTGTGCGGCCACCGACGCCCCTTCATGCTACTGTTATTATTGTTTATATGTAAATACTATATGTTTTACTTGTTGCGTCGAAGAATGCAGTTGTAAAAAAATACATAAATACCTATAATACCTATATGAATAATTTATAAGCTAATTTTTTTTTGTTGAAATCTTGAACTATACGATTCAAGAATCATATGCATACATTACAATTTTATATAAATTTTAATTTCAATTGTAATTAGAGTTAGGTTTTGAGTATGTCAATTCCACCCCATATTATATTATATCAAAACAACCAGGGAAAGTTTTTAAGTTCGTATTTTGAGGGTGGGATCTCTTTTAAGATTTATTATAATTATTATTTTCGAAAGGAGAAACTAGTCCAATTGTATTTTTCATTTTAGACAAATAGAACTTGAAATGGAAAAGTTTCGGGCCGAAGATCACCTCGGCGTTCCGTGGATAAACAACGACCTCGTATAATTGCGGCTTATTGGGAATTTCGGTTCCGGTGTACCTGCTCAAACGGCTTTATGTCGATTACAATTGTTAATTTATTCCAATGAAAGTAGTCGAGCTAGTATTTATATTGTTATTTTCCAGGTAAATAATTGAGTCTACCAAAGGATTAGAGGGTGAAATGATATATTTTAGAAAATTTGAGGAAAGAAGGCCAAACTGCCAAATCCCCAGGTTATTCGCGTTTCACTCTGAAATGCTGAGACACGTTTCCGGAAGCACAATTTGCCTTTTAGAGATAAAAATATCCTTCAACCAGGAATGAGGCAATCGGTTTTGATTCCGTTTCGCCATTCAAAGAGCCTCGGAAAACCAGAAATAAATATTTGCAATTTGACATAGTTTGATCCCGTAATTACAATCAAGTCAGGTATATTCGTATTCACTAGTTTTCGTGGTCCGCTTGACCAAATATATTCTTTTCAATTAATTAAGGTTTTAAGTTGAGATAAAAAGTCAGTGTAACGAGCGGGATTCGAACTTACCAAACCTATTTTGAAAAATGGCAAAAAGGAGGGAAAATTCAAAAGGTGGGGTTGAGATGGGAAGTTAGTGCCCGAGGGGATCGAAGTCACGATAGCTCAAGTGGTAGAGTAGCGGCGTATCAAGCCGAAGGTCGTGGGTTCGAATCTCGCTCGTGACACTGACTTTTTTATCTCNTTATATTTAAAAGAATCTCAAGTTAAAAGAGAAATGCTATATTTTTTTATTTAATTTGATTTTTACTCTTAATTTTAATTGTAATAAATTTTTATTTATGTGAGAACCATTTTCTATTTTTGAAAAAAAATTATCAAATTAAAGAAAGAATCCTTTATTTTTATTCTGAATTTTATTGAATTTTTAATTTTAATTGTAATTAATTTTCAAGCAAAGT
Source organism: Cimex lectularius (assembly GCF_000648675.2). Lineage (NCBI taxonomy): Eukaryota > Metazoa > Arthropoda > Insecta > Hemiptera > Cimicidae > Cimex > Cimex lectularius. The sequence goes on along the minus strand of NW_019392770.1, from coordinate 1,013,440 downwards.
TAAAAAAGGTTAATGTGAAATTAAAAGGCCAACTTTGAAATTAAAAATGGTTAGCTTTAATTTCAAATAAACTATTTCTTTAAAGCATGAAAAAAACAGATGGTATGAAATATAATCATGTAAAGTAAAACTCCTGTAAATTTGAGATTTTTTAAAAATAAAGTATTTGGGATTTTATAAAATAAAAAATTACATAAAATTAAATAATATAAACAAATAATTCTTAAACAATAAATAAATTATATAAACAGATATAATTTCAAAACACAATCAATTTTCATGTGGTGTATTAGACAAGAAACAATTTTATACTTAAAAAAATTCTCAAGTTAAAATAGGAATGCTTTATATTTAATTTTATATAACTTTTAATTTTAATTGTAATACATTTTTATTTGGTGAGAACCATGTTCTATTTTTGAAAAACAAATATCAAAAATAAAAGAAGAATTCTTTATTTTTATACTGAATTTTATTAAATTTTTAATTTTAATTGCAATTAATTGCAGTAAAGTGAAAACAGTTAAAAAGGGTTAATGTTAAATTAAAAGGCCTGCTTTGAAATTAAAAATGGTTAGTTTGAAATTAAAAGACATAATTTGAAGTGAAAAAGGTTATTTTGAAATAAAATAAGGTAAATATGAAATTAAAAATGTTTAATGTCAAATTAAAAAAGTTAATTTGAAGTTAAAAAAGGGTTAACTTGAAATTAAAACGTTTGTTTGATGTAAAAAATGGTTAGTTTGACGGAAAAAAAACTGTAGCACTGTGCTTTTTTCTAGTTTTCTCTCTCTCACTCACTACCTCTTTCACATTCTGTCTCTCTCGTTTTCTCAGTCTTTCACCCCTTTCTCTCTCTCTTTCTTTCTCTGCTTCTCTCTCTCTATCACTCTCCCTTTCTCTTACATTCTCTCAATACTTTTCTCTTTCTCCCACACCCTTTCTCTCCATCTTTTTCTCACTTCCTCTCTCTTTTCCTATCGCTCTTGCTTTCTTTCTCTCCTACCCGCTTTCTTTCTCTTCCTCTCTCTCTCTCTCTCTCTCTCTCTCTCTCTCTCTCTCTCTCTCTTCAGACGTCGAAAATTACGTTCGTTTCTAATTTATTACTTACAATCAGTAACTGTTCCAAAATATCACAGATTTCATGAAGGAAATAAATTAATTTAATAAAAACTTTTTAAGGTCTACTCCGCATTTTTTTTAAACCTTTCATGTAATCTTTCATGAAAAAAGCCTATAATGGACCTAGATAGATTATATCATTCGGTGTGAGCAGTCGTAAAAGGCAAAGTTGAAAACTTTGGTGCCGCTGCTGATTTTCCTATGATCCCATTTACAAATTTTTCCAAAAAGTTCTACACAATTTAACGTATTTATTTAAAGCTCATACTTTTTATAGGCTGGTGTTTTTTTGCCAGCAATAAAATAAGTGAGAAAGAACAAAGTTTACGAATAATTTCGAGAGAATTGTTAACATTTTTTCCCTTCTTTGCCAATGCCCTAGTCCAAACTAGTTTAGTCCGTCTCCGGCCGTTAAAGGCTAAATTGCCGTTTTAAAAGGAGAATAGACCGGGAAATTAAAAAAAAAAAAATCGCCCGGCATTCTTCAACTCTGAGAATAAGGTGAATAAAACAGGATTTGACTCCCGAGAAGGATCCTGGAGGAATGAAGGATTTCTGGATGAGCTGTGAAAAAGCCTCACGTCTTACCGGCAATTAGATTTGCAAGGCGTCGATGGTTCAAAGAGTGCCGCTGGCGAACTCCCCTCGTGTCTTAGTCGCACTGAGACTCGGCATTGTTAGGGGTTGTTGGAGGAAGGGGGACCTTCTGGAAAAGGAATGCCTAGATTTCGTCCAGGAATCCACCGCCTCCCTCTCTTCTCGCTCAACGTAAAAGCCCGACGGTATGGTTACAACTATAATGTTGTTTAAACGTTTCGCCTCTCCGAATTTTCCAATTTTGGATTATTACCTTTATATACGACAAAAAAAACCGGCGTCGCATAACTTTAAGTATACTTGACTTAAGAGAAAATGAAGTATTTTCCCTGCTTTTACTGGCATAAAAAAACCCTATACAATTCGATGCGCTACATTCGATTTCTTCCGCTGAACCTTGAATACCGTAGAAATTAGAAAACTACGAGAGGTTCGAGCTCATTCACCAACCCATTTATAAATATCACGCGATATAACCTGGAATATTTTCATTTCTTTAGTATAAAATAAATATTATATCCAAAATAATTCCAACCTGGTACTTTTCTTTTTCTTTTTGTGCATCACTTAAGGGTTTGCAGCTTGTAACACCTTCACATCAACAATCGTTCATTTTCGAAGTTCGTTAGATTGGATTCATTAGCGTCCGGGATTCGTATCCATATGTTTTGCCATCACTTTTCGGTTTCTTTTTGTACTTTTATCCAAAGAATTGGGCGGATGGTGCCACATGTTCCTTAGAACCGTCCTTTGTGACCTTGTCATTGACCATAGCTGTCGAAGAACACTTGCACCGCCATTGACTTGCTACTAGTTGCTGCCTCTTAAGTCTTGTGGGGGGGGATCCACGTTAGCAGTTATTTAAGTACAGTTCTAAGCATTTGATTTGCACGGTTCGGTATCTCTTTGTTGTTGATGTACAATGGAAGTCAAGACTGTTTTTTCAATGTGAGTTTCTTCATTCAGTCCTTCACTTTTTAGACGAGCCGATAAGCTCAATCCGTGTCTGATGTTGGCCATAGCTTGGATAGGATTCGAGTTAAAGGGCAAAATTGCGGTAGTCTTGTTATTTAAAAATACGAAATTTAATTAAAAGTTAAGAGGTATTGTTTGCGTTAAAGGTTCTTTTTTTACTTTAGCGACCAGGCGTAAATGAAAACTCTGCCCGGTGTGTAATCAGGGGACCGAGCCAGACGTAATTAAGTGCTGTAATTGATATAAAGGTTCGAAGGACAAGCGCTTGGGAAAGTTAAACCTGTGGTAAGGGCCATTTATGGAAAGTTTTCTGAGGATTTACATAAAGTAATATTATACCGATAGTTTTAATTAAAACAGGTGTTTTCGTAATATTTTGATTATAAAGTTTTTACAGCCCTAACACTTCTAATGATCAATAATTTTTTCTAAAGGAACTGTCGTTTACAATTCACTTTTCCAGGTTTTCTGCTCCCGAAACCAAGTCCGAGAAAATGGGGTTTTGGGCCTCCTTGATTAACAAAACAGTTCAAAATTTGCCACAATGCGTGTCAAAAAGAATATATAAATAAAACCATTTATAGTAGTCAATTGACCAAGTTATTTTTCTCAATTAATTACAGAGCAGTGGCATAGTCAGCCGAAGGGTCGTGGGTTCGAATCCCGCTCGTGACACTATTTAATTTTTTATAGTATAAAAATATAGTATATAGTATAAATATATAGTATAATTAAATATTTAATTATTTTATTTCAACCAAGACGGGGGGGGAATTAACAGAAAATTAACCATACTCGGGGTTAAATAAGTTAAGGAGGTAGTAAAAAAGACGGGACTTAAAGCTCGAAGGGTTGAGGCTCGGCGAATGGAGTGATGTAGGGAATTTCAGAGGTTGTAGGAAGGGCTAAAACGGTTGATTTGTATGAGGGATTAGAGATCAGAAGGATGCGAATGAATGTGTACAGAAGGCGGTAACAGATTATAAATATAGGATGCGTAATGGGAAAAAAATTGTTTTATAGAGGAGCCAAGAAAGAAGAATGTATTGCCTGCAATAGGTGGGGCCATTTCAAACCACGATACGTATTAGACATATGGGATTCCTCTTTGGGGAAACTAAACATGAACCGAACTATTGTCACGAACCTTGGACTTGATCAGACGAAACCTCATCATGGCAGCCACCTTCTCTCGCCGTAAACACCTACTTTCCTCTCTTGTTCTCCCCCAATTTGACTATGGATGCGTTGTGTACGGGGGACTCACTGAGAAGTTCGATGATAGACATAATAGCGTAATGTATTGTCGTGTACGCTTTATTTTCGGCTCTCCCGATCTCAAGTGCAGTTTATATTATCTCCTCGTTTTGCTCTAACGCTTCGGACACAATTTTTCCCTCGGTTTCAATTTCAACGATCATCCCAGACACAAACACACATACGCACTTTATTAAAATCATGTCTGATAGATAATTTTGTAATTGTTTCAGAGGTCTAGACTTGGAGAGAAGAAAGCTCGAGAAGAGGCTCAGGAGGATTGAAGACTGTATCGCGCTGAGCATAAACAGACCAAGATTCAATTGGCTGGTCTGTGTAATTTCTGTATAGACGGGTTCCCATTCGTGAAAGGTGGAACTTAAACAGCCCAAAAAGCTTCATCACATCGCAGAGACAAGAAAATCGCATCTACAAATTCATGACCTTAAACGCACATATTATTTCTTTTGGTCAAATTACAAATCTAAGAGAAAATATTTCACTTTGAAAGCAATATTCTGAAGCAAAATTTTAATAAGTAACATTAAAACTAAAAACTATTTGCCGATTTTACCACCTCGAATTTAAGTTTTTTGAGTCACACCCGTTTTTACAACCACACAAATGTTTTGGAGCAGAATGTTTAAATACACTGCTTCATAAACTAGTTACACAAAAAAATAAGAACAAAAAATAGCGAGGAGGTAGCATATTGATCATGGTATGAAGGGCCTCGCGATGTCACATATCGGGGGCTGGAGTGTGGCTGTAATCTCCATCAGGTTGGCCGCTGCTCCCGACCTAATAGTTCCCTTTACTGGGTGTTAATCGCCATCACCATAAGCACCGTCATCCATCACCATAAGATTACCATATGGCTAAGATCCGTATGAAGTTTGTGGAGGATGGCCGTCATAAGAGGGATATGGTGCTGAGTATCCTTTGGATTATGATTATTCGGATTGGACGTCAAATCTACTCCTTTTGTTAGAAACTGGATTTCGATGGCAGAACAGCCTTCTGGCTGGTATTGGGGTTGCCACAAGTGAATTCGCCCTTTGGCTTCAGGGCCATCACTTCTTTCTGCCTCGCAATCCGCTATAGGTTGTTTTCCATTCGTTTTCGTTTTACGAATGTTCCTCGCCCTCCTTTCTAGCCTGGGGTGCCCCCTGTAAGCCTTCTTTATTGGGGTTGTTCTCGAGAAAAACTACCACGACCACGAGAGTCATCAACTCTCATAGGTCATCCATGACCACTTGTGAACCCTGACGGTACACGTTGAAGGTACCGGGTAAAACGCATACAACCTTAGGCGTATCACAATGGTCTCTCCTCAGATCCACTTTTTTCCTTTTATACATAAGCGACATCAATGTTGGAATAATGTCAATAAGACACGGCTCGTTCATTGGAAAGACCTAAATACATGGTTGGACCACGAACTACCACCATGCCTCCTTAGGCACTACAAATCCCTGCTTCCTAGTAATTGCCCTATCACCATCATTATCACAGATTTCTCACGGCCTAAAAAAGTGGTTGATCTTTATAAGATAAGTGATATCTTGGAAATTAAGGAGTTTGTAACTGTATGATTAAAAAGCGGATGTGAAAGAAACTTAAATGACTTGGTGGCCGGCACAGAAACACTTATACCAAAAAGGAAAATACAAAAAAACAAAAAAAATAAATAAATAAATAGAACGACGTGTAACTTCAGTAGAAAAAATTTACCAACATTATTTTTCATCTCTTCAAGTACATGGCGTCTTTTTGAATGGCTTCAGCATATTCCTTTAAGTGAAAAGGCAGCATTAAGCCTTTCAAAAATCATACCTGTGCGATAAGATTTAATGAAAAGAACCGTATCTTATAAACGTTATTCAAAGTTGGGATGCAACCCATATAATTGAAAAAAGAGGGATACCAAGGACAATCGTTGTGTATACGCCTGCGGTTGTAAGCGTTTGACACGGCACCTTCAACGTGATTTTCAGGAATTACAGGTGGTCGTGGAGGACCTATGAGGGATGGTGGCCCACGTGGTAGTGGTGGCTTTTCTCGTGACCGACCCCAATAAAGAAGGCGTAGAGGAGAAGGCCCAAGCTAGAAAGGAGGGCGAGGAGCATTCGTAAAACGAGAAGGAATGCAAGCAACCCTCGGTGGATTTCGAGGCAGAAAGTGATGGTAGCCCTGAAGCCAGGGCCGGGTTCAAACGTGGCAACCCCAAATGCCAGGCAAAAGGCTGTTCTACCTTCCAAATCCAGTTTCTACCAAAAGGAGTAGATTTGTCGTCCAATCCGAATACTCAAAATCCGAAGGATATTCAGCACTATACCTCTCTTATGACAACCATCCACCATAAACTTCATGCAGATCTCAGCTATATGGTGAGTCTTATGGTGATGTTGATGGTGGTTATGGTGATGACGATTAACAGCCAGTAAAGTGGACTATTACGTCGGGAGCCGCGGTCAACCTGATGGAGATTGCAGTTACACAGCAGCCCCCTATATGAGATATCCATCGCAAGCACCTTCATATCAAGATCAGACGCTCAATCTCCACGAACAACAACTAAACAAGCGGCGGTGGAGGAAGCTACAATTATACGACATGTGCTGGTGCGTATAGTGACTTCAATACTTCTTCAAGTGATAGCTGTAGTGCCTCTTCAGATGGTTATGAACATGCAAACCGACCATGTTTTGCTGCCAGATCTGCGAGGGAGTATATTATTCGTCAGCAAGTTAAGAAAAAAGAAGTGAAAATGAAATTTATTATGACTCTAGCGTCTGTTAACTGCAGATCCCAGCCAGGTCTACAATGTCAACATAAAGAGGTTCCTCATAAGTGGATCGCCTAACAATACTAATTTCTTTATATTATTATGTATTGCAATTAATAATAAAATGTATCTTTCGAATTTTTTTTTGTTGAGTTGATGACAATGTAGTTTAGACGTCACCGGTCATCCTAGTCTGCCCATTTTACTGCTATTGCTAGATTTCCTACATAGAGTTGACTATAAAATTCGCCCGAATAAGGAAAATACAGCAGGATTTTCAAAAATTTCTATTTCTGCACAGCTTTGGATTATTCTGCAAGTAATATTTATTAATTAAGCTCGTACATTTCAACCAGCAGTGACACAAAATGAAAACGTAAACTACAATCAATTGTAGCAAATAAAGTAGTTATAATTGGATTTTCGATAGTTTTTAAAGTTACATTTTGAAAATTGATTTGGTCACGTCAATGTGAGTTCATTTGAGGTTCGTATTGGATATCCACCAATCTACAACCGCCCAAAACTATACCAGGGTGTCGACAAGGTGGGTGTTTCGGTCTTCATTAATTGATTTCTCCGGTTAACAAGCGTCGAGCTAACAAGGACCACCCCTACAATATTATTAATCCCCGATAATTTCCAAATTACCGGGGAGGGAGGAGAGTCGTAACCGCACAGCCGTGGCACATCCCTTCCTACCAATTTGACGCTCAGGTAATATAGTTTCATGAATTACTCTCTTCTGACGAAAACACGCCGTAAATTTGGAAATGATGTGAGTATCAGGTTTATCAGTCCCTTTACATACTAATATTTAACAATTAATTAGGTTTTTAGTTGAGATAAAAAAGTCAATGACACGAGTGGGATTCGAACCCACGATCTTCGGCTAGATACGCCGCTGCTCTACCACTTGAGCTATCGTGACCTCNCGGCGTATCTAGCCGAAGATCGTGGGTTCGAATCCCGCTCGTGCCATTGACTTTTTTATCTCAACTAAAAACCTTAATTAATTGTAATGTATTAATTGGTCAAGCGGACCACGAAATTAGTGAATTTAATATTTAACGATGAATTACTCTTTTGAACAATGGAAATATAATATATTCACCTGTGTACTATTTATTCAAATATCCTTCCTAGGATAATGAGGTATTTGACATAAAATAACCCTTTAATGAAAAATTATGAGGTTTATTTTTGTTATTCGTCGCTTCCAGGAGGTGTTAACGTCCAACTACCCGTTGAGTATAGCGGAAGACGGATCGAACCACATTACAGTACTTTTTCTTAATTAACATTCTCAATTAAAAATCCATGGGCGTTCCGGGTTTCGAACCCAGAACCGACAGCCCCAACCGATCGGCCACCGCTGTCCCCTAAAAAATCTTGTATTCACGCATAAAAGAACACTTTACTCTGAATCTTCTCAACCTATTTGGATAATTCATATTTAGAACGATTAATTAGATGTTTTTGAATAGTTAGGATCTAAGAAATTTTAAAAATAATCTAAGTTTATGAGAACAAAAGTTTCAAGTTATAAAAAATTGACAATTTTTTACAATTTTAAAATTCTTATAAATTTAAAAACTATTTTTCTTTAGAAACATTATGCGAGCTATAAATATTCATCATGCATTCTTAAACATGCATATAAAATTTAAATCAAATTGATCGTTGTTTTAGAGAAAAGTGCTCGAATTTAGCGACTTTCCCCTTATTGATAAGAGGATTTTGTACCCTTAGCTATACTTCACAGTTATGTATATAAATAAAAATTCCACTCTTTTCAAAACGCCTAGTCAAATTCATAAATATCTTCATCGTGGTTTTTGGTTACTATTTCTGTCCTGGAAAACCCCAAGAGTGAAATACGGCAAGTCTTCATCAGACTAAAACCGCTACACATTAGCCTACTTAAGTCAACGTGTTATGCTCACCTGCATGAAAACGTCATCATGCCAAAGCAGTTTGGTTTCAGAACTGCCAAGTCAGGACAGTAGATGACAGCATGCAGCGTTTGGTATAATGGTATACCATAATGGCATAATGGTACTAGTGGTACCCAGTAGGACGATGGAATACAATTTCCCTATAAAATAAAAATAGTCTACTATCACAAGTCTAGACCGAATCCCCTTCGATCCTTTCCCAACTGAGCGACGTCACCGGTGTTCCTCAAGACTCTATCTTTGGGATTTTTGGAATTTTCTACAAAATTAAAATTACTGAGATGACTAAAACTATTGAAAAGAGAACACAATGGAAAGATAAAGGAAAATAATAATAACGTACAAAGCGCGGCACATTATTATTAGAAGGCTCTCCTCGACCGAAGAGTCTGCGCAAATTTGGACCGAGCGAAACCTCTAGGCCTCATACAATAAATTTTCCCAGCTGAGATCCATGCAATGACACTCTGTGGACAAGGAAATCTTAAAAAAGGATTAAAAGGTGCGTAGATATTCGCTCAGTGAGCAAACCAAACAGCTGTTCAAAAGTTTCTGAAGTCAAAAGATGGAATTTTTATGCAAAAGGAATAGACATGCAACCTGAAAGATAGCCAAAAAGTCATTTCGAGCAAAGGACAATACATCTTCGAATAGTTAAAAACATGCCAGGTAAAAAATGGAAATACATTCTGCAAAAAAGTCATTATTTTCTTGCTAACCCAACAATCAATAAATTTTCATGTGGTATTTTATGTTTTAGAACTTCTAAAATTAAAAGAAGAATATTTCATTTCTAAATAATTTTTACTTATAATTGTAATTATCGTGTGGTGGTTTTATGAGTTAATTCAATTAATTAAGGTTTTTAGTTGAGATAAAAAAGTCAGTGTCACGAGCGGGATTCGAACCCATGACCTTCGGCTTGATAACTCCACCTTTTGAATTGAGATGGGAAGTTAGTGTCCGAGTGGATCGAGGTCACGATAGCTCAGGTGGTAGAGCAGCGGCGTATCTAGCCGAAGGTCGTGGGTTCGAATCTCGCTCGTGACACTGACTTTTTTATCTCAACTAAAAACCTTAATTAATTGAATTATAGTAATTGGTCAAGCGGACCACGAAAACTAGTGAAGTTAATTTTAATGATAAATAATTTTCCTATCGTATTCTAAAAGCCCAATTGTATTTCAAAGTAAATCGCAAATATACAGGAATTTTACTTCACATGTTTATACATCAAACCAACTCCTCAGTTTTTAATACTTTAAAGAAAGGATTAATTTGAAATTAAAAAATGTTAATATGCAGTTAAAAAATGGTTCCTTTGAAAATAAAGAAAGTTAATTTGTAGTTGAAAATGGTTAATTTTAAATTAAAAAGTGTTAATTTGAAGTTAAAACGGTTCAATTAAAGTTAAAAAGGTTTAAATTGAAGTTAAAAACGGTTAATTTTAAATTAAAAAGTGTTAATTTGAAGTTAAAAAAGTTTAATTTGAATTTAAAACGGTTCAATGGAAGTTAAAAAGGTTTAATTTGAAGTTAAAACCGTTCAGTTGAAGTTAAAAAGGGTTAATTTTAAATTAAAAAGTGTTAATTTGAAGTTAAAAAGGTTTAATTTGAATTTAAAACAGTTCAATGGAAGTTAAAAAGGTTTAATTTAAAGTTAAAACGGTTCAGTTGAAGTTAAAAAGGTTTAATTTGAAGTTAAAACGGTTCAATTGAAGTTAAAAAAGGTTTAATTTGAAGTTAAAAGGTTCAGTTGAAGTTAAAAAGGTTTAATTTGAAGTTAAAACGGTTCAGTTGAAGTTAAAAAGGTTTAATTTTAAATTAAAAAGTGTTAATTTGAAGTTAAAAAAGTTTAATTTGAAGTTAAAACGGTTCAATTGAAGTTAAAAAGGTTTAATTTGAAGTTAAAACGGTTCAATTGAAGTTAAAAAGGTTTAATTTGTAGTTAAAACGGTTCAGTTGAAGTTAAAAAAGGTTAATTTGCCCGGAAAAAGCTATATCTCCAACTCCTGAGAAAATGAAATGAGAAGTCTGATATGGCAGAAAGCAAAGAACGGCCTGACAAACAGGGAAAAACAGGAGGAGCCCTCCCACACAACCTTTGTCACATTGCATGCGAAAAGCGGAACTGAATGGAGAATGAAATGACCATCGGATGAATTCACCAGATCAGAACAAGCGAAGTTCCTCAACATGTCAACCATGAAAACAAAAATCTATCCCTTCTCTCAGCAGGCAAGAATTAAGGAAAACTTATTTATACTGGACATTGCTATTGGCATGAAACAGCAGAGACAGAAATGTTCCGTTTTCCTATAATTAAACTTACTCTTAGGGAAATATCCAAAGTGCATTTTGTGGTGCGATTGACCAAATAACTTGTTTCGATTAATTAATCTTTATGTAAGGTATTGATTGAAATGAAATATCACGATACCTCAAGTGGTTAGAGCAGCGGCGTTTTGAGCCGAAGGTCGTGGGTTCGAATCCAGCTCGTGACACTAACTTTTTCATTTCAACCAATACCTTGCATAAAGATTAATTAATTGAAATAAATAATGGTCAATGCCACAAAAGATCTTTGATGAATACTAGAGTCATCAGTGAGTTTTTTTTTTTACTAAAACGTTTTATTTCCATCGTATAAATGACATGCAATTTTCAATAGAATCAAATGACTTGATCCAATTTTGAAAAAATCAATTGTTCAGATGACGGTGTTAATCCAATGTCTCTGTAGTTGGACCCACAGTATTGTTTAAATTTTAGAAATTTCATCTGAAAAGCAGGGCAGGACGATGTCTCTTGTATAATCACAACGGATGTCCGGTGGAGGAACTCATGCGAAAACTGTTTTTGCCTAATTGTAGATCGGTCCCTAGTTGACTCGGAGATTCTCTGGGAAAAACAAAGGGGTGAACCTATCCTTCCCGCCGACCTGCATGTATAACGTTCTTTGCATATTCCCATGCATTCCTACACTAATACCCCCATGCAACTCCACCGACGAAACCGTCCGATTTAATTCCACAACCCCTCAACCCGACTGCCTTCCCAAATAATTAACTCTACCTACCACAATCCCGAGTTATTGTCAGATCTAGTCAATTTTGTGTTGATATTTTAAATTTTAACTCGATTCACTTTTTCGACGGAAGAGGCCGAGTTATTGCAACGTTTTTGTTGTTAAAATTGGAAAAAAATCGCTATGAACTTCTGTGCGAAAAGTAAAACAATGTAATTTGTAGTTTCTTCCTTTTCGATGCATTTTTAGCCTGCCTACCCTCTGTCCTGTCGGACGCGTTACCGCTTCTCGTCATCTTCACTGGTGTAATAATGTACAGTGACAAAACAACTTCATGAGGAAAGACACATTACGTGTCTGTCTTTTAAAAGGGTTAAGTAAACTAAAATTTGGCAATTTAAAAAAATACATTAAAATAAACAATCTGGCGAAGAATCAATCACTGCCACTTTAATCACCTCCCAGGATTAGTGATAATAGTACGGGAAGATGAGCTTAGGACAAAGTGACCGGGCTGAGGTTATAGGTTGATAAGGTCCTGTAGGGGGTGATGTGAGAGGATCTTTTTTGGAAAGACCTCAGTATCAATTGCAAAAGTGTGGATGAATGTGTATGGATGGGTAGATTAGCCGTCTACATTAAAATTTTTAGAAAGAATTTTAATTTAAAAAAACACACTGGGATGGTTTTGCTCGACATGGAGAAGGCATTTGATACGGTTTGGCACAAAGGTATTGTCTATAGGTTTATAAAAGACAAATTCCCAAGCTACATTGTTAGAGTAATACATACAGAGTAAGGACATTCAGGGTCACCTCCAATGAAATTGTCTCGCCACCATGTAAAATTCCCGCTTGAATCCCACAAGGTTCGGTTCTAGGGCCAACCTTGTTCAATATATATATAATTGCACTCCCTAGGCTAGACAGTGAAATAGCTATGTATGCTGATGACATAGCAATATACTGTTCATCGTGGAGGGTAAGTGCTATTACTAACAAATTGAACCGAAACCTCCATAGGATCGTTAGGTTTTGCCACAGATGGAAACTCAGGTTAAACACAACAAAAACTGAGGCAATTCTTTTCACAAAACGACATCCTATACATAGGGAATTTATCAGAATCGGTGACTCAAATGCTCCTTGGCGCAATAGTGTTCAATACCTTGGTTTACACCTCGATAGCAAGCTTAACTTCGGTACCAACACTTTAAAAAGGTTGATAAAGGGAAGTGTGCTATCAAGACTCTTCCCTTTAATGTGTAGAGAATCTGGGATGAGCCCCCAAAATAAACTCATTATATATAAAACCATAGTCAGACCAATGCTGTTATACGCCTGTCAGGTATGGAGCTACACAAGTAACACCTAAAGTGCCTACAAACAATTCAAAATAAATTTTTAAGGTTAATTACATCCTCTAAAAGAAGTGTTCGTATAAATTATATGCACGAAATTTTAAACATCCCATACATTAAGGATGATATCAAAAGGATCACTAGCTCCTTTTATGAACGTAGCGCTGAGAGTACAAATATGACAGTAAAGAATGTAGGAAACTATAACCTCAACAAAAATTGGAAACACAGGAGGATCAAACACATTTTAGTATGACTGCTTTGTATATTTATTCACTGTCATATTATTTATTAAATTGTTAATTTTACTTTTATATATGTATTTATTTATTTACCAAATTAGTAAATGTCAGACTATGTATTGTACATGTCTATTCAATGATTTTAACTCATAATAATTAGTAATTATTTATTAACTTATTTATGAAATTAGCTAATATTAAAGAAATGTCTTGTTTATCAAACTTATCTATTGTACGTATGTAGTCAATGACTTATGATTTATAATTTATAATATATGTAATTATTTGTAACTTCCCTATTTATTAATGTATTCTTTCTGTAAGTGGTTTTTAGTATAATTTTCACCACTGTTCTTATTTCTCTAGGCAAAATCAACAAATATTGTAAATATACTTAAGCCCTCTGCCACAAGGAAGTATAATGTCCTAGACATTTCCCCTTGCAGTAACTTTGTACAAAATGTATGTAAAAGTATCTAATAAATAAACTCGAAACTCGTGTACATTAAAAAACAAGATGGCACCAAGGATACTCTTCTGAGGGACTCCATGCTTAACAGGATCGTCAGTTAACGGACTGACCTAAAATGATAAAATGAAGGAAAGGATGATTTTGAGCTTCTACAGCAAACCCGCATGCCAGACTTTATCATAGGCTTGAGCCATATCGAGCACCTAGGACGTACTGGTTTCAGCTCAAGAAAGGATTCGATGTCTACCTCTCGGTGGCAATTTTGGACAGTAGAGTGATCTCGCCTGAACTAGAATTGATAAGAAGGACGGACGTTGGAGCAAACAGATGGGGCGATATGGCATAGGGATAAGCTTATGATTTTGACATTAGGCGGTTAGGAAAATTGTACTTTTTTGTAAATTTTTTACTGGGAGATGACTGATGAGGAATTTGACCTCTGATGGAGTGAAGGGTTTAACAGGAGAGAGTGGTAAATGGCAGTGTAGTGTTCGTTTTGTCGGATTGCTTAGGTCTAATTAACCAGTACTGTTTCACCTCATTGAAGGAAGAGATTGCGCTTACAATACAGTGGTACTTTTCAAAAGGATAGTTCCTAGTCACAGTAAGTTGTTTTGCAACGATCCGGATTTCGAGCTTTTTAGCTCATCATCAGGTTGAAGGACTTCTACAACCACGTCTCTCGACATGAATTGCCGAAGTGTACAATACAGTGGTATGGCTGGTTTGTAGGCATTTACGGAAGTCAAACTCTTCTTAGAACCCTTCTCAAGGATTTTTCCTAGTTTGGGTAAGATTCTTATTGGTCGATGAGACTGAGGTAAGAGGTTAAGTTAATTGGGCTTTGGGATCATCTTTATAATGGAAAATCTCCATTGGGAAAGTTGTCCTTAGGACAGCAGTATATGAAAGAAGATTTTTTAGGGAGGAGACGAAGGATTTCAGATTTTAAGATCACCTAACCGTCGAGTCCTCATGTGACGGATGTGGCCTATATTGGATTCGAGCATGTCTAAGGTAATGTTGGGCAAGCACCCGTGGATAGGGATGAAATACGTTAATATAATAAACAACGCCCTAGGCAAAATACTACACCAGGAAGACGATGACCTAAGTCAGACCTTCAACACTTGATATGGTCAGAGATTAAAACCATAGACGGACAGGATTTTGATCTTTATAGAGAGCGAATAGGCACGGCACCTGAAATGAAAATACGCTTCTGGAGTCGTCTGTCTTATGGTAATATCTCGCTAAGAAACTTTTCCTGGGAAAACTAACTCATATGTACAAAACTATTGGTTTGTTAAATTAAATAAAGCATGTAATAACATTTAACTTAGTTTTTTTTAAGTTGGATTTGTGCATAAGGCGATACCGAGTAATCCCCTTATTAAATTGCATAATACGGATTAAAACATTAATGAATAAATTAGGATTGAGCGTGGATATATGTTTATAACCGGGAGGCGTTGGGGCCTAAAATTACCTAGTTGTCGATAACCACAAAGCCCAACTTCGGCGGGCAGGACTGGCAAGCCCAAGGTATAATCCCGGGACGGCCAAACAAACTGGTTGGTTAATTTTGACGACTTGAGAAGACTAATTTCAATATCATTTATTATAAAACGATAGAAAATTATCAATGCTCCGCTCCTTTTATGTGATGGTATCATATCAAACGTTTTGTTTATTTGGAATTCGTGATTTTTCTAATTTAACAACCTTCAATGCCAATTTTTTGACAAAGTGATGTTCTATTACAAATTGAATTTTATTTCAGACATACACAAATAAAATTTCCACTGAAGACAATCATTTTGGAAAGCAACTAGACCCATTTTAACCTATCATAATAGATTCCACCTCGCAATGATAACAGATCGGGGGCCAAGTAAGACGAAAAAAAGTTTCACTCTTTTCTCAATACCTTTCATACAGGATAAGAATTAATCCAACTTCTCTTTCCCCCGTTCCTAGTGAAGTTACCCAAAGCTCCATAGTTTTACGCACATAACATTCACCAAAACCTAGAATGTCCTTTACCACTCTCTCCTATTAAACCCTTCGCTCCATCAGAGGTTAAATTCCTCATCAGTCATCTCTCAGTAAAACAAAATTCCCAAATAAAAAAAGTTTATCACTATAGACTATCCAACATCCTCCGAAATCTTATCAACACCCTATGTCTTGACCTCCTTGAAAAACTCGTGAAACACCTACATTCCATCCTTAAAGGCTTCAAAGTCCTTCCTTCCAATCCAATTCAGGCGACATCACTCTACTATTCAACAGGGCCATAGGGAGGTAGATATGGAATCTTGACGATGCTCGAGCCTTTGATAAAGTCTGGTATCCGGGTTTGCTGTGGAAGCTCAATAGCATCCTCTCTTCAACTCCTTAAACGCTTCAAAGTACTTCCTTCCAATCAATTGTAGTTCAGGCGATACCACTCTACTATTCAACATGGCCATAGGGAGGTAGACATCGAATCTGGATGTGGCTCAAGCCTTTGAAAAAGTCTGGCATCCGGGTTTGCTGTGGACGCTCAATAGCATCTTCCCTGCAACTCCTTCCTTAGCCTCCGATCATACATACTTGTTATTTGTTAGCCTGAGAACATCCGTTTCTGACTTTTATCCTGTTAAGCCAGACGATAAAAAAGCTTCACTCTTCACACGCGAACCTCTTGACCACACGTAAACCAAATGAAACAGTCAACTACAAACTTTCCTTACCCACAAAAACTTTTGAACCTTCAAACGTCCAAAAAGAAAGCTTCTGAATACGACCTAGCCACGGAAATCTTCTTACTCCTCCTGTCCGTCTGACTTTCCGTAGCAATGTTTTCCATTATAGAGTTATCGCAAAATATAAACTTAACCGTTTACCTCATTCCTATTCTAGCTTATTACCTAAAGTAGGAAAATCCTATGGAAGCTACTTTTGAAAAGATCCTTCTCATCGTAGAAGAACAACAACATATCTCACCAGTTTGGCTTCCGTGAACATAACTCCAGCGTGCTGTGGACGCGATATCTTCCTCTATTGAGCTGAATCATTGTTCGAGTTGTATCCGTGATGTGGCTCAAGAGAAAGAAACCATTTGTTGTGAAAGCTTAAAAGCATTCTTCCATTCACCTCCCTTATTCTCCAATCCTAACTGACCGCCTATTTCAGGTCAGCAAGGTAACATCTTGTTAAGGCTGTAGGCTCACAGGGTAGCGTTCTTAGTCCAATCTTGTTTTCAACGGACACTATTCACCTTCTCATCCCGACAAATTCAGCTACGGTTTTGCAGATGATACTGCTTCGAATATTAAATAAGTGATTGGAATACATTTTAATTGAAAGAAATATGTGTTAACGTTGTTAAATAGTTGTGGATCTACTGGTTAGCGGACCACCGCACATTATTATTATTACATAATTTATTTATAACTTTCGCCTAATCTTTTAAAGGTTTGGCTCTAACTCTGAAATACTGAGATACGTTGATATTAAAATGACTAAATAAACTAAACTTGTGATATTTTTAAGATATTTTTTTAAGTGTAATAAGCAGTTAAGGAAGAAAGACATTTTCGAATGTAAGTAGTTACCCAACGGTTGATATCTAATTAAGTTTAAACATAAAACTTGTTTGAAAGAGTGACTTTTAAATCAAATTAACTATTTAATCCTCTGCGGAGCTTTTATTGGTCGTACGCAGTTTTAAGGTGATGTAGTCGACTTGCGGCGCCACCTGGCAGTGGAGGTTTTTGTTTGGTTGCAAATAAAAACCGCTCTTTTCTTTGAATAAAAGTGGACAGCCATGTACTTAAGAAATGTAATATACTAAGGGGTGGAGAGGGCTAGCTCGGGGTGACATGTGCCGGGTTGGTGTGAATCGATAAGAAGGATATAGGAGGGAGAACTGGAGACTATTGCTTTGACTTGTCACACTGAGGAGGGAGCGAGGGAGAGGGTGAGATCGGGAGGGAGGGTTGGTCAAGGCCCGGTAGCCATGGCAACTCGGCAAGACACTGGTCAATGATCATCCCCCTTTCTACCGAAAACTCCTCATCCCAGAGGCCGATCCGGGTCTAATTAGATAATCCACCGATCGGTGTAGAAATCGGCCAAACAAAAAACAACGGCGAGCGTTAAAACGCAAAATGAAATAAAAAGAAAATTGCGAGGCATGACACCGAATGGGAAAAGGCCGGGGTGGCAATGAATTTCTTATAAAGGAAATCATGGAGGAGGGGTTCGAGTGAAGGGTAAGGACTAAGGTCCGGCTCTCGAAGGAAATAAATTGCAAATCGGTGGACCTCGGAGTGGGCGGGGGTTTGAGTTCCCACATTCAATTTCGAGTAATCCCTTTAGGAGATACACCGGCGACGCGGAGGGGTTGGAAGGAAAAAACAATTTGCGCCATTACAGGCTCTGGACCTGTATGAATGCCCCCCCCCCAGGGCTATTACGTTATTGCGCCCCCGATCCTATTACCGCCTCGTCATTATAAAATCCATTAATTCACATGCGTCAATTAAACCAGAATTCAGAACATCTGCCCCTACTTATATCCCGATTAATGGCATACACCAGATTCGATTTGAAGTCATTATGAATTTTAATATCCTTCATGCAAATGAGTTCATCTAATATTTTCACCCCCTAAATCTTCACGACGGCGGTTATATTTATTTTCTAAATTTAGCATTGCCATCCGTTAAAACACGACCGCTTTGACTAAATTCGCTTCTATCCAACATAGCATTAATACTTAATTTCTTAAAAGACAATGCAATTACACTTGTCTTTTCGATACCGTTTATCGACCTAATATTTGTTCTATTGCACCGTGAATTAGATATTCAATTAATTACAATACTGTGTGGTGTTTAGTGACCGTTAGTTCATGATTATTTGGACATCGTTAGATGCCGTCTGGTGATTTAGGTTTAGATAAACATTTTCTTTATCGTGCCAATGTTTCGATCTTTATTGAGATCATCTTCAGGGCTCAAAGGGTTTGTTTTCTGTGGGTGCGTGTGTCGACTCTCAACACGAACTTACGTCACACCCGACCGCATCACACGATCTCCAAATAATAATTAATTACAGTACCTTGAGTTGAACCGAGCCATTCCGTGCGATATTGCGCGAGTAGAAACCGATATCGCAAAGAAAGGAGCTGCAGTTGTCTTTGCGTAGAACATCTGCGACCCGATTGCGGAGCTGAGCGATATCTTTCGAGTAGAAGATGAAATCTCAAAGAAAGGAACTGCATTGATCAACGTAAGCCACATTTACAATGCAAGCAATGCCGTGCGATATAACGCTACCACATGCAGGAATGGCGATGAAAGGAGCTGCAATTGACTTTGCATGTATCAACATCCGTCCTGTTTATATTTCGAGCGGAGTCGAGCGATGCTTTGGCTTGCTGAACGGCAAATCTTTTTGCGGTTCCCGCAATTTGGGCGAGATATTTTGATCTATTTTTTATTTAATATATTTATTACAATTTGTAACATTATTTACAACATGTAATGAGTTAAATTTACTATCGGTATAGATCATGTGTCGTGAGGGGAGTTAACAACAATTGTTGTTCTCTCAGCTATACGCGAGTACGAATTCTTGTTCAGTAGGGCGTGAGGCCTCTCCTCTTCGCTCCTCTTCAGTCTCAGCATTTTAAAATTCTCTTTACATTTCCTTTCGGCTCCGCGCTGTAGGTTCCCATAATGAATAATAATCTGGTAGTGACCCAAGGCATCATACTTAGTCTAATATTGTTTCTGTTCTATGTTAATGGCCCGCCCTCCAACCTTGATTCTACTAAACAATCCACAGTTTTTCAGCATTTTGAACTACACAAAAATGAATACGGATATTTGTAAATTGTACTTATTGTATGAATTTTAATTAAATTAACCGATATATTCTTGTTAGACGAATAAAGCAAAATAAAAAGTACAAACCAAAAACAACGAATGTTAATCCCCATTTTTAATAATGGATTTACTTTATAATCGTAAACATGAAAATTACTCATTTTGTCAACAAACGCCTTTTCTCCATTCTAATCCCCATTTTTAATAATGGATTTACTTTATAATAGTAAACATGAAAATTACTCATAATGTCAACAAACGCCTTTTTTCCATTCTAATCCAGCTGTATTCTCTTTATCGATGGAAAGACATCATACTGAACCAGAAGTTGGCAATATTATTGATAATGAGTGATCGAGTTTACCAGAAAGTCGATATAGCAGTTGGCGTTTTTCAGAGCTTGGTCTCCCAGGTTTTAGCCCAATGCGGAGAGACCAGAAGTGCCAGTAGGACACCTGGTGGTGGATCTCACCGATTACGACGCTGAGGGAGGACAGAAATATTGTCATTGCTGCGAGACGGAACCCTTTTTATAGTGCCCACCAAATCCTAAATGAAGTACGAGATGTTTTGGCAAGGACTTTCCGTTCCCGAGAACTCATCGTCAACAAGACAAGAGGATCTTTAACGTCCGTACCTAGCCTTTTCGGCCTTATCGGACGTTTTGATTCTCAAGATGAGAGCTGACGCACTTCTGCATACGACGGAATGGTGTTACCGTCGAAGCATTGGTGTAGTGGTATCCCGGCCCCTAAGGGCCGGTAACCCACGCTCTCCGCTTGTCCACTCCGAATGGTCGGGCCCGCATTGTGCGTCGGGCCGTACGCCGCACGCGAGGGGCTAACGGGCCGAAATACATCAGCCCGTCCCCCCCCTCGCGTACTCCCTAGATAGAGAAGGCCACTCTATCTCTCTGAGTATAGAGGCTCCCCCAGCGTAGAAACTTCCGGGAACGCCCCGGCAGCGGTTTTAGTTTAAAGTGGAATTGCTACCCACCCCCTAGATGAGCACTGTCTACGGTAAAAGTCTCTTATCGAGCTCAGCCTACACCTGCCGCACGCATTCGAGGGACGCCATAAGTCTAGCCTAGGTGGTCCGATCCTTCGCTTCCCCAAGGGTACCACGCCGGTCATACGCACAACAATGCTAAACATACTCGAGTCAAAGACGCCGACTCACTACCCGCTTCCATCCGCTTACTTATGCATTCGAGGGACTGTAGCATGATCTGTTTTGGCAAGGACTATACCAACACAAACGATTCGTAATCGTTTGTAGGAAGTTGGTCTCACATCATATGCCATTTGAGGGGACTACAGCAACAGCTCGCCACCAGCAGCTCACGACAATATGGTGCAGCAAGCGCCTAGAAGAGAACACCAATTGGAATGCTGTTATGTTTACTGATGAGTCGCGTTTCTGTCAGTATAGTGATAGCAGGTGCCGAAGAGTCTACCGAGAACAGGGGATGTGTACAATGCCCCAGTTCGTGGTCCTTTCTGTGCAGTTTGGAGTTGGCAGTGTAATCTCTGGGCTGTACTAGAGGACGAACTGGACTCCATACTGATGAAGGCAACCTCTCCATAGTCCGTTAAGTCCAAGACATCATCGAGGAATACATCCCGCAAACCAGGGATCTCATTGGCAGGGATTTCAGTTTCTGGATGACAGACCTCATAGAGGCAGAGTTGTTCATCAATATCTAGAAAACCTGGGAATTTCCCATCCGCCCCTGTTCTCACTGTCTCCAGACCTCTGTCCCATTGAGCACATGCGGGATGAGTTGCAGAGATTGCCATCCACAGCCAGTTGACCTGCAACAACTGGGTGAAGCATTGCATCATCTATGGAGTGAAATTCATTATGAAATTAACTTATTAACAGTTGCCTAACAGTACCTGGTGGTTTTCGATAACAAAGGAGTAAATTAAGCAAATACTACAAAATTGACAATATTCATATTCAATTTTGAACAGTTTAGTTATATTCGATGGACAAAATTTACAATAAAATGTGGGAACTAATCGAATTTTAAAACAACCGTTTTAAAAGAAGATGCCATAACTTTCTTATGATATGTTATTTATGAATTATGTAAATTAATTATTTATAATTTTTAAGTATTATGTATTATATATGTATGTATTTTGAAGTGGATTAATGTACTATGACGCTTTAATTCAAAACGTAAACCCTTTTAATTAAGTTGTTGATGTTGTTTAATTTGAAACTTTATAGAAGTCTATTACTGAACCGAAACTTTG
Organism: Cimex lectularius; assembly: GCF_000648675.2. Lineage (NCBI taxonomy): Eukaryota > Metazoa > Arthropoda > Insecta > Hemiptera > Cimicidae > Cimex > Cimex lectularius. The sequence continues at coordinate 991,496 of NW_019392770.1, read as the reverse complement.
ACATTTCTGAATAATGAAATATTTTTAATCAATAGACGGTTAATAACTAGTCTCTTTGTGAACAACACCGCCTCAAAAATGATGATTTATCTACTTAAGTATGATATACATTTTATTAGGTACTTCTTATATTCTAGTAGGAAAATTGAAGCAGGAGACGTAAATAAAATTCTTGTTATATAGATAATTATTTTTCCATCATTTGCCTATTTGCTAGTTGATTTGTTGAGTAACACCAGGCTGTAGAACAACGTACTTAGCAGCTGTTCGGTTTGAATATTGCCTGGTGTTTGAAACTGTTGTGTGTAAAATTAGATACTCGACATGACACTCCAAACGTTTTATTTCAACCTTCTTGATTCCACCAGATGTAAGGCCTCTCAAAAGTACTTTGAGCAAAGAACTACTCACTGTTGAATCGAAATTACCACATGTGTAGCGCCTTCGAAAAATTTAGGCCATGCTATTCATAAACCTACATACGGAATCCATTTTTCACTTAGATTTTTTTTTCTGTTAAATCGATTTGGTAAATAAATACACGAGATCGCATTAAAACGATCGTGTGGGGCTCACACTTGGTACTAAGCCAAAGGAAAGAACACGCAATAAATTTAAGAAAGTCTCAAACTTACTTAGCCCATCCAGATCGCATGAATGAAAATTATTTGCGCATACAGGAAGTTCATCACGCGGAATCGCACGGCTACGCTCGCGTGTAGTCAGGTCGCTCGTTCATCCATGCAAAGTCGATGGCAGCTCCTTTCCTTGCGATTTTACCTTCTAGCCGCATGATGTCGCATTTCAACGCTCGGATTCGCTCGCGGTGTAAACCAATCTCACGTTGATCCATGTGACGTCAATGGCAGCTCTATTCCTTGCGATTTAATCTAGTAGTCGCGTGATATCGCACGGCATCGTTCACAGTGAAAACAGGTCGTATGTTGACCCATTCAAAGTCGATGGCAGCTCCTTGCCTTGCGATTTCACCTTCAAGTCCGTGATGTCGCATTTCAACGCTCGGCTTCGCTCGCGGTGTAACCCGGTCACACGTTGATCCACTTGAAGTCAATGGCATCTCATTTCCTTGCGATTTCAGCTTCGAGCGGTGTGATACCGTATATCTCACTCGGCGTCTCAGCTCCCAGTGTAAACAGATCGGACGCCGTTAATGGTGTTCTTTGCCTTGCGATTTCGCTTCTATTCGCACGATATCGCTCACTTCCTCTGACAAGTCGCATGCTGATCCATAGAAAGAATGGCATCTCATTACTTCCCGATTTCAGCTTAACCAAACGTCCCTCGTGCCAACCTGCCATAAGAAGAGACGCTCACAGAAAAATGTGAGATAAATAGAAGAGAAAGAAGTTTCTTTGGACTTGATATATCGGTGTGGTATTGATATTAGGAGAAAGAATAACATGGTAGTGTGTAGAAGTCGCGAAGAGAAGGAAGGATAGGAATATAAGCGGACACAAGGACTTCTGCATCTCTACCCGCGTAGATCTATCGTGCTTCCCTGTTTTGTTATAACTCACAGGCCGTAGCCTTGCCAGGGGCTCCTTAGTATAGGATCATGCTTGTGCTTTTTCCTGTCCTAGTTGCAAGAACCTACATAGACCTAAAATGTTTTGTGGTCTAATCCTCTTCGTGGAAGTATCTGCACAGTGTCCAGATATCCTATCCGGTGCACATGCTTTCTTAAGAGGCAGTGCCCTGCCAGGAGTCCAACCAGACTCCTGGTTCGGTTGCGCTTGCTTTCAAGTAATTCCTTTTTAAGAAGGCTCTTCTATGAATCTCTTCGCGTTCTACCTGTGGTATTGTTCCATCAGGTTTTGGACTCATTAAGGATCCATTTTCACATGTATTCTTTTGTGGCAAGCTGCTAAGGGTGGTCCTGGGCCTAGAGAGTCCATGTTGGCCCCCGCTTTGGCCAGCATGTTACTCTTCTACAATAAGTCAAAGAAACGAAATGATAAAATTGGAAGAGAGAGATGGCAATTAAAAATAAAACTCATTCAACCGGTTAGCGACAAATGAAAATTCAGGGCAAAATAAACGGGTGTATGACATTATGTTGCTCATAGGTAAATGATAAAAGCATGATAAATAAAAAAACGCGTGAAACCAAAATTTTCCGCAAGCTTTATGGGTTAAAAACGAAAACAGAGTTAACGGACAATTTGCGCTAATATCTTCTCACCAGGGATAAAGGTTTCATTTTCCCTTTTTTTAAACATTTATGGACGGAGGAGACAAAATTTTCTTCCTGCTGATTTTATGAATCATTAGTATAACGAGCCGAGTTTAATTTAAGGGCCGCGTCTTCGCTGGGGTGAGGGTGGGCTTGTTTCAAACGTAATAAAGACAAGGGAGAAAATAATTATGGAGATTTACCTCTCAGTTATTTACTATATAGTTGCATTCATCTAAACTGGAAATTTGCACTTAGTCGTCTGAGCAGGGATCGATAAATTAACGGGTTATTTCCTCTCTTCCTTCTGCTTTTATAACAGGGCTTAAACTAAAGTAATCAGTGTCTCGTTAATTAAAAGGCAATTCGGAAATACCCGGTTTTATTTCTCTTTTCCCATTTCACAACCTAGATGAGTAAGATTATACAGTTCGATATTTAAACGGAGTTCAACCCAAGTTCTCTCGATAAATGGCTAATAAAGTTCTGAGCTGTTCTTTCACAATTGCAACGAAGCCAAAGCCCGCGAAGCTGGCCCTTGCAGAAATGCTCGATATGTCCCATATAATGGAAACTTGTCATACCTTGGCTGTTTACAGAGAGCGTGCAGGCATACGGCCGAATTTAAGAATGGTTCTCGGGCAGTAGCTAGTTTCTGGGCTCCTTGTTCCACTTTTTTAGGACTTTTTTAAATTGTATATAGATCTGTTTTATGTGTTTTGTTTGAGTGAATGTATTTATTAGTGTGTGGTGAAATATACCTTATATATGCAGTGTGTGGATGTTTAGGGTCGATGGGGAATATTTATAAACTGCTCCATCGGACCTAATTGAGATTAGTCTATTAATATTGTGTGTATGCCGATAAAGGAAGGGAAGAATCCAAAGAAGAAATCGAGTACTCCACCATACTCATAATGAGCGCAATGTAGGTGTGAATGTGCCCTGAGCGTAGGGAGACGTGGACTTTTCCATATAGGCTTTGTGTAAATGGTTTTTACCTAAGTCATCCAGGTTTCATCGTAATATAAAAAAGGAACAAAGAAAGCATGGCTGCCCATTCCGCTGCGTGGTCGTGGTCTGTCGCTGTCCGGGGCGCGGTGGCTTCTCCTCCGGTTGCCCCCGATTCATATCCAACCCTGATTGACCGCATGGCTGATGTGCAGTTGCACAAGACCAAAAGAAAAAAAGGTGTGATGTATTTATTTGTACGATTATATTATAGAAGGTAGTTAGTTTTAGGCCGGCGCCTCACTAGACGGAATGTGACGGAAGTTTTCGCGACGGAAATTTCCGCTGCACAAGCTTCCATTCGAAACACACAGCTAGCGACAGACTGAATGGAAATTTCCGCCGTAATGTCTCCGTCGAGCTACATTGGTGCACTAGCGTCCGTCGACGGAGTGTGCTGCTGGGTTCCGTATAAATAGATCAAAACAGTGCAAAGTAGATGGGATGAACCACACTGACGACGGACAAGCGTAGAACGGAAGAGGTACGCAGTCGGACACGCAAACTACAAGTGAAGCTGATCTAGGATGGACATGGACCAATTTATTATAGTTACCATTATTTAGTGCAAAGTAGATGGGATGAACCACACTGACGACGGACAAGCGTAGAACGGAAGAGGTACGCAATCGGACACGCAAACTACAAGTGAAGCTGATCTAGGATGGACATGGACCAATTTATTATAGTTACCATTATTTATTATATTATATTTATTATATGGAAGTTCTATAGTCATCCCATAGTACTGGAAGAACTTGACAGGATAGCGTCGAAGTTCCCCGTACAGAAGTGTAATTGTCCAAGTGCTACCCTTTTCATATTCAATGGATGAATCCTGTGTTCTCTCTTTCTAATAAATTTTCTGACTAACCATCATAACTAAATAATTTTTATAAAAACTCAAGAATTTTTAATCTCGTTTAATTTGGTTTACATTAAAATAAGCATGATTAATATAACGATATAATTATGTTAAAATAACATAATTAATATAACGACAAAATAACATATACATATTGGGTTGTCCGGAAAATAATGCAGGATTTTGGTATTAAACAAAAAAAAAGAAACTAGTTACTTTAAAGCAATGTTCTTTAATCNCAAATATCAACAGGCCAATGTCGCTAACTCGCAACTCGCGACTCAACCGAGGCTTCAATTTGTATAAATCGAAAAAAAAGTTTATATAGATTTTTTTTAATGAAAACTTAAAATCCTGCATTATTTTCCGGACAACCCGATAGTTTGAAATAAATTACAAAAAATATGATTGCCCTGTTCTGACGCTACTCGACGAAAATGGTGTAATTTTATGAGCAAAGCCATGAAATAAATTGTTAGTTAAATTGTATGAGCAAAACCCTTGTAATAAATTGTTAGTTAAATTCATTATATCAAAAAATGGTATTCCGGTGTTTCGATCATTTTTCTACCAAACCATTAAAATTAATTTTTAAAAATAAAAACTAATGAATTTTTGATCTTGGTTAATTTGGTTTATATTAAAATAAGTTTGTTGTAATTAATATAACGACAATAATACATGTGCAGGGGCATCGGTGGTCACAAAGGTATAGGCATTGACACGGCGCTCATCACTGTAAGGTAAAGGTCCCGGGTTCGAATCCAGCGGCCGTGCATTGGAACCCGACATACTTACAGATGGGATTTTTTTTTTTAAACACCGGCACCTTGAGGGTTTATATGACTTCTACTGTTGCGAACCCTCGTAAAAGAATAATACATGTAGTTTGAATAAAAATTTAAGTGTCCGGTACTTTTCCTTTCGACTGTACTCGATGCGACCCGACGAAAATCTTGACAGTGGGGATCGCAGAGCGTAGAGTAGGGCAGCGGTGCGTAGCATCGGGCAGATGTGCACGGGGGTAATACAATCTTATGGAAAAATTGACTTTGGATTTGCGTCGGGTAGCGTCTTATAGCGTTGCATCGGATAAGCGTGTTCCCAGCTTAAGCCAGGCAAAAGTACAGTCAAGCGAAGAAACGATACCTTTAAATTAGTTAATTAATTTTCGATGTAGCCGAATAAAAACATGAACATATGATAAATAAAAATATATANGCTCAAAATAGTGCATTAAGAACAAAAGATGCGTTGCGATTGTGATAGTGATTATTGTGATAAACGCTGTGGACTGTACGCGACGTGTACTTGCCAAAACGTGGCAAGGCGTCGGGTAGCATCGGGTAGCGTCGCATAGCGTAGCATCGGGTAAGTGTGTTTCTGGCTTTAGGCTAGATTTGCTTGCATTGGCGGCAGAAAGAACCTAACTGTCAAAAGCACCTCGAGCCTAACTTAGTTGGTTGAGAAGCGACTATCTCCTGGGCATCTGGCTTAACGGGGTACAAGCGACTCGGTAATAAGGTCAGCACTTCGGGGTGAAAATCCTAACAAAAAAACAACACTTTTTTTTCAATCCATTCATTTGTATAAGTAAATGTTTAAACATCATTCTAGGTTATAAGGACATTTACAAAAATTATTCAAGGTAAATAGAAATGTTTATTATCGCTACATAAAATTATTACACACACTAGTTTTAATTAATGTAAAAAAAAAGAAATTCTGTTTATTTCTTCATTCGTAAACGGCAAGCACTTTTGAAATAAGACTTTTATCGACCGACATAAAAACCTTGCTGGTTGTTGAACATTTCGTAGAGTGTTTTAAGCTTTGAGAGTGGATAACGACCAAGTCCCTGGGCGGAGCGCAGATACCCCTCGAGGGTTTTCTCCTGCGGTTAATTGTATGTGGAATGTTTCCAAATCAAGCCATGCAATCCCATCTAAATTAGAGCAGGGCTCTTTGTACACACAGCAACACAGCGGTCTCATAGTTTTTGTTGATTAAAGAGGATTGTGTCAGTGCCTGTTTTCTGGAGTTTCAACCTGCCCACGGCATCCAGCGGGGCTTTTTTTGTTTTTACAGTGGCCACCCCTTTGTTATTGGCAGAACGAAAAAATCTAGCCCGGTATTTTGTGTGTCCGCCCTTCTGATGCCTTTTTGTAAACATGAAAGTCGGCGTTTTATGTAATGGAATGTGCAAAAACATTCTCGACCTAATGATTACTAACGTATGAAAAATCTATATTTACTCTTTTTATAACAACTTTGAATTTTTATGTCTAATATTATGACACTGAAGACTTTAGATAAAATTGTAATATTCGTAATTGTTACTGTTGCTTTAGCAACTGTATCAACCGGTTTCTTTTTAACAAGGGGTGGCTAGTTAAGTGGGATGTCAGGTCGAAAAAAGAGTTTTTCTGCCTTTATTTTGCCTATATTTCAATGTCATTACATATAATTCGATTTATTTTCTTATCCAGGGTAAATAAATAATATAAAGGATAGTATTGAATGAGATTATACAGTGTGACTGGCGATAAGTGTCGAAAATTTCAGGTGTTTCTACTCACCATATACAACAAAAAACTTCCTATAAATAATTTAAGAAACAACAAAGTTGATATTCGTTTTTTGCAGCCTCAGAAATCCGTGAATACAAATTTCAGGTCCGATTTTTCCCAAAATCCAAAAAATGGTGATAACTTTTAAACAACACCACTGATCTACGAAGGATTTTACGGGGGTTTAGAGCCCTTTAAATTACACGTAATGTCATAAACCTGGCCTCCGTAAATAAATTAGAACCGGAGAAACAAATGAACCCTTCGAGGTGTTTTGTTGATTTCATCTTTATTTGTCTCACTTACATAAAATCGAAACCTATGACAAAGAGTGAAAGAAGAGAGATTAAATTTTACAACGGTTGTAAGAAATGTGTGGTGATTAGTGACCGTTAGTAGATGATTATTCGGAAATCGTGAGATGCGGTCTGGTGTGATGTAGGTTTCAGAAAAATATTTTCTTTATCGTGCCAACGTTTCGATCTTTATTGAGATCATCTTCAGGGATCAAAATGTTTGTTTTCTGCGTAAGTGTGCCATTCTTGCGTGTCGTGATGAGAGTGCCAAGGCAACACTCTCACGATTTCTGAATAATTAGGTTGTAAGAAAATTGGATAGATTACAGAGGAATTATGAATTTTTTAGCGAAACACTTTCATCTACGCCACTTTTTTTCAACAAAATGCAAAATTTTTGGTCCTTCCAGAAAGGCAATCCAAAAAGCTAGGTATACCGCTGGAAGCTAATTGAATGGAGAACATTTGAAGGAATTTGCAAAGCTCCAAGATTTTATAGTTATTAACAGTTACCAATCCAACATTTAAAAAAAAAATCATTTCAACATTAATGTTTTTCTGAATTTTTCCTGCAGAATGTTTTCGTCAATTCTGCAATGTAAATAAGTTTCCGTACAGAAAATTTAACGTTCTTTCAGGTGGCACAAAGCAGATTTTTCTAACAGTCAGTAATTCTGAAGTTTATAAGCAATTTAGTGGACCTAAGTCGAGCAATTAAAAAACACCCAAAACCTGAAATTACTTCTTTACCGTTGAGATTTGAACAGGGATTTATAGGAAATTTTTTGTTGTTTATTTTGAGTAGGACACCTGAAATTTTCGACACTTATCGCCAGTCACCCTGTATATATGAAAAGTCATCAAAATTCAAAAGACGCTGTCAGTAAAGTATATAAAAAATTGTTTTTGGAAAAAAACAAATCAGATTCGTTTTAAGCACTCTTTAAAGCACCAAAATACGAATTTTTATGATAAACAAAAAGTATACATTTTTGGGTGGCTTCTCCGAGCGTCTTTTTTCTCGCCGTCGTCCGGGGTTTCGCTAAAAAATTCATTATTTCTCTGCAATCTATCCAAATTCAATTTTCTTACAATCGTTGTAAAATTTAATGTCTCTACTTTTACTCTTTGTAAAATAGGTTTAGATTTTATGTAAGTGAGACAAATAAAGATGAAATCAACAAAACACCTGGAACGTTTCAGTTGTTTCTCCGGTTCTAATTTATTTACCGAGGCTAGGTTTATGCCATTACGTGTAATTTAAAGGGCTCTAAACCACCGTAAAATCATTTGTAGATCAGTGGAGTTGTTTTAAAGTCATCACGATTTTTGAGATTTTCGGAAAAAAATTGGACCTATTTGTAATATTTTAAAGGAAAAAGTATTTTTTTACTTTCCTAAATTTTGTATGCGCGGGTTTCTGAGGGTGCAAAAACGAATATCAACTGTATTGTTTCTTAAATTTTTTTTAACCCGAAATAAGAATATTATACTCAGGATAGTACTAAATGAGATTATTTATACACATATAGGGTGTCCTTTTGGGATGGTCCTGCCGAATTTCTCTTGAACCAATGGCACTATGAAAAAAATTAATATTTTTAGTCTAGTTTCAAATTTGTACTTTTTTTGGAGAAAAATTATGCAGGCTACCTCAGGCTCAGTTCAACTTCAAAATTTCAAATACGACCATTTACATCCTGACACATCATTTTAAAGGACTTTTTACGCTGAAAACAATGGTGCTCTCTAATTTTAAATTGGACGAAACATGACAACGCAAGAAGAAAACGGGCAGCGTAATTTCGACGAGGAGCTGCATATTTTATGAGTACGTTCGCGAAAATCCGAATTCCTCTCTCCGAAATGTTGGAAGTGTTTTAGGTTTTTCAAAAAAAAATAAAATTAGAGATGTACTCCGGATTTATAATTTTAAGCCGTATCGCTCTCATCTCGCCCAGGGACTTCGGGACTTTTGATTACGTCAGACGTCTAACGTTCATCGCACGTATGTCGATTTGGGAGACCGAAGAAAAGTTTTTTCCGTACATCCAATGGACTGATGAATCCAAGTTCACCACCAATGGCATACCGAACCATTGGAATTTTCGAACGTGGGCAGAGAAAGGTCCGGGAATTTCCTACACTTGCCTTCATCAGGTGGTTCACAGTAAACGTTTGGTGTGGACTTCTTGGAAATAAATTAATTGTGTCTTATTTAAACGAACATGGTGCTCGGTTCCTCAATTTTTTTAGGGAAGTTTTACAACTATTAGATGATGTTCTTCTACAACATAAAAGAATGATTCTCCAGCTTGATGGATGCCCTGCACCCAATTCCGTGCAGGTGAGACATGATTTGCATCGTCACTTCCAGGATAGGTGGTACGACCTCATGGCCCGATCTGTTAGCCTCCTCGGTCACCCGATGTAACTCCACTTGACTATTTTCTGTGGGGCCATTTAAAAAACAGTGTCTTCGCCAATCATAACACAACCTCAGTCGAAGAACGGCGGCAAAGGATAGAGAAAATGCTTGTCAATCCATCTCCCCTGACTCAATCGCTCCGAGCACCGGAGAAGAGTGGTTAAAAAAGCAAATCTTTGCATCTTTACGCAAGGCAGGCAGTTCCAACATGAAATGCGATTAATCAACCAAATGAGTGTTTTTCAAACCTTTTGCCATTACTTTGTCATTTTTTGACCGATTTAAAATCCGATTGCACCATTGTTTTCAGCGTAAAAAGTCAGTAAACTGATGTGTCAGGATGTATAAGGTCGTACTTCTAATTTTGAAGTTGGCCTGGGCCCATGGTACGCTCCCCCCCCCAAAAAAAATGAAACTAGACTAAAAAATATTAAACAAGTTTTTTTTATAGCGTCTTTGGTTCAAGAAAAATTCATCCTGTGTATTATATGTATATGTATTGAAAATTTTAATTACATATATTATAAAATTTATAAATATATAAAGTTACAAAAATCAAAACAGGCTTTTAAAGTTAAGTAGGCAAAAAGAATCTTTTTCAGAAAAAATTGGATTCGTAGAAATGAATACATTTTTGGGCTGAATTCTCCGATGGAATTTTTTTCTCGTATTTTTTTACACAACGCTTTCCGGTGTTCCACTTAAAAATTCATAGCTCCTCTGGAATTTATCCAATTTCAACTTTATTACAACCGTTGTGAAGCTTAGATCTGCCTTCTTTCAGACTAAAACAAGAAATCTTCGATTTTACGTCATTATAAATGAGATAAATAAGGTTGAAATCAACAAACGTTCCAATTTTTTACGGAGACCTGATTTACGCCATTACGTAGAGGGATCTAAACCTACAATCTCTTGTAGATCAGTCGAATTGTTTCACAGTTACCAAATTGTTTTTGATTTTCTTGAGAAAAAAATCAGACGCAAGGAAAATAGAAAAAAAGTGAAAATTTTGAAGATTTTTTTTTTTATTTTCCTACAAATTTATATTCGGTTTATCGGGTGTAGAAAATGAATATCGATTTTGTTTTTTGATTTTTTTAACCTACTTTCTCAAGTCGGTCGAATGGGGCGGCCATAGAAGCCGCCGGAAGTCCCAAAGACGCTTCCCAACCGCTTTGTCCAATGGATGTGAAACTATTACTATAAAAAAAGAAAAAAGAATAAAGAGACCGATTGACTAAGGAAATAGAAATAGCCAAACTGTGGCGCCCTCCCCGGTTCACGGAGAATGGGTAGAAGAGGACAAATATCACCCATAGGTCATACAACGATAACAAACGGCCATTAAATAAGAATACAATAACTGCAATACGTATCGATTCTTTGACGAAGGGAATAAGGTCATTTCAGATGGAGAGGTTGGACACATAGTAAGAAGTTTGGAGAATTTTTCCGAGGGCTTTAGATTGAAATGTTTGGATTTGTTTAACGTTAGATGGCTTGGTGGTACCCAACAGCTCAGCTTTGTCCAAATGGTATTAATGTTTTGTTCAGAGTTAGTTTGTTCTTTCCGTCATGAAAGATTTCAGTCCTATTCAGTCAGGCTTCGTAGTCGTCCAAATCGTCTATTTATTTCTTGTCGCTTGGGTATTTTAAGTATTTTACTTGTTTTATGTATTGTTGTATTGTACATTTATCCTCGTTTAGTTTCATCTTCCACGTTTTGCACCATTCTTCAAAGCTGCTCATACCAGGAAGTGGCTTGGTTGGAGTTAGGAGATAAATTGCACTATCGTCCGATTGGAAGGATGGTGTTTGGGTGTATCGGCAGGCCAGCAGTATAAATGGTATGACAGGTCCAAAAATACTCCCTTGTGGGACACCGGCCTGGATCGGTATGACTTCCGAAATTTCGTTGACGGGTCTCAATTAGAAGCAGCCCGTTCCATAGGATTTTACGATTTGGCAATAAGGAGTAGGTAGGAACGGCTTTAGTTAGAAGAGAAATACGTCTAAAAAGTAAGAAACTTTTGTACATATTGCGTGACGCTATTGAACTAAGCGTCGAGTCGCATGGGCACTTAAGGAAAAATATTAAGTCAGTACAAGGGGGAAAAAACGGCAAGCGCGATATATTTCAGAAATGCATATTCAGCAGGAGTTGGCGATTCCGACACAAACGAGGGTCGCTTTTACCGGGGGTGGACGTTATGGAGTGAAAGTACACCAAAATGAAAGGTCACATGTTTGTTTTGCGTTGTTCATCATGTGCAATATAAATCTAATATATATATTATTTGTTCATTACAGATTGTGGAATCAATTATTTATATTTAAAAAATACTAATAGGTTAGGAGAGAGATTGGACATTTTAACCAAACCTCTGATTTTTTTATTGCGCTAAATGTACGTTTAGGGCGAAAAAATCAGACATTGATTAACTCATCCACTCAGTAACTCACCCCTCGATAGAATTTCTTCAATTGTGTATTTTTTTTTTGACATGGGCATCCGACAGCTTGGTCATTTCAGCCCTGAAGCGCTAACTACCGCTAAACAGTCTATAGACCATCACACCAAATTGCACAATGCCACCACATACCTATATACATTGTTCACACTCATACTGTATGGTAGATGGAGTACTCGATATTCCTCCATCTACCTGTTCGCTACAATAAACTAATCTAAATTGGAGTCGATCGGATATTTTTATAAAATTTCCGCCATCAGCCCAAGTCATACACATAACCTGAGAGGCGATGGAGAAGCTACTTCGCCATCAGGCCAAGTCATACGCACAACCTGAAAGGCGATGAAGAAGCTACTTCGCCATCAGCCCAAGTCATACACACAACTTGAGAGGCGATGGAGAAGCTACTTCGCCATTAGCGCAAGTCATACACACAACTTGAGAGGCGATGGAGAAGCTACTTCGCCATCAGGCCAAGTCATACGCACAACCTGAAAGGCGATGGAGAAGCTACTTCGTCATCAGGCCAAGTCATACACACAACTTGAGAAGCGATGGAGAAGCTACTTCGCCATCAGCCCAAGTCATACGCACAACCTGAAAGGCGATTGAGAAGCTACTTCGCCATCAGCCAAGGTCATACACACAACCGCGATGGAGAATCTATTTCACCACACCAATAAATAAATTTACTCATAAACACAAAACACATAAGTTAAATTCTATATGCTATAAAAAATTCCCAGTTCCCCCAAAAGGCGGAACAGGGGACCCTGGAACTCGCTACCGTGTCCGAGAACCACACTTATATCCGGCGGCATGTCTACATGCTCTCTGCATGGATCTGTACTGTCTTATAAAACTGTTTCCACTTATACTACTTAATTGTGTCTGGGATCCGTAGAACTACGCCTACCGCTTCTCAGGAGATGCTTCAAAGTCAAAACCACCTGGGCCACAGCAACGGGACACCTAGACAGAAATGGCACCCAGTCTGATATAGCTGACAAAACGGCAAAAAAGAGCAGAAATTTTATTTAATTTATGCATGTTCGCCTTGTCAGTTGTATGAGCCGATTTTGTCAGTTGAATTCAGTGGCTAGACTTACGAAAATATAAATTAGACAAAGCCAATCTGGATAATAAAATAACTGTCGTCCTGCGTGATATTGTACGAGGAGGCCACCTGTCCTTTGGGCCAATTTACATATTTCCCTGACCCGTAGGCGAGTAGCCGACCATGAGGAATGCCGGATCAACGTGCAAGGCGATTTCCGTCCGAAAGGGCGGAAGGTGCGAGGGGATTAAAATACGTATAAATAAATATAAAAAGAGACCAGGGGAAAAAGCTGAGCCGTGACTAGCCAATAAATTCTTCAGACCCCCCTCTTCTATTGACCATTCCCATTCTCGCCGCATTGTACGTTAAATTTATGGACTCCTTTATTCGGGTGCGTCCAAAAGGTATAAAAATTATTCGCTTACTTCATTTGGAAGAGAGGGTTGGCTCCAGGCCGGTTTTTTTGGCCAGAGGCTTGAGCTCACCTCTTGATACACTTTATTAAATAGCGTTCCTTCTTTTCTTTGATAATCTTCGACATGAACGGTCAGCCCAGTTACTCACCCCTCGATACAATATTTTCACTATTGTCTACTGTCTTACGAAACTGTTTCCACTTATGCTACTTAATTTTAATACATAGACTTGCACTCATAATTACTTTTACTTGTGACAGTAATTGAAAAAAAATCCACTCTATTCGTTTTATCGACACTTTTGTACATATATACATAAGTACACAGATTATAACACTTTTTATAAAGACCAAACCAATGGGTGTAGACAGACCAGTATAATAAAAAAACGACCTATAGTTCTTTTTAGATTTAACTATGATCTTAGCGAGTCTTCATCCGGGGCGATTATCGTAATCGAGACCCAAAATTCCCAAGAAAATATTACATTACGATTTTAACTTATAATTTTTACTACTCATTTTACTTAGCGTCTAGAATAAATAAATAAATAAAAAGTGTCGTCGGCACAATTAGGTTAGAGTTGATAAAATGACACGAGCGTCCATTAAAATGGTGTTTATCTTCAGCTTGATGTGGATCATTTTAACGCCCTCGTAATTAAGGTGGCTAATTAACTTTTTAAACTGCCGACTTTTAACCCGGCTTAATTAAATCAACATGTCGACAATACGGTTTAAAGCCGCTCCGTGAAAAACAACCGTTTTCACGGATTGCTCTAAACGAGAACGAATAAAGACACAATTCTACATCAAAATCAAGCAACGCTTGATGTTACATTTATATATAAATTAGGGTAACAGAACCGAACTGTCGTGCAACAAATTAATTTATGTGCGTGGTTTACATTTGATTGCGCAGACTAGAGACGTTTCGAAGTAGATATTGATGAAGAAGATTCTTTATTTTCTTGCAGTAGGTGATGGGGGAATATTAGCATTTTTCGCTATAGATGTTGATAGAGAATATTAGCGCTAACGGCGAAGATTTGGTTTTATAGCCGTAGATGTTGATGGAGAACATTCGGTTTCCACGTAGCAGTTGTTGACGGAGAAGATTAAATTTTTTCGCGGTAGATGTTGACGGAGATTCAGCTTCATTGCTGTAGATGTTGAGAAAGTATTTTTTTTCTTGCAGTAGATGATGGATATTCGGTTTTATTGCAGTAGTTGTTGACGGAGAAAATTAAGATTTCCTCGCAACAGCTGTTGACGGAGAAAATTAAATTTTCTCGTAGTAGATGTTGATGACGGAGATTCAGCTTCATTGCTGTAGATGTTGAGGAAGTTGTTTTTTTTCTTGCAGTAAACGTTGATGAAGAAAATTAAGATTTCTTGTTATAGATGTTGAGCGAGAATATTAGCACTTCTCGCAGTACATGTTGATAACGATGACTAAGTTTCCTCGCGGTAGATGTTAAGGAAGAATATTAGCCATTCTCGCAATAGATGTTGATAGATAATATTAGCACTCCTCGCAGTAGATGTTGATGAGGAAGGTTAGGTTTCATAGTCGTAAATGTTGATGGAGAACATTCGGTTTCCTCGCAGCAGCTGTTGATGGAGAAGATTAAATTTTCTCGCAGTAGATGTTGATGATGAAGATTAAATTTTATAGCCGTAGATGTTGATGGAGAATATTCGGTTTCCTCGCAGCAGCTGTTCATGGAGAAGATTAAATTTTCTCGCAGTAGATGTTGATGATGAAGATTAAGTTTTATAGCCGTAGATGTTGATGGAGAACATTCGGTTTCCTTGCAGCATCTGTTGACGAAGAAGATTAAATTTTCTCGCGGTAGATGCTGATGACGGAGATTCAGTTCCATTGCTGTAGATGTTGAGGAAGTATTTTTTTCTTGCAGTAGACGTTGATGGAGAATATTACCATTTCTCACAGTAGATGTTGATGGCGAAGATTAGGTTTCCTCGTGGTAGATGTTAATGTAAAATATTAGCACTTCTCGCAGTAGATGTTGATGGAGAACAATCGCTTTTCTCGAAGCAGTTGTTGACGGAACAGATTAGATTTTCTGGCGGTAGATATTCATAACAGAGATTCTGTTTTATTGTTGCAGATGTTGAGGATGAGATTTTTTTTTCTTGCAGTAGACGTTGATGGAGAAGATTAGGTTTTCTCGCAATAGATGTTCATTGAAAAGATTACATGTTCTCGCGGTAGATGATGATGGATATTCGGTTTTATTGCAATAGTTGTTGATAGAAAAGTTTAGATTTTCTCGTAGTAGAAGAAAATTTTCTTGTATTGATGTAGATGTTTATGGAGAATATTAGCATTTCTCGCAGTAGATGTTGACGGAGAAAATTTTGGTTTCCCTCAGTATGTGGCGATCCGAATATTATCATTTATTGCTGTAGAGTGTTGAAGAAGATTGTGTGTCGACCATTTTAACACGTGTTACTCAAATCACCGACCAACAACACTGGATACGAATTAACAAAATATTTTAAAAAGAATGTTGAGACTGCATTTAAGCAAAGATTTTTGTTTCATCAGGAGTAGCGAAGTTAGATGACAGAGGATGCAAAGAAGTCCCGCGCCTGAAACGTAAACGGCTAATAATGGCCTAAGCCACCAGTCCTTTTTTAACCAAATAGTGGATCGGTAGAAATTACGAATAATATAAATCAGATATGATTTAAAATTAGTTGAAATGTTCATGTACGTGATGGTAAATTTCTTTTCGAGTTCGTCAGTCCCTTATTTGTAACAATTACTTCCAATTAGCAACAAAGACTCTCAAATTAGCGAACTTTAATGGTAAAGAATGTTAGGTTGAAGCTCTCCCAGATGGCGTGCATTTATCGGTTGCCGATTTAGCCGATGGTCGAGCAATTAGCGGCCTTTCGGTTAGCCACAAGAATCGTGTCTAGCCGTTCGACCTACCAGTCAATCCCAGCCATACCTAAACATGGTCCAGACCGCTAATTTTCACGAGGTCTTCTACATCTGCCATCAATACCGCCATTGTTTTATATCCCATGGAAAGTAACTGTGACGAATTATTTATCCAATATGATTCTTATAGATTTTTTTTGTTTATACCCATCTATGTCGAGAAATATGCAAATACACATTTACAAAAAAATACATGATTAATAAAACTCAAAGTAAATACACGTAAGGAGCTGCTCTGAAATAGTTAAATATACTTACGTTCTACTCTATAATGTAGGATGTGTATTAAACGTTTTTAGATGTGCATTGTTGTTCCTCGGAAGAAGCGAAGGTGTTTAGCTTTTTCTCTTTGCAAGAAGATCATAGGAAGGATTGAAAGTGAATCGGATGACATAGTGAGTTGACGAAAGTGTGGGTCCTTGGTGACAGCAATTAAAAGTTCGTTCCCATCGAGATTGATGCTTCTCATCGTAGCGTTAGATCTTTCAATTATCTCCTCTCATTGACGAGTTTACGCGAAGTCTTATGCTCAGTTGGTTGTCGAGAGGGCGGGAGTACAGGCAATAAGCAGATGGCAGCGGATATAGAGAGGGGCTTATTGGATCCGCCTATATTGCTCTAATCAAAACGCACTCCATGGAGGCCCTGCATTCTGAATGAGACGGAGTCCGCGCTTCATGCCTGCGGATTATTGCGTATTCATCAATTGAACTCTTCATTAAACATGTTAACCCTAAACTAAACTCGTACGCTTTATTAAAATGGCCCTTTTCGTCCCTGATGTCGATCATTTGTGCGCTACTCCCGGGTGCTTGGTCGAAATCCTCCTGCACTAAAACTAGGGATATGGAAAAAGTATTTCTACATTACTCGTATCGGAAATTCGCTAATCGGTCATTTTAGTGAGGTAATTAAATAAAGCGACAAAAACTTGGTTAATAAGCGTAAGGATTTTATTAATAATTTCCAGACGAAATGCAAGGAAACCTGGAGGTCTGTGGGAAAAGCCTTGTGTACAGTGTCGCACCCCTATACCAAAAACCCGTGGTCAACACTCTCATTCACACCTTTGTAAACAGCACTTTAATCCAAAGCTCACGAGGACAGCCTTTTAAAGTCACATGCAGCCTCCTTAGCAAGAACCAGGGATTCACACTATTCCAAATTGCATAAACAGCTTCGTCAGCAATGAGCCGAGGCCTACGCCTTCCAAGGTCTTGCCACCCTTCGTTCTGGTTGAGCAGGGTATAAGACTAGCCTGTACCGTAGATGGGGGGGGGGTCAGTGTCACTTAGATGTAGTCAGATGTAAGTTAATGACAGTATGTGTCGGTTGAGTTGGAGTTAGATGCCGAGACCGTGTTAGTGTCAGTTAGAATCGATTGAGATAGAGTTAAATGCAGAGACCGTGAATCAGTTACAGTCAGTATCGATGGAGAGGGAAGACTTTGAGTCAGTGACAAACAGTGTCGCTTAGATGGAGTTAGATGTAACATTAAGTGTCGGTTTAGTTGGAATTAGATGCAGAGACCGTACAGTGACAGTCATTGTCGGTTGAGTTGGAGTCAGATGTAGAAACTGTGAGCCGAGTCAGTGAAGTTGAGATGGAAGACCGCGAGTCAGTGATAGTCACTCGCTTAGATGGAATCAGAACCAGAATTAGAGTTCGTGTGACCTAAGTGAGTTAGAAATATGGAGTGTCAGGTAAATTGACATCAGTCACCTGAGTCCGGAATCCGGAGTTCGATCCACTCATCACTACACTGACTCACACCCTGACTCAGATTCACTGACTCGGGCCCTCTCAGACTGACTCTCACTGTTTTCCCTTAATCTGTCTGACTAGCGGTCTCTGGCACAGGCTAAGTTGTGAATCTCGGATGGTGAGACCTCAGAGAGCGTGGATCCCGGATCCTTGCTGACAAGGGTGTATCATGAATGAAGCGAATTTTTACGATACCGTAGACATGGGCTGTGCGACAACAACGAAGGTTTGTCACATTTCATTTCTGTTAGATCCTTACTAGAAGGACGGTATCGATGGTTTCTTTCGATACCGAATTCCCAGGTAGAAGAATTAATTTCTGACAAACACTGGAAATTTCGACCTCTGTCTTACGGTTAAATACACATCATCCTGTTAGTTCGATATTCAACGAGTCGGAATCGATCTAACCCACTACCCAAAAACGTTATGTGCACTATAACTTGGGAAATGTAGTGAAAAAAATATGCCAGTCAGGTAAATAAAAGCCATGAACAAAGAACTTATAAAATGACGGAAAATGGATTATACAGCTCGCCTCACACAAACCACATCCAACCCTCGACAATACAAGTTTATATTGGCATCATTACGTACAAAAAGGACGAAAATGGTCATAAACGAGAACCTTGAAATACACAAACAACGTATTCATCACGAACGAATAAACAAATCAATAATTCACACATATAGACACACTCCGTTCAAATACGTTACACAACTTACAATGACAACAACTGGAACTGGAACTGAGAGATGAAACCGGCGAGGATATATCAATATCGAGGTTACTGAACAATCAAATAATATTAAATGGTGAGATTTATTTATTGTTGTGAATTTTATTATTTTATTCTTTTTATGAGGATCATCCGATGAAGAAAACGCTTCCCTGTTCGCCTCGTATCCGCAGTATTTACCCCTCATGTCATGGGGCTACCAACTTCAAAAATACCTAGAACAACATATCCACATTCCACTACTGCTATATGTCTCCTTTTAAATCTTTTACTCTTTCTGACGTCAAATACGCAATTAAAAATCTACCCTTCCAGGAAGCTCGAAGATTTGATCTCAATAACCCTTTGTACATTTTAAACACTTCAAAAAAAGCCAAAAATAGTTTCACCAAAGGTCATCCATGTGTCTATTTCTTACTATTTTTGAGTATGGTTCGGATCCTACATTCTCCTTTCTACAAGGCGGACACGGTGCCCCTCAGTGCATCGTTCTCGGTTACTGTACCCTTTTATAGCTGACTGAATCCTCACAAACCTATATCCACCACCCCACCCAACATCACAACATCTCCAAATAGAACATTCACCTTTACCGCTTATCACTACGTCACATAACCTCACCTCTTTCCTACCGAAAACGTCATCCCCTAAGTCGGACTACAAATAGACAACCGACTTGTCGGAATCCTTACACAAAAGACTACTGGAGAGCAGATGGAGCTACGAAAAATTATACAGTAAACACCAATCCGACTCTAATCCTCACGTGTAACAACTTTCCTACCGATCACTTACAAATAATCCTCCTCGACGTCTAAAACGAAGTGGCCTGGTGACCTGCTCCAAGAGTATGCGAGATATTAATTAACATGATTCAATGATGGATTTGCTAACACTGGATAAATTCATGATTCCATTTATTTTTGTGCTTATTGGAGGATATTGGGTTGTCCGGAAAATAATGCAGGATTTTGGTATTAAACAAAAAAAAAGAAACTAGTTACTTTAAAGCAATGTTCTTTAATCAAAATAATTTCCCATACTCTCAATACATTTCTCCCAACGTGTTGGTAACTTATTAATTCCGTCTGAGTAGAATTCAGAATTTTTAGAATTGATAAAGTCAATAAATGCATTTTCCAGTTCCGTTTGATTTTTGAATATTATGTGTTGTAAGTAGTGGTCCAGGTGTCTAAAAAAATGGTAGTCAGTAGGCGAGAGGTCCGGAGAGTAGGGTGGGTGAGGCAAAGTTTCATAGCCAAGCTCCAATAATTTTTGTGACGTTACACGTGACACATGTGGTCGAGCGTTGTCATGCAACAAAATGGGCCCTTTCCGATTGACCAAAGAGGGCTTCATTACTGCCAATTTCTGATGCATGGTATTAATTTGGTTACAGTATGATTCAGCATTGATGGTTTCGCCAGGATTTAAGAAGCTGTAGTGTATTAAACCAAATGAAGCCCACCATACCGTAACCATTACCTTTTTTTGATGAGTTGGGGGCTTTGGAAAATGTATTGGAGCTTCTCCTTTGTCGAGCCACTGTCCAGAACGTCTAGTGTTATCGTAGAGAATCCACTTTTCGTCACATGTAACAATTCTGGCCAGAAATGGGTCATTTTTGTTTCGACAAAGAAGTGATGCACAAACATCAAAGCGCTGATTTTTTTGGCGATCGTTTAATGAGTGTGGAACCCAATTTTCGAGTTTTTTCACTTTTCCAATCGCCTTGAGGTGGTCAGCGACGGTCGTTTTACTGACTTTGAGTTGCTCTGCAAGTTCTCGAACAGTTGTTTTGGGGTTTTCTTCCACCACTGATCGCAGAACATCATCATTAAGAGAGGAAGGCCTTCCACGACCTTCTTCATCTTCAAGGCTGAAATCTCCCTCCCGAAATTTTTTAAACCACCTTTGCACAGTGCACTCATTAACACAACCCTCGCCCCAGACTTGGTTAATGTTTCTAGCCGTTTGGGCTCCGCTTCGGCCGAGTTTAAACTCGTAAAAGAAAATCGTACGAAATTCTCGCTTTGACATTATAAGGATGACTGAATTATTTCCAAGTAGCGGAATGCTACAGAGGTAAACAAACAATATCATTTGGAAGAGGATTAATAAGTGTTGACATTCATACAAATGAGTAATCCTGTAAACGTAAACAGAATATTTTATATAGATTTTTTTTAATGAAAACTTAAAATCCTGCATTATTTTCCGGACAACCCAATAGAATGCCAATGTCATCGAGTGTGTTAGAGTAGTGGTGTCGGGATGAGAAGAGATATGAGCAATATACAACTAGTACCAACCCCCCAAACTCCCCCAACTAGTAACCAAGGAAGTACCCGTCGATCAATTAGCATGATGTTGATGGTGATGATGGATAGGCCTTCTGTCTTATTGTACATTCATGAGATCAGTGCAATCGAATCGGTCCTTCTCTTAAGAAGTACTAGGTCATTGCTACAATTCCTTTTTCTGGGATCTGTTAATGTCCCAAGTTATGTCCACATTGAGCTTCGCATCCGAAGATGATATGGGTGGCTGTTTCTTCCTCCTCAAGGCAAAACCTTCCAATGAGGTCATCATTTAATATACCCATGTTATGTGGATGTTTTCGCAAATGGCAGTGACTGGTCCAGTCACTCTTCTGAGTTTACTGTCTCTAACTGAAGAGGTGAGTTTACCAGTATTGGTGAGTGTCGTTTTAACTATCTAGAACCTCTAGAGTTTATCTATTTCCCCTTTTGTCCATTTTGGATCCATTCAGTGATGGAGGATTCTATCTTTGTTTTTGTCATCCGAAGAATAGGTTCAGGATGTATATATGGTCTTGCGGTCTCTGGCCAGTGTTTCTGTTTTTTCGCTACACAAAATTCTTTTGTGTACAGGTACCCAAGATATCATCAAGGTATTGTTTTCCCCAGGTTTTGGACGCATTCACTGACTAGTTTTGATATGAATTTTTATATGCTGCTTTCATAGTTGCTTGGCTGTCCGATCTTATGACGATATCTTTTAAGATTTTTTTTAAGGCACAAGCATTGATGGCGTGTATTTCAGCTTGAAAGACCGAGGTGTACGTCCGTAATGAGTTTGATTTCTCATGTTTTGGGATTGTACAAAAGCCGCCTGATCCGGTTCCTTCATGTTTTTTGTACTCGTCTGTATACCTTATCGCATCTGAATTCTTCTTCTTTTTTTATTGTGTTGAGATTTGAGAGAGAGAGTTGTAAATAGTGTTGTTGGGATGATGCAGTCAGTCCCCAGAAGATTGGGTGTCTGATTGTATTGATTACTATTGTGTGCCTAGATTGTGACTAGATAGGAATTAAAGATGATGGAACATGTTGAGAGATGCCTTTCAATTTCCAGAGCAAACTCTCAGATTTGATCGAAAGTCTGTCAGACATCAAAGAACACCTTCGAGCAGCAATCCTGTATTTCAAGGGAGGATGGGATGATGTCCATAACACTGTCACTATTAAACAGTACAATGGTAAACTGATGTAGCGGTAGGAACGAGGTTGGAGGTGGAGAACAATATGGCAGCGTCAACAGCTTATATATAAAAAAAAGTAAATATTCTTAAGCAATCTGAAGTACCTTTAGATCAGCTAACTTAGTTTAGAAGAGACTAATAAGCTTTTTAATTGCGCTTAATCTCTGGAATAAATTCTAAATGGACTTTTCACCGGCTTGACTAAAACTGTTCTTAATCAACACTCTATCCTGGAGGGAGGTGGTTTACAAAGAATTTTATGCTCAACAGTCCAATTAAAATCCTTTGACAACAGGAAGGTTAATTTCTCTTTTTTACCAAATTGTCACGCGTTCTCGTCCTGTTCAAAGAGGGCCATCGTCATTTATTTTAATTTACATTTCCAAATACAATAATCGGGAGGGGCTTATTAAATCAGACCGGCTGGTCATTAATTTCTGAACTTCTTTTGTTTTAAATTCGCTCTAAATACTCGGGTTTTCTCACGCGTGTGAATTTATTATCCAGCATTTAATGAAGACGGTAAATCACTCGTAGGGACGAGAGCCGGCATTCTGTCTGCCCCCTCACCTTTCCACGTCTCGCTTCTCTCCTCTCTTTTCACAGTCACACTTTTCCACCGAGGTTTTAGACATAGACGTGCTAGGTTCTATCTAAATAAACCTAAACTCACTTTTTTTAGGACTGCGGTAGGCTCAGTGGTCAGCGTGATAGACTCTCGGATCGTACTCCCCACAGTCGTAGGTTCGATTCCCATTCCCAAGTTCATAAGGCCATTTAAAAAGACAAAACTCTCTATTTGTTAATCTTGATGTTTACAACCACTTTTCATTGTCAAACTAAATTGAACAAAACTTTTGCGCTAGTGTATCATAACATCTTCCCGTGAGGACAAGCACACTGTAAAGTTCCAGAAAAATACATAAAAGAACAGTTGGATATGTAAACATATTTCCAAAAAGCCGACTTGTCCTTCACAAGGTGCTAGAAACAAGAGGATGCTCCTGAAAAGCCCTCGAACCTTACCCCTTAACACCCCGGGTTCCATGACCTTAAAGGCACTAATTGAATGCTAGGGCGAAAACCAATTTCACAGAGATTGAAATTTAAACGCGCAAAGACGCTTAACACTCCGAATTCTCAACAAAGGGGAAAACTAGCCCGACGAACAAAAAAAAGTGGCAAATTACGTGCAACTGAAGGGGTTATCATTCCATTCACTTAGTAACACTTAAATCAATATTTTATACTAAATATTTCTATGAGACATGAATGAGGATCTTAATAGCTGTCCACTAACAAATTCCAATAAATGATCTGAGTTATCACAGAAATTTTCATAATAAATAGAAGTACATTAATAAATATAGCACAGTCCCTAAAACACTGCCTTGTGGCACTCCAGCTGGAATCGGATCGAGTTTAAAATTGGTTGAGTAGGAAATACCCTGTCAGGAAAGTAGAATTCGTCCAGTTTGGCGTAGTTGCCTGAAATGAACTCTTTATCTTATACCGGGTGCTTCACTGCTCGCACGACAAAGTTCGTGCTTCTACACTTGAAATGCAACAAGAAAAAGTTCATATGAATTTATATTCTCAATAATATTTTGTATTTATAAATGTACTCGTAGTTCTTGACCTATACATTTTTGGAGAAATCAAAAAAATATTTTTAAATGACCAGTTAGGTCGAAAGGTTGTTAAAAAGAAAAATTCTTTCTTTTGAAAAAAGTACCAAAAAAAGAAAATAACGGGAATTACAATTAGCCCAACTTAAGATTAACATAGTTTAACTTAAAATTAATCGCTTTTAACTTCAAATCGGTCTTTTTAAACTGAGAATTAACCCGTTATAACATAAAATTAACCTTTTTTTAACTTAAAATGAACACATTTTAGTTTTAAATTAATTATTTTTAACTTAAAATTAACTTTTTAAAAGTATAATTGACCATTTTAACTTAAAATTAACCTTTTTAACTTAAAATTAACTTTATTCACGGAAAATTGTCCTTTTTAAACTTACAATCCACCCTTTTTAACTTAAAAATTAACTTTTTTAACTGAAAATTACCCTTATTAACTTAAAATTGACCTTTCTAAACTCATAATTAACCCTTTTTAATTTCAAATAATCCATTTTTATTTTCACATTAACTTTGTTTTAATTTAACACTAACCTTTCTTTACTTAAAAATAACCTTAATCACTTAAACTTGACCCTTTTCAATTTCAAATTACACTTTTGTAACTTAAAATTAAACGGTTTTAAATTAAATTAACCCTTTTTAACTTAAAATTTCTTTTTATTTTCACATTAACCGTTTTTACCTTATCATTAACCATTTTTAACCTAAAACTATTTTAATTTTAAATTAACTAACTGTTTTTGACTTCTGTTGTTTTTAACTTAAAACTAACTCGTTTGAAATTGATATTAACATATTTTAATTTTAAATTAAACCTTTTTAATTTCAAATCAACCCTTTCTTTGAAGGAAAAAATAACAGGAGATTATGGAAAAAATCCCTGTATTTTTTTAAATACCAAATTATTGGCCTCTTAGAGGCCTTATGAAAATTTATTAGAATTAAAATTAAAATTATAAAAAATTAAATATAAATTGACTTGTTCATATGAGATAGATAGCATTCTTGTTGTACATGTACGGTGGATTTAGAAAGCAATCAAATAAAATTTACCTTGTTGATTGAAATATGTTACTACCAATGAGAGAGTGGACCTAGGCCAAAGTTAATGTAGAATTTATGTACTATTTTGAAGCACCTGTTGAAGTGGAAGTTGGTGAATGGCAACTTGTTGATGGCAGAAGAAATGACAATTCCCTCTCAAAGAAATTGCGGTTTAGATGGCAAATAGTATAGTAATACGATATCTACAGGGGAAAATTTATATGGACGGAAGGAAAACGTTTTGGACCTTTTGTCCAGGTGGGAGGAAAGAAGGCTAATGTAAGACTACTCCTGTCCCACATTCCAACATTCTTTAGTACCCTTCTGGTCACCAACATGTTTGACTTCTCGCCATCTTCAGTGGTGGATTTGGGGGTTTCAAAGTAATAAAATATCACTACTTATAGTGTCTTTCATATAAACACAGACGATGAGAATTCAGCTGCAGTTTAGTCCTCTTATACTGCCTGTCGTGTCCTTTTATATGTTTTTGTGATTGACTAAGTAAAAATGAAACGTGTAGCATTGAAGATGACGAGATGCAGACTGATAAGGGAAACTAGTGAAGATAGGCAGAGAGGTCCATCACTCCGCAGACCTCAAAATGAAATCACACAAATATAGATAGGGAGCTTTCCAAGCCAATCTTTCAATCTTGAGGCACCCGGGCTTCACTGAAGACTCAAGGGTATTCACTTCTCATCCCAAAATCCTGTCCGATATGTTTTTCAAATACGAATCGGACCATCCTTCATTCCTATCTACTACCCCGAAGCTTGCATTCCGCAAGGCGGCATCGTTGGTCCCATTCTATTTTCACTTTACACTGCAGATAGTCGTAATAACCTTCCTTTGCCGTATCTCAACTCTTCTCCAACAGCCAATGTATCTTTTATATCTTCAAAAGACTTACTTGGAACTCCCACACGCAAATTAAAGGAACATAACCGACAAACTACTGAAAAGACTATTCGACAATTCCACAACTGTCGACTGTCACTAGAAAACAAACGCCTCATTTACACATCATCACTAAAAGGAATCTGTACGTAATTGAACTGCGGTAACTGAACCAAGCGTTTCAACCTCCAAATTAGCCACTGTAGTCCATAATCCTTCGAACCAGTGACGACATTCCGATCAATCGTGATACAGTATTTTCTAACATATGCAGACAATACCGCCACCCTTTCACCAAACTCTGACCCCCTCTCACCTGTTGGGGAGAATGGTTCAATAGAGGATTAGACTCGATGAAACCAAATTCATGAATAACCTTCACCCTTCGACGTATCACATTCAGGGATTTACGGAATTAAACTGTGGGATTCCTAGCATTCTATACTCCAGTCTAGTCTCTCCAAACCAAAATCCTTCGAAATATTGCCCAGTCTACTTTTCATCCAACATTATTTAACATAATGAATGAATAATTATTTAGCATGCAAACTTTCAAAGCTAATTTGGACACTTTCCGCAGTTCATCAGTAATTCCAGCTTCGAACCATTAGCCAACCTCCTTATATCGTATCTAACCTCACAATCCACACATTCCTTAAAATCTCATTTTCCTCGCAACCGTCAATAAATACCCTTGGCCTTCATTCTACAACTCTACAACTCGAAGGATCCACCTCGAGGAAATATAAATACATACACACCCACGATGAAGTCGTCTGTCGAAAGGGTCGATCATCGGGCGGAGCAGCTAGCGTTTAGTGCTTTGGGGGCAGTCACATTTCACATTTGCGTCCGTTAAAAGGACGGCGGAAATCGTTCCGTCTAATCGATGACTTTTGTATGCGCCACATTTACCACAACTGTGCAACTCTCCTCTTCGGACAGTGAAGATATCTTCGGTCCATTTAATTGCACTAGTTTCGAAACTATGCCAACAGCGGAAACGTGATTGGAATTCAGAAAGGGCATTGTTACAAACCATCAAACATCGGCGGGACGGTAGCCGGACGAAATCGCCTGAAAATTCACTGATATCACAACTAAAGCTATAAATTCCGCAGCGCTTAACGTGGATATTGTTTCTGTACCATAAAAAAAAAGTTATAAAAATAATGTAATAAAGAACAATTGTGGAAACCTTATGCGAAATTCCAGTTGGAAACATGGAACGCATTCTCTCTCTCTCTCTCTCTCTCTCTCTCTCTCTCTCTCTCTGACTCTCCATATGAGTGTGTAAATCATTTTTAGGCATTACTAATAACCATAAATATTGCTTCGTTGTATTTTATGTGAATGATTAACATTATAAAAATCATCAACAGGCAAATAGTCGAATTAACATGTGAACAAAATGTTTCGCTTTGTTGTTGACAATTTAGAAGAAAACAACAGGTGCAAATTAAACAGGTCACAGTGGCGTCATCAATCTCTTGTAAAACCAGGCGTATGACGGCACAGTTACCAGTCAGTTATTTCACCAGATATAGAAAGACACTGAGGTGTCAGGGGACAGTAGTATGGCCAGGCGTATGTCCCCACAGTCATGAGTCAGTTACTTCACCAGGCGTATGACGCCACAGAGGCAACATGAGACAGTTGTATGGCCGGGCGTATGTCCCCACAGTCATGAGTCAGTTACTTCACCAGGCGTATGACGCCACAGAGGCAACATGAGACAGCTGTATGGCCGGGCGTATGTCCCCACAGTCATGAGTCAGTTACTTCACCAGGCGTATGACGCCACAGAGGCATCATGAGACAGTTGTATGGCCGGGCGTATGTCCCCACAGTCATGAGTCAGTTACTGCACCAGGCGTATGACGCCACAGAGGCATCATGAGACAGTTGTATGGCCGGGCGTATGTTCCCACAGTCATGAGTCAGTTACTTCACCAGGCGTATGACGCCACAGAGGCATCATGAGACAGTTGTATGGCCGGGCGTATGTCCCCACAGTCATGAGTCAGTTACTTCACCAGGCGTATGACGCCACAGAGGCATCATGAGACAGTTGTATGGCCGGGCGTATGTCCCCACAGTCATGAGTCAGTTACTTCACCAGGCGTATGTCGCCACAGTCATCAGTTAGTTGTTTCACCTCACGTATGACCCCACAGTATCTTCATGAGTCAGTGGTTTTTGCCAGTTGTTAATTCGAAGCCATAAAATGTTAACTGAAATTAAAAAAAGTTTAATTTGACGAAAAAGCTATAATGCAACTGGCAGCGACTTGGTAGTCTCTATCCTAACTTTTGTGATGTGTCGGTTCGGTAATTTTATTATTCTTATTCGTCTATTTTTTTCTAAATGGTCCAAGTATTAGGGCACGGTTAGGTTAGATGTATTTCAGAAAAACACCTTTTTTCATTTTATTGCCAACGTTTCGATATTTAGTCATTTGACACTCGGCACAAATCACATTTTATTAGGATAGAATTTAGTTAGTGCACTAGGAGATGATTCTTTGCAAAGAAATTTTGTTAAATTAAATTTTATATTGTGCCAGTTGGAATCTACAGGCTTTCTAAGGGGTGAAACTATCGTGAGGAAAGTGCTCGGGGGAAATTCCGGCTCCAGGAAGCACGATTGAACTCCATCCCTTTCATCCCGGACAAACAATGCAAATAAGCAAACAGAATAAATCAGGAGTCAAAATATGTAAACAAGGGAGTGGTTTGTCGAATTGGCACAAGTGTCGGAAAGAGTCAATCAGATTTATAATTGTTCATTAATCAGCCCCGGGGTCAGGCGAGTTAACAACCCATCCCTCCTTCCTTGAATCTTCGTATAACATGAACGACATGTCTACGCATCTACAATGACGCTGGGAAGTTATAGTGAAAATCCGAAGGGATATTTCAACAAGTCTATTGGAATTAGGCACAGAACATAATCTTCGTTCTGTTGACATGGACAATTGGCAATCTCTTGTGGCTTCTACGCACCCTCAAGTATTTGTATTACAAGTTGAATATTCAGTGATTCGAAATGAAAAGTGTACTCACACCACGACTAACACTCGAAGTGATTGGAGTAAGTTGTAAGAATCATTCTATTTGCCACATTCTACGACATAATTGGTTAATCGATAATTTTATAACCCACCAAATCTCCTGTTGCTTTGAATAATTTCCCCCCGGTGGGCGGATGATCCCTCTTGGGGGAGATTATTGACATAGGAGTACTAAAGCGTAAACAGTACGTGACGCCTGCCCCACGCTCCAGACTGGGAATAAAGTAGTCCAATAGAAAATTTTCGAACAGACGGAACTGTTAACAAAACATTATTTACAACGAAATGTTAACCACCAAGTTGTAAATAATCGTGACTGATAGCGGTTTTAATTAGTAAAAAAGGCATACAATATAAAAGTAATAAAGGTGAAATGAAGGAACTGATCAACAATCATTCCAAAGACACTAAATCCAAGGCCTAGGAGCAGTTCTTGACAAAAGATTAATGAGGAACACTTTAGGAAAATCTGGAAAACCAGAGCATTAAAGATACATGGATATGCTAAACTGCTAGAGACTGTACAAGTTGGAGGCCAAATAAGACGATAGTTTGACTCATGATAGAGCACTAAAGAGAATGGGAAGTGTCAAAGATTCTGCAGTACATCTCGGAGGCCTTATCCGACCCTTGACAGAGTACTAAAGGCACAAAGGATATGAATAAACTCTGCTGAACTACTTGAAGGGCAAATCCGACGATATTCAGATCCATGACAGAACGCAAAGCGCACAATGGATATGCCAAAGCTGTACAACTGAGGCTAAATCTGACGATAGACGAACTAATGGTTACATATGAAAGATATGGCCAAAAATAGATCAATGATAGGCAAGGTAAACTACTGCAAAAAGTCCTTAGCATAATAGGTACAGCAAAATTAGTACAGGACTGCCTGATGGATATTTTAAAAGCTGGGATCTGCTAATAGCCTGCCGAGCATCAAGGCAGCATACTAATTAAAAAGAGAGCCTCGGAACGATACTTATAGCCACACAAAACAATGAACGATCTTGGGTTTCTTAAGATAACAACAAAAAACATGGACTATTAACAGTCTAATTTCGACTATGTCTAGAAAAAACAGAGACAAACAGAGAAACAATATGTAGGATCTAGGACATTCTCAAGCGTTGTAAATCTATATAACCTGAGAATAATTCTGTTCTTAATTAAAGAAACAAAACTATACCAGGACATATTAGCATAGATCTGACACAAATTTATATGCAAATAAAGAAACAGCGGAACAGATATATATATATATATATATATATNTGCAGCTTTGACAGCTGAATCCTCCTACTAGATAAAATTACAATTTCAAACATTTTGAAAAACTGGAATAAGGAGTTGGCCGATTGAAGCCAGTTCGACTAGAAAGGATTGCGGGTTTAGTCAGAAACCAATGCCCCTTAGATACCAGACATTTCTTAAATTTGTTTCCAGCCGAATAATAATAATTAATTGAGGCGAATTACGTAGCGAATCCCGGAACATCTCGAAATAAAATTAAAATGAGACTTTTTCAATCATAGAAGAAACCGTTTAGAAGTTAAAATCAAGGTTATCATGTAAAGGACTTAATATATTACTGATAAAACAACTCCCTTCAAGACAAGCTTTAAGGACCTCATAACCTCACCGACAGTTAAATGCATTTGAAAAATTCTACTCTTTCTAACTTACATTTTGTACATAATAATTCTTAAAAGAAACAAACCTCTTCACCTAGTTATACGGTCCTAACAGTTTTAGCAAAATCCTTGAAAAACTCTTCCTCAAAAGGCTTCACCTTATTCAATGATCCTAGCCCTCAATCCTCAACCATCAATTGAGGTTCCAGTTCGGCACTGCACGATGACAGCAGTGTCACCATGTTTAAACAAATTTTGCGCTGGGACGTGACGATGCGCAAGCGATTGATGAAGTATGGTACGAACTTCTATGTAAGCTCAATTCTTCCCTCCTGTTTTTCAAAGCATTCTCTCGAGATGAGAAAGTGTAGTGAGAGCTTGGCATTATGGATAGGATGGAGAGCTTGTGGAACTTTTGGATCAGTTCGTTGACGAAACGTTCGTTGTAGATAGTGAGCGTAGTGATGTAAAAAGATTTGATTTTTTTGAGGACATTTCATTAGAAGGAGTTGCTGAATTTTGGCGGAATCTCACTGTGTCCTCCGTATAACCAGAGTGGTTTTGATGTCAAAACATATTTTGGCCCTATTTGTCTTCGTAATTTTCATTCTGTCAAATTGTCTCTTTTCTAGGTACAATCCTAAGTACAGTTGGTACGTTTTTCACATTTCTCTTCTACTTTTTGCACATGTCTTTGATAAACACAAGCTGCTCTTAGATGTTGGCAAGATGAGATAATTGCCATAACACCCGTGGCGTGGTGATGGAGATTTATAGGCGAGTCAGTAGTATAAATAGTAGAAAGGATGGACCAAAAGTTCACCCTCGTGGGGAGGCGGATTTGCATTAGTCTGATTTCTGAGTATCTGTTGTTTCGCACTGATCCGAAGGAGCGGTCAGATAAATAAGATTCCATAGTAAGGTAATAAGGAAAGGGGAGATAAAGAATGGACGCCCACCTTGCATCCCGTCACGAGCACCAAAGAAGCAGATGAGTGGATGGTGAGGGAATGGCAGCTGAGATGGGATGGCTCTTCTAAGGGTCGTCACACGTATCGGCTACTCCCTAACATAGAAAGCCGAATAAAGATGAAACATCTAATCATCGACCACTACATGTCTCAGCTCCTACCAGGACATGGAGACTTTGCCGCGAAGCTCCATTCCTTCAGACTTAAACCTAGCCCGATGTGCGACTGTGGTGAAGAAGAAACGGCGGAACACGTCTTACTCAGTTGTGAAATCCACGTCGTTCCCCGTGTACGCTGGCTCTTCGAGATAAATGAGCAGACGGCGACCATGGATGCCTTAAGAGCAGCGATTGCCACTTGGGCGGGACTTAACGCAACACAAAAGATGTGGAAAAGCGTTATGAGACAGAAAGGATGACCGACATAATACGGCAATAGATAATAAATCAGACAAGCCTATACCTCCTCCACCTGAACATCCCGAGCGAGCCGCCTCCGCGAGGCCCATCCCGGACGCAGTAAACTAAACTGTGACAAAGAGCTCGCCAGGTGGAGTAGAGATGCGACCGTCTAACAGACAAAGAACGATCATAGCTTCCGTCTATAATACAAAAAGCTATATAGCAGCGCAAGCCAAGAAGCTGCAAAGAGCCAGATATGGCTTAGGAGCGGCAAAACAAACAAGGCACAGACGGTAAGGTAATAAGGTTGATAAGAGGATGGTAGGAAACGTTTATGTTTATGAAGGATGCCTCGGTTCAAGACCCTATTCTAACCTTAAGCCAGGAACACACTTACCCGATGCTACGCCATGCGACGTTACCCGATGCTACCCGACGCCTTGCCACGTTTTGGTGGGGTGTGCACATCTATCCGACCCAAGTACATGTCGCGTACAGTCCACAGCGTTTATCACAATAATCGCTATCACAATCGTAACGCATCTTTTGTTCTTAATGCACTATTTTGAGCAAAACCTTGTAATAAATTGTGAGTTAAATTTTATGAGCACAACCATCTAATAAATTGTTTGTTAAACTTAATTGTTTTAAATAAAGTTACTCCTAACCATCATAAATAAACAAGGTTTATAAAAACTTATGCATTTTTGATCTCGTTTAATTTGGTTTACATTAAAATAACATGTTGTAATTAATATAACGACAAAATTACATGTACTTAGTTTGAAATAAACTACAAAAAATATGAGTGTCCTGTTCTGATGCTACCCGACATTAGAATATGGTGAAATTTTACGAGCAAAACTATGAAATAAATTGTTAATTAAATTTTATAAGCAAAATCGTGTAATAAATTGTTCCAATTTTAGTATATGTACCGCCGAAGCGAGTACAATAAATTGTTAGTTAAATTCATTATATCAAAAAATCGTATTCCGGTGTTTTGATTAATTTTATACCAAACCATTAAAATTAATTTTTTAAATAAAAACTAATTAATTTTTAATCACAGTTAATTTGGTTTATATTAAAATAAGTATGTTGTAATTAATATAACGGCAATAATACATGTAGTTTGAATAAAAATATGAGTTTCCGGTTCTTTTGTCTTCGACTACTCGATGCTACCCGACGAAAATCTGGACAGTGGGGATCGCAGAGCGTCGGGTAGGTTAGCGTGGCAATAGCATCGGGCAGAGTGCACGGGGGTAATGCAACCTTATGGAAAATTGGAGTTTGGATTTGCGTCGGGTAGCATCGGGTAGCGTCGCATGGCGTAGCATCGGGTGTGTTTCTGGCTTTAGGGTTATATCAAGAAACGCATCCAACAATACCCTTAATTCTCTAGAGTGGAGGAAATGGTGTCAACTAATCTGTAATCTTGTTGGATCGTAGAATATTAGGATCGTAGAATGTTAGAGTCGAAGAAGAATTGTTGACAGGGAATGATTCCATGCAAACGTAGGATGGGTATTAATGGAGTCTTTCAAAGACATCTCTGGATGAAGGCTGATAGGTCTAGGTTCGAAGGTCTTAGAGCTTTAGGAATGAGAATGAAGAAGGGTCGGCCAAATCCATGGGCGCACCCAACTCCATGTTCTCTAGAGATAAGAATTTTTTTTCATCCGATATCGAAAAGATTTTCAACAGTAGCAGGTAAGGGTGGGTAATGGCTCTCAATAAAGAATATCGGTCACGATGGAATTTTTTAAGCAATAATGAAGCTTTAATCTAAACTAGCCCGATTCACCTTAAACAAATTAAAAATGAAAAAAAAACAAGCATGAGAATTCTTGAGGGTAATATAAAAGGGGGTCGTAAAATTCAATAAATCCCACAGACCTTGGAATATTTCTTAGATTAATAAACCCACAGTTAAATTCCTTCCTTAATTATTTTTCCAAGCATTTCTCGTTATTGTCCCGGGTGCAGGTCTTGGAAAAAAGCGTTGTCCATTATATCGAAAATTAAGAAGGAGCGGGACGGCGCTAGGGGGAGAGAAGAGAAGACCGAGATAGACAGCAGGAAAAGAAAAGAAAAGCAAAAAATAAAACCCCTCTTAAACCATAGCATATTCATTATAAACCAACTCTCTTCCTTCCACCATAAAATAAATATTTTCTTCAGACAGTGATTATTTCAATTTCCACGAGGAGAAATAATTCGGCAATATGAACATAAATGACAAGAATGATCATCACGATCGAGGTTCGAGCTTCTCGTTTTGGCAGACGTCTTAATTGGATATCTGCGTGTTGTCTCGCGGCCTTTTTCCAGGATCTTGAGATAGGGGAAGGGAAAGGATCGGAATGAGATCATTGTTTGTTCGGGGGTCCATTGTGCTGATACTTGGTTCAGGGGTAGTTAAGCCTTCGTTGATTGCCTAGACGGCGCACAGTGGGGCAAAGGCGATATTTTAAAAACTGAAATTTTGATAATCCTATTAACTTTTCTTAGAATATTTTCACCAGAGAATACGCTGTAAGAACCCGTTTTAAATTTGACGGTTGAAAATTGATCAAAACCAGTAATCACTGCTGAAACCTACAGATTTTGCAAGATATACAGCTAATTTCTGAACATTTAACAACCTTTTATGTACACACCCAAGTATGAGATGAAGACAAAAATTCAACAATGGGATGGAATCAGGTGGCTTAGTTGAGTGAAAACCAGCAATATTCGAGTAATATTCGTTTTTTTAGAATTACAAAAAAAAAGCTTCGCTGTTATTCTCCATGGCACTGTCATTTTTCGCTTCTGTACACATAAAAGTAGCTATGTGATGTTCAGCTTCCTATTCCTGTCTATCTGATTGCAGCACTGTTTCAAATAGAGCTATTTATCCTAAAATCTCGAAAATACAATAAATTTGGCCTCTTTTTGTTTAGTTGAAGGAGTGTGCCTTAACTATTACTGTTCTTTTACTGTGTAAAATCTGAATCAGAGATCAGAAATATCGTATCATGAAACGTTTTCTTCAATAAAAAGGTATATCTTTAAAGGATCACAAACTTTCGTTTCATTGTGGACGAAGTGCAAAAAGTTGTTAACGAGTTACATGTACATAGGATAATTTTAGTTATTAGTTGTTAGTATATAGTTATTTTGTCAGTTCAGTTTTTATTTATTGTATTTATTATACATTCTTGGAATAAAAATCATTGTAATCGATCAGTAAACCGGTTCTAATTGTTTTCCATTCACACAGATAGAGAAGTGCAATATCATTCGTTCAGAATGCCTACTGAAGAATTGATAGTTTTTGAAATTTTGAAAGTGTGCCATTTTAATGAAAACCCAAAATTATAATAATTTAATTTAAAAAAAGCCAGTTTACAACTCTAACAGAAATAGTAAAAACAATTAAAAAGATGGCCATTGGGAAACTCGTAGTTCAGCTTTTATTTTAAACGCAATTTTACAATTTTTAGTGAGAAATTTATTGAGAAAAACGTGCGCAAGCTTCAGTTTGGTTATCTCAAAACGGGATTTTTGATGATTTACTTGCGAAAAAAGCAACTTGATGCCTTTTTCATGGTTATATTCGTGATCAGCGTTAAATAGCCTATAAAGAAAGAGGTTTTCAGAATTCGTTCTTATCTTGTTTACTCTTCGTTTTTCAACAGTGTAAATAATTTTTATGTAAGGTATTGGTGGAGATAAAAAAAGTCAGTGTCACGAGCGGGATTCGAACCCACGACCTTCGGCTAAATACGCCGATGCTCTACCACTTGTGCTAACGCGACTTCGATCCACTCCCGGTGTATTTAGCCGAAGGTCGTGGGTTCGAATCACGCTCGTGACACTAACTTTTTCATTTCAACCAATACCTTACATAAAGATTAATTAATTGAAAAAAATAATTTGGTCAATCGGACCAGGAAATATAATTGATTTAATGAGGGTAAATAATAACTATTCAGATACAATTATTATGAGAGAGTTCATCTCCATTCCAGATTATTTTTTGCAACGTGTAGCAATTATTCGTCTGCGTCCACAATTTTGGAAGTCTTGCTGTGGTCCAATCGATTCGAGAACAGTTTCGCTGATTTCAGCGTATAGAAAAACATAAAAACCCATAACCATTACGATTATCTAAAAAATATAGAGGGTAGGTTGTGTTATAATTATATTTCGGTGGCAGTACGCCTAAAGTTAAGTAGAAGGCCGCAAACCTCATGGTTTTATCTCAACTCTCTCGTATAAAAGTTACGATTTGTTTAGCGTTTATTTTCGAAAAACTCGTTTCCTTACATAAAATTTGAATTTTCTCTACTCGAACGTAATTTCCTTTTAGATCAGTCCACTTTTGTTTTAAAAATTTCCAGTTTACTTGCAAATTTACTGCATAAACATCATGAAATTTGCGAAATGGTAATTTTGGATTAACTTCTTTAAACCGTAGCTCTCTTACATTACATTTTTTAAAATATCAAACTAGCCAAACACTCCAACATTTTATGGTATTTCCAACGGTATATTGGAAATCTCGATTATTCTGATTTTTTGATCGGCAATTTCAATTGGAAGTTGGGAAAACGTGGTCCGGATGGATACTGGGAATTAATTGCATGGCCCAAGATTTGATTAGGTTTTTATTCTGAATAACAGATTGTACTAATAATTACTAATAAATTATTTCAGAAGGAAATAATATAATAATATTAATAATAACGCTAATTATTAATTTACATACAAGTCTGGTCTCTTCCACTCCCCTAGAGTCCTCGATATTCCTCGGAGTGGCGCTAAACAACCCCTTCCTTTCACGCTAATAAATGACATTCATTCCATTAAACTAACATAAACACAACACCCGATACAAACATACATATCTGATCACCTCCACTCCCCCAGAGTCCTCGATATTCCTCGGGGCGGGGCTAAACAACCCCTTCCTTTCACGCTAATAAATGACATTCATTCCATTAAACTAACATAAACACAACACCCGATACAAACATACAAATCTGATCACCTCCACTCCCCCAGAGTCCTCGATATTCCTCGCGGCGGGGCTAAACAACCCCTTCCTTTCGCGCTAATAAATGACATTCATTCCATTAAACTACCATAAACACAACACCCGATACAAACATACAAGTCTGATCACCTCCACTCTCCCAGAGTCCTTGATATTCCTCGGGGCGGGGCTAAACAACCTCTTCCTTTCACGCTAGTAAATGACATTCATTCCATTAAACTAACATAAACATAACACCCAGTTCAATCATACAAGTCTGGTCATATCCACTCCCCCAGATTATTCGATATTCCTCGAGGCGGTTTTATATAACCACTAAATTATTATATTTATTATTTTGATTGCTTTAAAACCCTCTGCTCATAATTCAAAATTATATATGAACGTTCCATTTATGATGTAAACAAAGGGTGCAGCAGATATATCGACGAAATTCATTCGGTTTATTAAACATAAAATCACTGATTTAACAATAATACGTGATTTAATTAAATAAACTTAGTGTAAGCGAAGTGGAACGCTCTATTGAATGTAATCCTTAATAATAACAAACTTTGACGTTTTTAAAGTTTTATAATTAAATGAAACGTGAGTTTCTCTGGAGGGCCCATAAGTGAGAGCGTGCGAAGACGCTCAAAGGAACTCCAAGTTAATAAAGTTTCGTTACTTAAAGTTTAAAATTAGGGAAACAAATATAAACGGGGAAAATTGAAAAGAAACGGGCCACGGGGTAAGATTAGGTTCAATTTGAAAAGTGAAAATCCTCCAAGACTCCCAGTTTCAAGGATGACCGGTCCTTGTTTTTATATAATCTCAGCTTTTCAATTTAGGACTCACGAGGTTTAATTTTATTGTCGGGTAGACGGGAGAGGCCGTGGGAAGTTTAATAAGTTTAACAAGGGAGGGCGGAAAGTCTTGAGGACAAGTACTGACATGTGCTTGGAGTTGGGCCCACACACCTTAATGGTGAAACACACCTCTATTGATCCTCTAAATCAACGCTCGGCTCTCAATTCTCCTCCTTTTCACTCCCATTCTATAATCTACGTCGTCCGTGTTAAAACTGACGGTGAAATGTTTTACGGGAAATCGTTTTTATTTAGCCACCCCTCTTTTTTCTCAACCCAATTCCGGATTTGTAAATTCTTCTAACTTCTTTAGGTTTTTTATTGTTTTGTTAAAACAGCACTAGAAGGCCACAAGCGTGCTTGTTTAAATCGGTTTTTATTGTAAGTTTATAACTACATTAACAATACTCCTAACGGCCTGAACGGCAGAGATGTTTTTCCGTATCAATAGCATTGTTGATAGGTGGCCCTCGGAAGACCTGACTCCTAAAAGAAGGGTCTTCTCCCTATTGGGGTCAGGTCACTTTGGGCCAGAGCCCGCGTATGTGTTCTGCAGAGTTGCTCGATGTTTCCCATCTAATTGAAGGGTGCAATTCTTTGGCTCCATAAAGAAAGCACGTAGGACCACGGCAGAGAATATCTTGGTCCCCTGTTCATAAGCTTAGAGAAAGCAAAGTTGTTGTATTGTATATAATACTCATATTTTACCTAGTCAGTTGACAGTGAATGTATTTCTTAGCGTGAACATGAGTGTGAGAGGTTCGGTGGCGAAATACTGAGTACCCCATCGACACCCAATTAGGATAGATATACAATAGGTGTGAGGGGTGTCATATCAAGTCACCACTCTAACTCAGTGAATGGTACGTAAATGAGAAAGAACTTATTTAAGAATGATCGGATTTGGAGTTAGGGAGTGATTGAGTAGATGCTGAAATGACCTGGAGGCGAAACGAGGTTGGTTGAACGGACAAGACCGAGGCCAATACCGGGTGTGGGTGATTCTCGAGGTTGCCGGAATTTATTGTAAAGTACAAAAGCTGGAATTACTGGTGAACTGCAGGAAGTGATAGGCTTAACGTCTTTATCCACTTTCCAGTGGTTTCGAGGACAAATGGGACTTGAAAGTCTGCGTGTCAAATATTGTTGGATAAAAAGTAGACGGGGAAATGTTTCGAAGGATTTTGGATTGGAGAGATTGAACTGGAGTATGGAACGCACGGAACCACTCAGTTTAATTCAGTCAGATTGTTATATTCATTTGAGCCGACAATGGATTGTCGAAGTAAGTCTTTTGTTGTAAAGTCCCAAATATCGGACAACATTGCTTACTAGGAGATGAACACAGTTGTAGTAGTTAGGAGGATAGGTGATACGTCGAAGGGTGAAGCTTATTCATGAATTTGGTTTCATCGAGTCTGATCCTCTATTTCTTGGACCATTCTGCCTAACAGGTGAGAGGGGGTCAGAGTTTGGTGAAAGGGTGGCAATATTGTCTGCATATGTGAGAAAATACTGTATCACGATTGATCCGAATGTCGTCACTGGTTCGAAGGATTATGGACTACAGTGGCTAATTTGGAGGTTGGAACGCTTGGTTCAGTTACCGCAGTTCAATTACGTACAGATTCCTTTTAGTGATGATATGTAAATGGGGCGTTTGTTTTCTAATGACAGTCTCGACAGTTGTTGTGGAATTGTCGAATAGTCTTTTCAGTAGTTTGTCTGTTATGTTCCTTTAATTTGCGTGTGGGGGTTCCAAGCAAGTCTTTTGAAGATATAAAAGATACATTGGTTGTTGGAGAAGAGTTAAGATACGGCAAAGGAAGGTTATTAGGAATATCTGCTGTGTACAATGAAAACAGAATGGGACCAACGATGCCGCCTTGCGGATGGACGCTTCGGGGTAGTAGATAGGAATGAAGGATGGTCCGATTCGTATTTGAAAAACATATCGGACAGGATTTTGGGATGAAAAGTGAATACCCTTGAGTCTTCAGTGAAGCCCGGGTGCCACAAGATTGAAGGATTGCCTCAAGGCTAGGAAAGCACCCGAACAGCATTTGCTATCAATGGAATTTGAGGGTCTGTGCAGGTTTGGATTCGAAGTAAGAGGCTTGGCAATGGTACGAACGATTTTGGACTAGAATGACTTGATTCTTTTGAGGTTGGAACGATCGGAGAAGGTCTTTTGACAAACTAAAGTAGCAAACGGACGACATTGAACTTAGTCTCTTTGAGTCTATTCCTCTATTTCTTGAGCCATTCTTCAAAACTGATGAAATGGTCCTGGAGATTTCTGACGACCAGTGGTTCTGATTTTGCTAAAGTGCGGTACCGTCCTCACATGTGGGAGAGTTAGGAATGTCTGTAGTGTATATTGAAAAGAGATGGGACCAAGGTTGTCATTCATTGCAGAACACCCGTTTCAGCTCAGTGTCGGGGGAGAAGGATATTCCAATTTGTACCTCTCGGACAGGAGTTTAGAATAAGGCAAGAAATGTATAAAAACGTATGAATTTCCAGAGCAAGCCCTCGTGCCCTACCTGATCGAAGGCTAACATCTTGTCTATGTCACACGAGTGGTATTCCTTACGATGAATGGTATTTGAAGGTCTTTGTGGATGGGTCGTGCATAGCCGACGTTTTTGTTTGCTGTGAGTGGAATACATTTGTAATTGGTTGGTTAGAAAAGTGATACGGCAAAGGGTGAGAGTTTTTTACGTTGTTCCTCCATTTCTTGAACCATTTCCAAACAGGAGAGTTCTGGAGGTTTATGTAGGCAACTGAGTCTGGATATGGTGAAAGGATTGCCGTATCGTCTGCTGTTGTGTGGAGTATCGAGATTGCTAGTAACGTCTTTTGTTCATATTGAAATAGGAATAGGACATAAAAAACTTCCTTGCGGAAATCCCGCTCTGGCCCAGTGGACAGAGAATGTATAGAAATCCTATTGCCAGTGTTTTCTACATTATTTGAAAAACTCCCTCTCAACAGACTAATGCCAATTAATTAGGAGTGAAAGATAATAATACTTTAATAACCGGACTTACGATGAAAACGCTCAACGATTGATCAGGTTCACAGAATCACAAGAATCATTGGACAAGACCACAGAAAAATAATCTCTGCAGTTTTTCTTGATGTCGCCAAGCATCCCGGCCAACTACGCCTATCTTATCGAAATCTACCTTTTTGACTCGTGTTTCTAGAGCAAGACTCTTCATTGTCTACAGTTATTATCTCCATTATTATCTAATCGATTCTAGATGAAGATCAGGAATGTGGTCCAACGAACAATATTTTTATAAGTTTGCCAACTTTCCAACTATATACAAATCCATATATACATATCCAAATATATACAACTCTTGTTGTATGTCCTAGTAGAATGTCATGGTAGAAGAAAGCAACCCAGTGTTGATAATCTATATGGATGTAGTGATCAACCAGCAGTTGTTAATTCTAGAAGAGGATCAGGGATGTGTAAATGAATAAAAGCTTGGCAAACTTATAAAAGTTTTTCTAATCAGATCACATACCCGATCCACTTCTGGAATTAACAAATTCTGGTCGATCTCACTAAATCCTTACTGCTTATCAATATTAACCTTAATTAGACGTCTATGTTAATAAGCTTGGTTCTACTATTAATTAAGTCCCACACGTTAGCGGATTATAAAAACATTGGTTGCTTATTAATAGTTTATAATAGTTAAATTCACGTTAACGGAAGAAAAAAAAGGCTGACGATGATAACAACTTATAAAGCTGCCAAATCACAACGGCAATGGTTCATAGATTTTTCCTGTTTGGGAATGAAACTTTTCCCAACAATATCAGTACATTGTGCCTCGCTCTTTTCAAAGTTTGTTCAGAGTATAACTTCACGGGAGGCACTTGAAGTCATGGAACGGGGGGATATGATTTTTAGTCGGGTTTTCTCTCGGCAACTCTCTTGAAAATGTAACGAGTAGTTTAAACCGCTCTGCAGGCCTTTAAACTTGGAAGGGAACTAGTTAAGAACTCTAGTACCGGAAAGTTCTAATGGATCAACTCGGAAAAGTGATTTTCTATTGATTGCGGTTTGATAAACTTGTCAGGGAATAAATTTTTCAACATTTTACTATTCAATTTGCAATTTAATTACGAGATTTAATTAAAAAAATTACAAGTTTTATTACCGGGTCAAACGGTTTTTACAGTTCAGTATAATGACTAGAGGCTCTCATTTATTGACGGTAATTAATTTAATTATCATGAGTAATTGTAACAAATGTAATTAAAAGTGTTTTAATTTAATTATTTTGTTTTCTTGTCTGGTTAATTTTGATTTAATAAAATACTGGGGGGGAAAACGTATTTAAAAAGTTCCATTTATTTCTGTTTTTATTTTCTCTACACCTTCCTACATTTGTATATATAATATTTCTTAATAATACGAATTTATTGATTAACTGATGATAATGATTTATTGATTAATATTAATCTCGACAATTTTTGTAGAATATCGTTTTTGGAAATTAGAGAAAAAATCTCTTCCATCATAAGATTTACAAACAAAAATAATAAAATATTACATAACTTTTGATTTCAGTTTGAAATCGTCAAGCCATGTATTAAAAAAAATAATTTAAAAAATATAATTAGTTCAAACTATACTTTTAAAGATCCTAAATATAAGATAGATAAAAAATCAAAAATCTAACGACTATTATTTTATACTAGTTTTGATCAAATTTGGTTTAAATATCCAAAATAACAAAGTGAATAAAGAGACCATGTTTCATAATGTAACGTCGTATAGTTTTGAAGATATTTTAAAACATTCTTTTAGGGGTATCCAGATAAGAAGAAAAAAAATCACCAAATCTAAGAGCTATTCATTTGGACTGATTTTGGCCAAATTTGGTATAAATATATAAAATAATAAATTCAATAAATAACCCAAGTTTCAAACCGTTTCGTTGTACAGTTCTAAAGATATTTTAAAACATTCATTTAGTCCCAGATATGACGAAAAATCAATGAATCTAACGTCTATACTTTTACGAATACTTGGGATCAAGGCATGGTCTTGCAGAAGAAAGCAAATTTAGTTGCTACTGCCAAGCTATTTCATGGTCATCATCAGGGCAAAGCAACCTTAAATATGTCTACAGATTGACATATTTAGGTTTTTACAGGCGATCTCAAATTTCCTTGAAGACCGGCTCGGTCCCAACATTGCCAACGACCGCTAAATATTGCAAATAGTATAGCAGGACAATCATCATAAACTGCCCTGTCACTACACGGAAAAGAAATAGCACTCTGCGCATTCCTCGACATCTTTGATAATTCATCCCTATGAAAGCTTCCCGCGAGAAAAAAACTCGTAGATCTCACCATATGCAGATGGATTGGAGAAATGTTAAGAACCAGGAAAGCAGAAATAAGCATTGGCAACGACACTAATCGAGATAGTACAATCAAAGGATGGCCGCAAGGATGAGTGCTAACACCTCTACCCTGGAGCCTAACAGTTGACCAATTTTCTTAAATCTTTGG
This sequence comes from Cimex lectularius, assembly GCF_000648675.2. Lineage (NCBI taxonomy): Eukaryota > Metazoa > Arthropoda > Insecta > Hemiptera > Cimicidae > Cimex > Cimex lectularius. Next base: position 948,071 of record NW_019392770.1, on the reverse strand, counting down.
ACCATAGAGGTATAAAGTGTCAAGGCTATGCGGCAACATAGTCCTGACCGGCAGAGAAAAATTCGGAGAAACTCTCTGTGACATAATCCAAAATCACACAGGAATGGTGTAAAACCGCTGGACTAGAGATTAACAAAATAACCATAATAAGGTTTTACGCATGAGGCAGATAAATTCAACAGTATTGTGATAGAAATGAAAAAAAGTATGTAAAACACTGACATTTAAGGAACATATCGGTACTACTATCAAGAAAGCGACACGACCTTTGATGGCGAGGAGAAGAACAGCAGGGAACAACTGGGGATGCAGACCAGAACCCCTGCTCTGAATGTACACCATGGTGGCAAGAGATATCCTTACATACGACGTAATACGCTGGGGCCATAAAGTAGAACAAAACAGAGAACTCACGTAAGTACAAATTCTCGCACGCGTTTTTATAATGGGTGTGATGAGAACATGTCTCACGACCGGTTGGAGAAAATATTGGAATTAACCTCCCGTCCACCACATGAAAATGAGGACATCACAGAAAACTAACAACAGCATCATCCAAGAGACAACTTACAATAGGACTAAAACTAAAATTGTGGGATTGAAAAAAGGAAATGAAAGAAAATCCGATACTCTTGACTAGAAGGGACGACATGAACGGCATGCTTGAATTAAAAAAAAAAAAAATCCAAACAAACTTAGGTACGAAAAAAGAATGGGAAAGAGAGAGAAAATCCTCCTTTAAGAATGACACCGTCTGTGCTGGTACACTGACGGATCTAGGAGGTAGGTAGCCCGTAGCGGCAGGAGTATTTGGTCCTGGAACCAGATATTCAGATCCCATGGGCCAACACACTAGTATTTTCCAGGAAGTCCAACCAGTCGAGAGATGCTCCCAGTTCAATCTGAACAAAGGGTACAAAAGCAAGAATATAGCTATAATGTCAGGCCAAGCACTATCATATCACAAGATAAAACATAATCAGGTCAAAGATGGTGCTTAATTTCAAAACTGAACTAATTAGATTAGGCCTTCAAAAATAAAGTCACCCTCTCCCGAGTTCCAGGACACGTAGGGCAAGGAGAGAGCCAATGCTCTTGCAAGAAAACGGGCTGCTATACCTCTGATAAGGCCTGAGCCCTTTTGTGGCATACGAATTCGCACTATCAATGAGTACCTTAGAGTTTAGACAAAAAGACAAAAGGAAAATGAGGAAATAGTGGAATTCACTCATAAACAATCCAAAAACCTTCTTGCAAATTTTGGAAAGAAAGGGAAAACAGATTGTAACAAAGGAAGCAGAAATATACAACATAACCATGTGTACAAAAAATCAAGTTTCATAACATTACGTTGTATAATTCTAAAGACATTTTACAGCATTCATTTAGGAATTCTCAGCTAAGAACTACCCTCTGTATCCTCCATCAGATCACGGCATACCGAATTGATCCAAATTTATTTGACATATTATTTCGAATTGTTTCCGTTCTGTAAACATATTTATTGTCCCTAATATGGTACAATACACGCTAATTGGTTTACGAAATTTTTACATAAATAACAATTTCACTAATTTCGTGGTCCGCTTGACCAATTAATACATTACAATTAATTAAGGTTTTTAGTTGAGTTGAAAAAAAGTCAATGGCACGAGCGGGATTCGAACCCACGATCTTCGGCTAGATACGCCGCTGCTCTACCACTTGAGCTATCGTGACCTCGATCCACTCGGACATCAACTTCCTATCTCAACCCCGCCGAAGATCGTGGGTTCGAATCCCGCTCGTGCCATTAACTTTTTTTCATCTCAACTAAAAACCTTAATTAATTGTAATAAATAACAATATTTAAAATCTGTTCTTTTTTAATATTCCATTTCTAGCGGGGTGGCCCAACGCAAACAAATAAAAACGACCCAAACCTTTTGACGGACGTTTTTTTACAAATGAGACAGAATTTGGTTCCATGACTTTTTCTTATTATATCTTGTGCATAACTTATACAAATTATAGAATTTGAGGAGAATTTAATTGCCAAATCACTAATTAACAATTCCCCAATCGCTGCCATCCTTTTAACATTTATAGGTTGACAACCTGAGGATATATTCCATTGTGGTTGGGGGTGATGTTTTAAGAGCACCAATTTCGCTAAGTTCATGGTATCCTTTTGACTGTGTAGAATGTCTGTTACATTTATGATCATGGATCTCATGGTACGATATCATGGTCATCTTAGGAATTAAGACCCAATTTCTACTATAGAGTCTTTGCATTTCTCATTGTTTAAGTGCTGTGCCTACTCTTAAAATAAGCAGTCCACTTTACCAACGTACTTTTGAATTCTTTAATTCTTGGTAGATACGTTCCTTTGTGTGTTTTTTACTAGTTTCCCATACTTTCTTTATTATATTTTTGGCCACCGTATCTTGCATATGTTTGTACTATCGTTACTTCTTCACCGAGTTGTTCACCAGTCAGCATCAATCCATTGGTGTCTTTAGTGTTATGTCATGTATCTGACCATCGCTGGATTTGCTTCCTCGTTGTACAATTGCTTTTGTGGCCGAATGTGTTGTTAAGAGCACCACAGTTTCCATGGTCTCTTTGTAGTATGTCTCCTGCATTTCTGTTATATTTTTGGCCCCCATATCAAGCATATGTAATCACGATCACGGTTCTGATTATTGTCAGATGATGAAACGGTCATCATAGGATCTTGAATAACTCACCAGGTAGGCGCATCTCATCCTTATCGCATCCTCGAGATCATAAATTTCTTACACTATTTACACTATGTATTAAAAAGTGAATGAAATATATGTTCGTGGAGAAAATTATGTGATACCGGCACGATAAAACCAGACAGGACGGTCAATTTACAAATTTGTTTAAATTCAAATTCTCGGGTCGAGTAGAAACACGACGCGTTGAGTACGTGTTCTCCTCTAATTACTGCACAGTACACAATGTTGAACCATTTCAATCATCATTGTTACCCCTTATCCAACGTCATTACAGTCATGTGTAACGAGCCAATTAAGTCTTAAAGTCCATCGAGTACTTCTTTATTTTCCGCCGTCAACTGTTGCAATTATTTCTAACTCGTACACTCCCAGGAGTGGTAGTTAAAAAGAATTAAAATTTTTAATTCCTCGATCGAAGGTGATATTTTCAGTCATACCTAAATATGTATATTTATCGTGAAATCTGTTTTTATAGAAAATAACTGTATCATTTATAAGAATTTCAGGGCGGGTTTTCCTACTTTTCGAAATAATTTCATTTGAATCGTTCTCTGATCCGTAAAAAAAAAAGTGTAAACTTTTGGCAATAGAAAAATCAGTCTCGCATAAGACGGCCAGCTGCAAGGGCGTGGAATTTTCCATTACCGCCGAATGGGATCCTCATCAGGAGAACAACACACATATTCTCATCGGAGGTCAATCCGAATAAAATCATGACTGCGTAATTGGCGAGGTGGCCCCAGGTTAATGTGCTATTATTATATGATTGCGGTGTAGAGGCTTGGGCTCAGTGCAAGTTACCGCTGTTGTAATGAAGAGCGGCTTCCGAGAGGAATTCCGGACATAGTTGGGAGGATTCCTCAGCCCTACGGAGGATTATGAGGCTTTGTCTGGGGGATGAGCCACCCCCTTTGTGCTCACCAACCCTTCTCTACCTTTGGGCAAAAACTCAAAACCCTCTCTCGCGCACACACACACACGGGCGCGCGTTCGCTCGCTCTCCCTCATCCCTATCTGGCTCTCACTCGCTCATTCACTCTCTCTCTCAGTATATCCCTCCTTCCCTCTCTCTCTTCTGTTGTCAGTGTCCCATTGAAGGCTAATATCGATCTCAAGTATCGTTTTAGAAACCCTTTCAACCCGAGCATTTTGCTCTTAACTGGAAAAAACATACTAAACTCAATTTCACTTTCTATTATTTCTCCTTTTCCTTACATATAAATAAAATAAAAATAGACGGGCAAGATGCCCATTTACAAATATACAACAGCATTTTTCCGACAAATTAACTCTGTTTTTTTAAAATCAAATTAACTTTTCTTAATTTCAAATTAATCATTTTTCACCTCAAATTAACCTATTTTTCTTTTAAATTAACTCTTTTCAATATCAAATTAACTCTTTTAAACTTCAAATTAACCTTTTTTCATCACTAATCTTCAATTTTTTTGAACAAATTAACAGATTTTCCAAATATTATATAATATTAAATCCGTTATATTTCTTGGTCCGATTGGCCAAATAATTTCTTTCAATTAATTAATCTTTATGTAAGGTATTGGTTGAAATATTGAAATGAAATAATTATATAATATAAGCACGTAAAATATAATTCCATTGAAAATTTTTTAAATATAAAAATAATTGGGCTATTACAAGATATTTGAAAATTAAAATTAAAATTTAAAATAGTATAAAAGTAAATATAAAACAAATGATTCTTTTTTAATTTTCTAACTGTTTTAATTTTAAAAAACATTAACTGGAAATTATCTTTTTTATTATTTAAACTTTAAACTTCAAATTAATCCTTTTTAATTGAAAATTAACCTTCAAAAATATAAAATGTATTATTATATTTAATTTTATATAAAATTTAATTTTACTTGTAATTATTTTCAGTTGGCTTTCTCAGTTTTTATGTTATTTTTATTGATTGATTATATTATTTATATCAATTATTTGATAATAATTTTTTCAAAAGTTGGAATTTTTCTTTCATCCCAAACTATCTCCAGGTTTTTTTAATGTTTTAAAGAAAGGATTAATTAAAAAAGGAATAATTTGAAGATAAAATTATCTAAAAATTAATTACAATTAAAATGAAACATTATAGAAAATAAATTATAAAAATAAAGTATTAACTTGAAAAATGTATGAATTTGTGGTTTTGAAGGTCCCAATTATTTTACATTAAAAAATCTTGTTTTTATATTTAAATATTATATAATTTTTACTTTTGTTAATTTTCTTTTATTGTTAATTTACTTAGGAATTTTTTAATTTTGTTTAAATATAGGAATTTTTTATATCCTATTTTAATCTATATCATAGGTTTTTGGATGTTTTAATAAAAGGGTTAATTTGAACTTAAAAAAGGTTAATTTCCATATAAAAAGGATTAATTTGAAGATAAAAAACATTAACTGGAATGTGTGGTGATTAGTTAATTATTCAGAAATCGTGAGATGCGGTCTGGTGTGATGTAGGTTTCAGAAAAACATTTTCTTTATCGTGCCAACGTTTCGATTTTTATTGAGCCCTGAAGATGATCTCAATAAAAATCGAAACGTTGGCACGATAAAGAAAATGTTTTTCTGAAACCTACATCACACCAGACCTCATCTCACGATTTTTGAATAATTAACTGGAATTTCAAAAAAAGTTAATTTGAAGTTAAAAAAGGTTAATTTGATGCAAAACAGTTCATTTTAAATTAAAAAGGGTTCATTTTAAATTTTGAATTCGTTAATTTTAAATTCAAACGTGTTGATCTCAAATTCAAAAAGGCTGATTTAGCGATGAAAGGTGTATAAATAGAAACTAAAAAAATATGCTGTTCTTTTAATTGAAGATTTGTGTTTTTTAAATATAAATAATTGGGCTCTTAGAACACCCATTATTTTATATACTTATAATAAGGGCCCAATTATTTTCCATTTAAAAAAATTAAAAAGAATATTTTTTTAATATTAATTTTACCTAATTTTTAATTCAAAATTTGAATTAATTTTCAATTGGTTTTATGTTAAAAAAATCTGGAATGAACAAGAGATTTTACTATACATGTTTTTTATTTCATATCACCCTCTAACTTATTTTTAATGCTTAATGAAATTAATTTTAGGTAAAATGCGTTAATTTGACAAACAAAAGCCAAGTACAACCTATTATTATGAGTTTTCTTGAACGACTATTATTTTTTATAATTATATTTATGTTCTGGGTATGGAATTAACTCAATCTGTCAATCACTATATAAATTACTTATGCAAAAACTTTTTTTGTTACGGTCTAAACATGCATTTGTAATGAGCTAAAATATGTTTTATATATTTATTTAATTTCATATTATATCCAGAGAGGTGCCAGCAAACACTGTTTTGATTTAGATCAATCTATTAATTTAAATGAAAAAAGGAAAATTCAGTAATTGCCTCTAACGTGAAAATATAATATCCGCACCGCTGTTATAATAGGGGTTTTCTTTCTGGCCGTTATGCATATATCAAGTCAAAAATTGAATAAATGAAACGAATTGTAAAAAATTGATTCAAAAAGTGTAGAGAAAAGGGCCAAAGCGCCTGTATCAATTCAGCAGATGAGATAAACATGAGGCGAAAACGCGAAATGAAATTCTCTGTGGTTCAATTTCAAGATTAAAATCGGCCAGGGCGAGGTGTTCGTAGAATCGGGGTTCAAATTTCAAAACTCAATATCAAAATTGGTCCAGCGCGAATCGCAGTTCGTTTTGTTAGTCCCATTACAAAACAAAATTAACTATTAGATTTAGGATTAGATTGAATCTCTAAGGCCCGAACAAAAGGGTCCGGCTGATATGAACGGCCGAAAGCGAAAATGCACCCTTTCGGTCTTATAATCATTGACATTAATCAAAAAGCCCATAAAGGGAAAGTGAGAGGGTGACAGGCAGAGTCTGGGGGTGCAGGCCCGTTGGGGGAGAACTCGGGCAAGTTTAAAATGTTCAATATAGTCCCGGGAATTGCATGCCGCTCAAGCTGTCATAAACCGAATACATGCAGGCTTATAACGCCGATATTAACATCGGAATGGATCCGTTTTACCAGCTAAACGATGAAAATTGGGAACAAAATGTATTAAGTCGAGAACAATATTAAAAAGTGAGATTTACGGGTTAACAAGTTCTGAAAGAGAATATGTGCGGAGCGGAAGAGTTCAGATAATTTATGTATATGTCTTTATGTTATTATTACGTCTTTTTGTATTTGTCGTATATAACTTTTAAAAAGATTAAGGGTAATCTTTTCTTTTTAAGTGGAGCCAAATCAATATGATATAGTTTTTTTATTTTCTAATTTTCTTTCGTTTTTATACAAATTCAAACTCTTAGCATAAATCAGGTGCGATTTGTTCATACTGCGAGCGATGCTGTGCGATATCGCGCGAGTAGAAGGTGAAATTACAAAGAAAGGAACTGCCATTCACTTTGTATGGATCAGCGTACGACCTGCTGGAATTGCGAGCGATGCCGTGCGATATCGCGTGAGTAAAAGCTGAAATCTTAAAGAAAGGAATTGCCATTCACTTTGTATGGATCGGCGTACGACATGCTGGAATTGCGAGCGATGCCGTGCGATATCGCGTGAGTACAAGCTGAAATTTTAAAGAAAGGAACTGCCATTCACTTTGTATGGATCGGCATACGACATGCTGGAATTGCGAGCGATGCCGTGCGATATCGCGCGAGTACAAGCTGAAATTTTAAAGAAAGGAACTGCCATTCACTTTGTATGGATCGGCGTACGACATGCTGGAATTGCGAGCGATGCCGTGCGATATCGCGCGAGTACAAGCTGAAATCTTAAAGAAAGGAACTGCCATTCACTTTGTATGGATCAGCGTACGACCTGCTGGAATTGCGAGCGATGCCGAGCGATATCGCGTGAGCAAAAGCTGAAATCTTAAAGAAAGGCACTGCCATTCAATTATGAATCAGCGTACGCCCTGCTGGAATTGTTAGCGATGCCGTGCGATATCGCGCGAGTAAAAACTGAAATCTTAAAGAAAGGAACTGCCATTCACTTTGTATGGATCAGCGTACGACCTGCTGGAATTGCGAGCGATGCTGTGCGATATCGCGTGAGTAAAAGCTGAAATCTTAAAGAAAGGAAATGCCATTCACTTTGTATGGATCGGCTTACGACCTGCTGGAATTGCGAGCGATGCCGTGCGATATCGCGTGAGTGGAAGCTGAACTCACGTAGAAGGAGCTGTCATTGATTACCTCGGAACTCATTTTGTGTTTTTTGCGGACTAGACCGTTTTTTGTTTGTTCATCTGCTTTTTATAAAATGAACGTTGAAATATTACCATTGTTAATCATAGTTTTGTCGATTATCTCTAGTAAAATAAACAAACTTTCTTGTGAGTCTTTTACCTAACAAAATAAAATAATTTCATCAAAAGCAATGACTGATTCTTGTCCGATTTGAGTGGTGAAAATATTTTAATGAAAATTACTCCCCGATCTTATAGCAACCCATCTTAACTTACTTGGAAAATAAACTTGTACGGTAGGCATTATATGAAAAAACAATGAGCTTTCGTATAGTCAACGATACATAAATTGATGTCAACTAAAGTAAAGTCTTAACTCACTATTAAAAGTTTTCTCTCGTTGCTTTGAGTACCCTCCACAACTTCAAACTTGGCAGTACTTATTGTAGAAAACGTAGAGGAAATTTATTGCTTGAGATTTCGTTATGAATATAGGATTTTGATGTCTTCTTAATAGGCAGGAGTTTCTGAATATTTTCATGATTAGGAAATATTCAGGTCGAGGGGAGGATTAATTTTGCTTAAAGAGATACACGCCCTGGAAATTGCTTTTAATTGAATAGTTTTAGCATTTTTTAGGATTCTCAGCTTTTCACTACTGCGACCTATTGTGGAACAGCTTTGTTTAATTCTGTGGTGTGTACGTTTTTTCCTACAAACCTATGTACTTTCGCCCGTGTTTATTTAATCGAGTTATTTAAGGTGAAAAGAAATCATCCCTCTGAGAAGCGTGAGGAATTATAAAATGACATTGTTTTAGCGTTTAACTTTGTAAATGTTTGTAAGACGTTCCTTTTGTCAAGCGGTACAACGTACGGTGATGCCTGCTTCAGGGAGTTTGAGGCTTCATACCCCTCCGCGCACAAGTCCAGGCGCGCTCAACCGGACTGCTTACAAATTAGATTTCGCTTCGGCACGTGAGGAAGAATGAAAGACATCCCTGGGCCATGTGGGATGGATTAGCGATGGTATCGTCCAGACGATTCCGGAAATCAGTTTTCTCCTGTTATCGACAATTTCCACTCACATTGCGTACATTCTCTGCACCATCGAATCTCTCTTCTAATGAGGAAGATGAAAAGTTATCCCGCGAAGAGGAAGAATCGAGTGTGGAATTATAAAATGGCATTGTTTTAGAGTATAACATATCAATGATGTTATCTTCTGTCAAGAAGTTTAATGTAGAATGCCCGCTTCTGGGAGTTGTGGGGTTCGAGGTTCCATCCCCTTCCCTTGCTTACGTCCTGGTGCGCTCTAACGGGCTAGTTACAAATTAGATACTCTACGAAATATATACGCTGAGAGGTTAAACAAGTTGCCACCCTTACTATTTTTAATTATCCTTTAAACAATCCTTAATTGATTATTATACAACAATATTTGGTCCTTTATAAAGGAATAGAGGTAAAAAACACGGATACAATCTCCCACTTTCGTTTACTAGAATTTGTACATAAATTTTTAAATAGTCAATCTCTTCTTTGTTGGTTTTTCTATAAAGTGACTTTGTAACGTTCCGGTGGTTTGATTTTACCATTTTTAAGTTTCCAATTTGTTTGAGTGATGGTTGTGATATAGATTCGGCTCGAATCATAGCATTGTGAGAAGATGGAAGATGTCAAGCGTATGTGGCCAGGGTGCTTAACATTCCTAGAACAACTGTTCGAAGGATCTTCCATCGCTACCAAGATACTGGAGGTTTTTCAAGAAAGCACGGATCATGTCACCATGGTGTCAGATCATCTGATCATTTCATTTTATCGAATGTACTCCGTAAACGACATTCTACCGAGATCAAGCAACGACTACAACAAGTTAGAAATGTTTATGACAGTTTACGCACTGTAAGCCGAAGACTTTCAGAAGCTGGATTTCGTGCGACAAGGTTAAGTTTCGCAAGAAATCAGGTCTATTGGTCTGAGCAAGATTCGACTAAAATCTTGTTTTTGAATGAGTGAAGGTTTTGTTTGAGGTCTTCCCACGGCCGAGAGAGGGTTGGGAGACGAACAGGAGAGCGGTATATCTCCACATTTTCACTCCAGGAAAGCTATGAAGGTGGTTGTTATGGTTTGGGCAGATATTGCTATGGAAAATAGTACAAACTTGATCTTCATCGAGGGTTCCCTAACAGCTGCGCGATACATTGAAGATGTGTTACCAGATGAATTTGTTTCTTATATGTCACTAATCGGCCACGGTCTTATTTTTATTGATGACAAAGCAAGGTCTGCACAGCTAGTGGTGGTGACTACTTGGAACGGGCTTCAATTCAAGGTTTTGGAGTGGCCAGCATGCAGTCCCGACTTAAACCCTATGGAACACCTATGGGACGAGTTGTCAAAAAGGATAAAAAGAAAATATTCCCCAGCACTATGTTCAAAACGTCATAAAATCTATGCCACGACGAATGCAAGTGTTGATCAACGCAAGAGGAGGAAATGTTTCATACTGAATTGAATATTTTCTTCATTGTTTTCATAGCAACTGTTTTTTTTTTTTTGTAAAGAAGATGGTTAAACTTGTAAACTTTTGGTAAACTTATTTTAGTCAATTTAATTTTTAATTTTTTTTTTAAATTTAGCTATACCTCTTTAAAAATATTCAGTAAACAACGAAAAATAGAAATGATAACGATTGCAAGTATTTACGAAATAAACGAGGGTGGCCTCTTTTTCTGCCTCTCAGTGTAAATTATCTTTGCCGTGTTTCTCAAAGCAGTTTTTTGAAACATGAGTGAGAGCAGCTTATACCGAGCCTTCTGGTTAGTGTAATATATCATTTCTCTCGTTTTCTAAAAGTAAACCGTTCTTTTCATGTTATGATGAGTTTTATATACCAAGGATTTTATTTTTCGCTAATTGGCATAAGCGGTTTTTCCTCGAAAGCTAGTTGATGAAACTAGTGCAATAGTGAGTTGTATTGAATTTCAGCATGGTAGATTCCTGATTAATGCGTCCGCCCTTTTCTCGCTGTTTGTCATTGAGTCAAACCATTTTGTTTTCAACCGACCGGCGGTTTTGGTTGAAGAGTCTCATTGTTTATCAGGACTAAACTTTTTCATCAATCGCTTATTTTCTAGCGCGAACGCGCAAAACTTAACCTTCTTCTCTGTCGGGCATTTTCCAAAGGGGAGAAATGTATACACGATTAACGCTCGGGCAACGTAATTTACGGTGGGAATGAGCGGGATTGATTGGCATTTACAGCGGGGCAATAAATTCGCTAAATCCAGGTTCAACAAGCCCATCCAACAATCGTGTTTACAACATTGTTTGCTTGTCCGGAGCATGCGGTATATATGCGATGATATTACCTGAAATGATCTATGATTGTAATTAATTGAATTACTGAAATATGCCCTGCATAAAATGCTATTTGTTTATCGTCAAGTATGGCTGGTCACTTTGAACGAAAAATTGGTTCACTTTAATATTTAAAAAAAAGTATCATCACAACATTCTAAAAACGTAGAGCACATGTAAATTATTAATTATTACATTAAATGAACAGACTAGCCTATTGGAGCAAACGCACACAAAGCTGGAAATGAACTCTTAATAACACTAAAGAATTCAATCCTCGGATAAAGCCCAAACTTCTGAATTGACTATTTCTACAAAGGGCAAAGAGCGAAAGACCTAATCCCGCTTCACTAACCCCCACTTGACGTTTAAGGAACTTGGGAAAAGACGCGAACCAAGGGCAACATATAGATCGAACAGTCTCTCAACAGAAGATACCGTGCAACCAGTGTCGACCAAGCTGCTGACAGTTCGATCATCATAAAATTGGTAAACTTCGTTTTTATTTTGCTATTGGCTTTGCATGGATCAACATGCGACCTGATTACAACGCGAGCGATTCGATGCGATATCGAGCGAGTAGAAGTAAAAACAACAAAGAAAGGAGCCGTCTTGACTTTGCTTGGACCAACGGCGATATGAGTACACTGCAAGCGATTCGATGCGATATCGCACGAGTAGAAGCTGAAATCGCGAAGAAAGGTAATGCCATTCATTTTTCATGGATGAGCGAGCTACCTGGTTCACTGCCCACTATACGATGCGATAACGTGCGAGTAGAAGCGGAAATTGGAAAGAAATGAGCTGCCATTCGGTTTGCATAGATCAGGGTGCGACCTGTTTATAATGCTCGCGATGCGTTGCAATATCGTGCCAGTAGACGCTAAAACAACAAAGAAATGAGCCGTCTTGACTTTGCTTGGACCGACGTGCGATCTGATTACACTGCAAGCGATTCGATGCGATATCGCGCCAGCAAAAGAATAATAACAAAGAAAGGAACCGTCTTCACTTTGCTTTGATCAACGTGCGATCTGATTACACTGCAAGCGATTCAATGCGCTATCGCGCGAGTAGAAGCCGAAATCACAAAGAAAAGTAATGCCCTTCATTTTGTATGGATCAGGGTGCGACCTGTTTATAATGCTCGCGATGCGATACAATATCGTGCCACTAGATGTTAAAATTGCCAAAAAAGGAGCTGCTATTGATTTTGCATCGATGAGCATGCGACCGGTAGCTGCGAGCGATACCGTGTGATATCGGGCGAGTAGAAGCCAAAAGAGCATATAAAACAGCTGCCATTCACTTTGTACGAATCAGCGTGCGACCTTTTTCAATGCGTATGAAGCCGAGTGATGCGATACAATATCGCCTGAAGAAAGTAGCTGTCATTGACTAGACTTGGATGTGGTATCGAGGGCCTAGCTTCTCCTTCACCATCGTACGAGGTATTTAATTTAGGTTCTCCCCTCTCTCTTAAGATCTTAATGAAAGGCCAAAAAGAGCCATGAGTGATGTCATCGTGTCATGAGCAGGTAAGAAGAGAAGAAGGCAAGTGGGCGTAATTACTGTATGACTTTTTATTTGCCCCACTGTGAGACGCTGGGTGAGCCGTTGTTTGGTACTTCGAAAGAAAAAATTGTAATTTTCTAAGATTATTATTTTATACTCATTAGTTTTCGTGGTCCTAGATTGACCAAATAACCTCTTTCAATTAATTAATCTTTATATAAGGTATTGGTTGACATAAAAAAGTCAGTGTCACGAGTGGGATTCGAACCGACGACCTTCGGCTAAATACGCCACTGCTCTACCACTTGAGCTATCGTGACTTCGATTCAAAAAAATGACAAAGAGGAGGGAAAATTCAAAAGGTGAGTTGAGATGGGAAGCTGGTGTCCGAGTGGATCGAAATCACGATAGCTCAAGTGGTAGCGGCGTATTTAGCCGAAGGTCGTGGGTTCGAATCCGGCTCGTGACACTGACTTTTTATCTCAACCAATACCTTACATAAAGATTATTTTATACGTTAAGCACCTTTACGCGCGGGCATAAATAGGTTTTTCTTTGTCCCTGATCGTTTTCTGTTTTATGTGAGGCAGTTTGTATTATTTTTTTTGGTAGACGCGCGAAACTGGATTGTTGGAATTCAAAAGATGCTTCGGGTCCGTCCCTCGTCAATGTTGTGGACGGAGCGCGTCAAATAAAATGTAAATAACCTCGGGCCCTCTTTATTAAAAGTTCGATCCACGAAGCAATTACAACGGCCAAGTTCTAATCGAACAGAACTATGAAATTATTAATAATGCCTTATAACAATATGTTGGGCGTTTGAAGCGGAGAAGGTTTTTGGAGTAGGTGAAAGAGACGGGATGAATACAGAGTTTGAAAGGCCAATATAGGATGAGGCTCCTTGTTATTAAACAGAACTTCAACAAGTTCCCCTGGGGAGGGTTAGCAGTTTCTCACCCCCTCTTGATTGAATTTATTGGGCCCATGTGACTATCCTCTTCCCGTCTAAGTAACAGGTTGACGTTGTTTAATTGCTTTTCAATCTCAATGTTATTAATTTAAAAATTCTTCATGGAGAGATTATTAATGACACTTATTGTCGATAATATTAAAGTGGATTTGATTAATTCGCTTGACGCTCAGTGCGACGGACATCTTTGTATATCACGAGACAGATCTTGGGTCTCGGGGTGACTTCGAAGAATAGTGATTTACAAACATGTAACACACATAAACGGGAAAGTTGATAATTAATCGGCCGGGCATGTGAACCGTTCTAATGACATTAAAAAATAATATTAAACCGAGGATCTAGCGAATAATGTGACTCGTGCTTCACCTAAAACTCAACACAGAATAACTAAAGCCAGGGTAGGAAATTAACTAGCCGATGGAAGGCAAGCAGCTGCTACATCATGTCCGCCGCAGTCAGAAAATGGATGCTTAATCCAGCATTGCAGCCTTATAACCGATAGCCCACACCGGACGGACCCAGCAACCTGATATTCTCCTGGCGCTTAATAATGCCAGTCCAGCCATCTCCTGAATCTGGTTACGAGGAACACCGCGAGCATAGTTGTAGCTGTCTTTCAGTTCGTCTAAATGAATGGCTTATGTATACACAAAATTTAGATTACAAACAAAACAACACACCTAACAAATCAATTGCAAAATATATAATTACGATGCCTTTAAATGATAATCTTCAACGTTTGGGACAATTCTTTTATTTTCCCATGCACTCCCATAACTTGAGATGTTTTGTAGGTTAAGGAAATATTAATAGAAAATCTCGAGTATTAGAGAAAAGGCCTTTTTTTGTATGTATGTGTATGATGCCTCTCCAGTTGGTCTAACAGTCAATAACTTGGAACTTGGTACCGACAACTTGGATAAATCAGCAATACAACTTCAAAGTGAGATTTTGAGTTAAAGTAATGAGGTACTGCTTTAAGGTAAGGAGCATGGTAACAATCGATCTGCTTTTAACTATATATATTACGTAGAGTGGGCGACCAAGACCCGAGGGGTTAAATGCCTGGGTTGGCTCACGTGTCCGGCATAAATCTCTTGGACTTTTTCACAAACCCCAAGATTTTGGACCATTTTATTTCGGGGAGTGATTTGGAGATGTCCGCTCCTTCGAAAATTTCAAATCTAGTCCTAGCATACCTATCACATCTGCGAGGTAGTACCTTGCCGCTTCTTCTTTTATTTCGCAAAAACGGCAAAAGGGATCTGGTATATTACCCATTACGGAGAGGTGTCTTCTCAGTGGGCAGTGGCCCGTCAGGATACCTATCAGCCTTCTAATCCCTTCCTTGAAATAAAGAATAGCCATTTCGATTCGGCTGGTTTGATCACCTTAACGAACTCTTTCGATTGCCTGTGTGGGGGGGGATAGATTCCATTCCTTAAGGAATTGTTTCATGTCCCAGTTTTTCATACTCTCTTTCGCTGTGCTTATAGAGTGTGGTAATACCGGTTGTGGCCCGACAACGCAGTATTAGAGCCTTCTTTGGCCAGGCTATCCTCCTCTTCATTGCCATGGTGTCCTTTATGTGCTGGTATCCAAAGGGTTACCTTGTTCTCAAACCTGGAAGAGATCCTATTGATAACATCTACAGTTTCCTCCACCAGTCTAGAGGTTGACAGATATTTTTGCAATGACCTAAGAGAGAAAGAAAAAGGAAAAAATTATATAGATTGATTTCTTAGCACTAAAGGCACTCCTTATGTTATTTATCCATAAAATAAGGTTGGATATTTTTTGTTGTTCTTGCTGTCAAAATATCGACGCCTGTGGGCGTTACTAGTAGCGTGTGTTCAAACTGAGCAGAAAGAAGTCCATCAGCAGTGACAGCAGTCCAGTTGTTAGGCCACATTTCATCTCGCCACGTACTTTGAGAAATCATTGTTTCAATAGTAAAACAGTGACCAGGTTTCATAACCCCGACAGCCTTATTTTTAGCATAGTGCGGTACGCTCGGAGCAGTATGGAAAAGTTCATGAATTCCATGTCCACAGTAACTCCTAACAACGGAAATCCATGAGCTTGGGCATGTTTCTGTATTACGTTTCCTATCTCTCTATATTTCTCGCCAGGTTTCAGGATTTCAATAGCCTTTTGAAGACACTCCCAAGTAACCTTAGACAGTTTTTTACCTACTTCACCCACCTCTCCGACCCAAAATGTTTCATTGAGATCACCATGAAACCCTCTGTGATACACAGTTATATCAACGTTGCAAATGTCCCCGTTGGCCAAAGGCCTCAGGTCAGGAATTCCAAGGCAGATCACTTCGTTGACGGAGGTACAACATGACCTCGGAAATTGCTAATAATTCAACAGCGAAGGATAACACACTTTTTCGATACAAGCCTCATGAACGATTCTATCTATTTCGTCCGTCGTACACCTACGTCGATTACTTTTGCAGCTTCTTCTAATACTTCTCGGCCAAGCTTGCAAGCGACCCTCATTCCTTCGATTTCAACATCAGAAAGAACTCTTATCTGCGCGATTTGACGCATTTTTTGTTCAGACAGCGGTACTCCCTCAGAGTGGTCAGCACTGGTTTAGGGGTTTGCTTAAAAGGTTTCTGTTTCCCTGTAAATCTATAATTCGGCCAAGGGTTGTACACTTCCTGACCTCCATTTGAATCTCCAACTCCTTTGGCAATTTTGTGTAATATTTTATGGGTGTTCCAATTTTCCTTGAAAAAGTCTGGGAACAAAAATAGGACCCTTGGATCCCTAGGTTCAGGCAGGTCGGGCATTGTAGCTTGCCGTCTGCGTTGCACCCGGGAGATTCACAGGTCCGAGTTACTGCAGACATACTTCGGACGGTGTAGTCTGTAGAGTGAAGTACTCCTGTTTACGGGAGGACTTGATTCGAAATGACCTAAGACTAGCCTGACTGTCAGAAAAAATTCTAATATCCTTTCCCTTAATTTTATTTTCCATACGTGTTCTACTACACAGATTAATCGCCCAGATTTCCGTCTATGCTTTTAACTATACTTTGAAACTAGGTTAATAATCGGTTCTGGTGCCACGAGGCTGACGATTTCCATGGTTCGTGTGCATACGTGGATTTTCCAAGATTTTCTTCGAAGAGTCTTCTTTGACCTAGTGCTGAATCCGCTATTCAGGCTCCTGGGATCAACAAACCCTTTTTAATTTAAAATTAACCCTTTCTTTAAAGTATTAAAAAACTTGAGATGGTATGGAATATAAAAGTGTAAAGTAAAAATCTTTTACATTTGGAATGTTCTGTTTTTATATTCAATAATCGGGCTCTTTGTTTTATGAAAATTAATTACAATTAAAGTTAAAAATTATATGTAATTCATTATAAAACTAAAGGATTCTTATTTTAAGTCGAGAATTTTTTTAATAAACTATACAAAAATGAATAGGGATATTACCAATTTTGTAGAATCTACTTCCTCTAGCATTTTTATTTCATTTTACTGTAAATTGCATTAAAAATTATTAGAAATTATTATGTTTTTGCTGAAGGAAAATTTAATTAAGGAATTTTGAAAAATATAAAAATTATTCGGTTAATTTGAAAAAAAGGGTTTGAACTTAAAAATGTTAATTTTAAGTTAAAAAGAGTTACTTTGTAATTAGCACCTTTTAATTGGAACATAAAAAGGATTAGTATGTAGTTAAAAGTGTTTATTTGTAGTTAAAAATGGTTAATTTGTAGTTACAAAGGGTTAATTTGAAATTAAAAATAGTTTGAAGTTAAAAGTGTTAATTCGAAATTAAAAATGGTTCATTTGAAATTAAAAACTAAACTTAAAAAAAATGTCGGTATTTTACTTTACATGATCACATTGCAAACTATCTTCTAGGTTTTTGCTGTTTTAATGAAGGGTTAATTTGAAATTAAAAAATGGTTAATTTGTAAATAAAAAAGAATTAATTTGAAAAATAAAAAAGGCTAACTGGAAATTAAAAATGGTTCGTTCGAAGTTAAAAACGATTAATTCGAAATTAAAAAGGGTTAGTATGAAGTTAAAAGTGTTAATTTGTGGTTGAAATGGTTAATTTGAAATTAATAATGGTTAATTTGAAGTTTAAAGTGTTAATTTGAAATTAAAAAGGGTTAAATCGAAGTTAAAAAGGTTTAATCTGTGTATTTCTTTCGCAGTTAAAATTTTTTTGAAAACAAAAGAAAAGATAAAAATAAAAAATAAAAGGGAAAAAGTTTTTTAACGAGTAAGTATTCGTTGAAGGCAAGTAAAAAGTTCATAAGGCCGTTTCTCATTTCGGAATGGTCAGACTGTTGTATTAAATTCAATTATGCCAAATACTCTTTCTTAAAGTGGATTTATTTCTTCCCTTCAGTCGGAATATCAACGTTTAAACCAGGGAAAACCCAGGGGCAGGAGGAGGCCATTATATTCGTAAAATTGAAGAGGAAATGAAATTACTAGGGGGAGGATAAGCGAAGGGGAAAGAAGTAAAGTAATCCCACCGCTCTTTATAAACGGGACATGTGTAATATCCGAGAGGAGCAATAAGCATAATATCCGTCAAGTGTTATCGATTGAAAGGGACGGTTGCAAGCATCACCTTGATTGCTTCATTCTGTTTAGGCCCCCATTGTCTATTCAAACTCGTCTGTAGGAGGAATCATGAATATTCGACCTCTTGGCTGGCGAGGGGATTAACACCCCCATCAAATTTGAACCCGGAGAAACGAAATAATTATACGTCAAGTTTACCACTAGATCAATCATCCCTCAATAGTCCGATAACATGTCATGGGATCGAGTACAGACATATTGTTATGTCAAACGGAAAAAGAAAACGTCTAAGAAAATAAATTCATCTTTTGACGGTCGATTTGAAATTGGTGTGTATATAGGATCCAACGCGGAAAAATCCACGATCTACATTGTATTTGTTTCATTTATTTGTTTTATATTAACTGTTAAATGAATGACCCTTGAGTACCACTTCCTCCTCATTTCCTTCTCAAACTCTATCCTTGTATCCTCCACTATATTTTCTTTCAAACCTTCCTCAGAAAGCCATAGATATTTACTAATTTTTTTAAACACAATTTTTGAGATAAAAAGGCAATATCAAGGAGTGACCCAATTTTTTGAAGACCTTGGGTTCGAATCCCATCCGTGACATTGACTCTTAATCCCAAATCTCATGTTCCAAAAATAAAAGTAATTATATATAATTTTTAATATTAATTGTAACTAATTTCCATATGGTCTACTAAGAACCGAATTATTAATTTAAAAAAAAACCTTTGCAAATATACAAGAATTTTACATTACATACTTATATTATAATTTAATTATACTTGTAACTACTTATACTTTTTAATTACACTTATAATTTTTTTAATGCTTTTTAGATAGGGTTAATTAGAATTTAAAAAATGATTTATGTAAAATTTAAAAAATCACCAATTTCCTCTCTTTTGCAGGCTCGCAAACCACCCAATCTGTGTCCTCCTCCATAATCCTGTGATGTCAAAAATCCTCGAAAGGCTCCAATAAAATGTTTAATATCTATCGTACATTATAAATAGTGGTGTATATTTGCAAATTAAAAAAAAGGTTAATTTGACATTCAAAAGAGTTAATTTTAAGGATTAATTTGGCGGGAAAAATCTATATACGAAAAGTGGTGAAAAAAATCTGGATTTAGAAGAAGAATTTTCTTTTTATATTTAATTTTAAACAACTTTTACTTTTAATAGTGCTTAATTACTGTACGGTTTTTATTTCTTAAAAGAGTGGATTAATTTGAAAATAAAAAGGATCAATTTGAATTTAAAATATATTAAGTTGACATTAAAAAGGGTTAATTTCAAATTACACACGGTTAATTTGAAGAAAAAAGATTAATTTTAAATAAAAATAGTTACATTTTAACTAAAAAAAGGTTAATTTTAATTTAAAAAAGATATATTTCACAAAAAAACCTATATATAAAAATTAGTGAAACAATCTTGTATTAATTGAAGAATAATTTGTTTTATGTTTAATTTATATAATTTTTAAATTTAATTGTAATTAATTTTCATATAGCTTTTAGGTTCTTTACTGTTTTAAATAAAGGATTCATTTGAAAGTAAAAAAGATTGATTGGAAAGTAAAAAGGGCTAATTTGAAGCAAAAAAGATTAATTTGAAATTAAAAATGGTTAATTTTAAGTTAAAAAGGATTAATTTGACGATAAAAGCTATAGACACATTTACAAAAATTAGTAAAAAATCTCCTAGTAATTGAAGAATAGTTTNCAACGTTTCGATCTTTAGATCCCAGGCCCTGAAGATGATCTCAATAAAGATCGAAACGTTGGCACGACAAAGAAAATGTTTTTCTGAAACCTACGTCACACCAGACCTCATCCCACGATTTCTAAATAAATATCGATTAACGGTCACTAATCACCACACATTTCTACACGAGGTTAATTTTAAGTTAGAAAGAGTTCATATTAAGTTAAAAAGACTTAATTTGACGATAAAAGCTATAGACACATTTACAAAAATTAGTAAAAAAAATCTCCTAGAAATTGAAGAATAATTTGTTTTTATGTTAAATTTTATATAACTTTTGTTTTTAATTGTAATTAATTTTCATATAGTTTTAGGTTTTTTAATGCTTTATGTATAGGATAATAAAAAGTGTTGATTGGAAAGTAAAACGGACTAATTTGAAGCAAAAAAGATTAATTTGAAATTAAAAACGGGTAATTTTAAGTTAAAAAAATCTTGTATTAATTATGAATAATTGAATTAATTGATTAAATTGAATGTTAATTTGATATCTAAAAAGGCAAATTTAAGATTAAAAAGGGTTAATTTGACGGAAAAGAATCATACACTAAAATTCGTAAAATTCCAAGGGTTTTGTAAATATTCTAACATAAATAAAACCAAATATAGAATGAAACTTATAATTTTTAATATACATTTATAATCGACTTTATCGGTTTTGCCTGCGTAAATTGAACATGGTCCAAGTGTTTATGAAGATAAAATCCACTCTAGGGTTGAATATTTGTACCCTGCTAACAGAATCTTTTCAAAGGGCAAATCCCTAAGTGATATTAACGTAAACCGCCGTAATAAAGGATAAAGAGGTGAAGGAGCGTCCCAGGTACAGAGAAGCTCAATGGCGCGAGTCTAAATAGCTGTTTAGCCCCAGATACAGTTAAGAAGAGTTTAGAACAATGTTCCTGCTTTCCCCGACCAGTTCCGTCGGGTCACCCTCCTTTTTAACAACAGCTCAACTAACCTTTTTAATTAGTATGACTTTATTTTCCAGACTTTTCCTCTAATGGTGGGGGGGGGGCATTGCCGTTTCCAAACATTTCCAAGTAGGTACTGCCCTTATTGTAGAGAAATAATATTGTTGAATTCACATTTGCAAAGGAAAACATTTTTATTTCCCCTAAGCTGTTCACACGATTTTTACCTCGTAATTATTTCACTTATATAGAACTGAAGGAAAAGAGCTTTTCCACATATACCTATCAAGTTTAAAATGGTGTTTATCAATTTTCCCATCAAACAGCAGTGAGCTTTATTTAATTAAAAAAGCGACTGAAGTAATGTTTAATTCACTAATGACTTTTGTTTTTCAATAATGAAAATGTTCTGTCACTCCCTCGCCCGTACAATGGGTGCGCTCGACAAATTCAACTTAATTAGTACTTTAACAAATTGCTTGCTTAAATAATTTATTAGCTGTAAATTTTCCACGAATTTGTATTCGGGGTTAATTTTGTGCACCTTTAAGGTAATTTTCGCTTCAACGAAATTGCCGGGAAGTATTTTACACGCTAATTTATCGGAAGTATCGGTCGTTTACGAGAATAAAGCTTTTATAAGCGAATCCGCCTTGTTTACACTTAAGGCCATGGAATGTTTACAGACGAAATTGAAAAATTATAGGGGTATTCACGACCCCGTTAACTCTGTTAGGTAGTGTTAGATCGAGAAAAATGATGACGTAGACTTGTAAGAATCGGTTAGTTAACATTGCTGTCGAAAATGTAGTCACACTGCTATCCGTTAGGGCGTAGGTAACCAACATGGCAGCCACGAATTTAACAGTTGTTTTTTGTTTACACGTATTTTTATTCTTAAATACGCATTAATTAAATCATACCAATACATTTCTTTTGTTAATTTCTGACCTGTCCTTATACTCTCATTCATAATAGATACATCCCCTATCCTATAAAGTTGTAGGCTGTTAGACGTAGGGATAAAAGTCAGGTATGTAGGCACGAATTGAGGCGTGTCATTTGTTAGTACTTTTCGAATGAAAGAGTTGATTAATTCTCCTTTTTTATTAACTTCTGGCATCTTACAATTTAACACAAAACGAAACCAAAACAAACAACAACAAGCCTTCAAGGACTGCTATAGCTTTACTTTTGGTTCTACCAATCTCCATGCGCAGCATTGCGGAAAAATGAACGTTTAACAGGCTAAGAAAAGAAGGGGGCGTTCACGATCTTTCTGGACATTTTTCTATTCGAATTAACACGAGTTAACATCTTACAAACATCGATAAACGATCGCTAAGAGAGGGTTCTTTGTTTAAGAACGTGTACTGAAGAGTCGCTCTCGGGAAGAAAGGTATTATCCACCGCAAAGTGAGAGCCTAATCCCTCTTGATGCCGGCTGCCCCTTCTCTCTACATTACTCTCTTTAATGCCAGGTCAGTGGACCGTTCACCATGGACTCCACGACTTTACTCAAGCGGGTTGTAAATGAAATCGATATGTAACTTGTGGCAGTCTTGGGTCACTACGCTCTTTAAGGACTGGAATGATGAGCGCCTCTCACCAACGATCGGGGTAAGAGCCTGAATGTCGCGGCGAAAGTAAACCTCCCAGGTTCAACAAGCGACGCTTCACATGGGATACGCCACGCCCGGAGCTTGAATTTCCGGTACGCCCCCAATCGGTCTCGAACTCTCCCATCATCAGGGGCATTTTGCTGCACGCTTCAGGCCCCACTTCATGGAAGTGGGATACACAACCCCTCAAGACGGAACTTCTGAACATTATAGGAAATTGACACTCAGATGAGGATCTCCAATGGAACCCGTTCTATCCGGTTGGTCAAGGAGAGTGGGGCTGAGGACGGGCCGATTGCGCTAGAGCGGCCTGCTAGTGTGGACTTGTGTAGCAGCGCCGGTGTTTAGAAGGACCAGGTTGCACTCGCCGATAAGGACTTTCACCTCTCTACCCCTTAGGTCGGTGCGCACCGACCCCCACTAAGTACTTCGAATTAAAATCGCCCAACACCATAACTAGTGGGAGACGTTCCTCGACCAGAGAAGAGACTACACTGCTGTGCCACGATCCATTTAGACTATTTAGAGGCAGATAGAGCGAACACAGAGGTACATAGGCGCTCCTATCCCCTCGACAACCGCCTGGATGTCAGTATTTATTGTCACCTCTTGTATCGGTATGTTTTCACTTATTAGTACGGCGACCCGTTCATGACCATTATATCCCGGATCCAGTTGCACCTCTCTAGAGAAGGTTTTGAACCCCCTCAGTTAGAGGTAGCCTCCGGGGCGATCCTGGGGACTTGGAGGTAGTATCGCTATCTGTACATGTTCCTAACCAAAAGCTGCAGCATATCAGCATCTTTTGTTGCTTATGCGTTCGCAGTTCCATTGTAGGATGGACTCCATTTTTCCTTAACCTTTGGCTTCGGTTTTCTCAAGTTCCGTCTGGGTCGAAGTCTAAGTTTATTATTGTTATTATTAGTGTATAGAACAGATGATGGAGCGTTTTACAACTTAGCAAAAGTGATACGTTAATTATAACTGTCTCACATCGACTGGTAATCGAGGTAACATGTCATGTCTTCGATCACTATGTATCATTAATGATCATCTCTAGGCCGTCGATCTTCGCTGCTAGTCCTCTGACTGAAATTGTTTATAGTAATTGTTTCGTTACAGATGCTCGAATTTGTTCGTTAGATGTTTTATTGTTTATCGGTAATAACGGAAAGTACATAAAGTGCCATCTGTTACACTTAATAATTGGTTAATGTTCTTTTTCTCCCTAGACTGTTTAGTTTTATCTATGATATACTGTTTACTAAATCTTTGGAATTTAACCAATGTTTGTATAGAGGTTTCTTTCGGTCAACCTACCCATCTTTAATTTCAAATTTAACTGTTTTAATTTCAAATTTAACCATTTTCAATTTCAAATTATACTTCTTAACTTCAAATTAAGCTTTTTTTTATTTCAAATTATCTTTCTCTTTACTTCAAATTAATCCTTTCATCATAGGCTCTTAGAAGACGAAGATGAAAATTGATTAAAATTAAACTGTTGATAGGTGTAAATTCCCGTACGTCCAAGTAAATATAAATAAGTAATGTATTTACTTTTTATTTAAAAAAATGTACATGGAAATGTTTTCTAACATAAACCAAAAAATAATGGTATGTATTTTATAGAGGAATTTATATTTTAAATATCTCGAATTAATAGAATAAAAAATTTGTTTTTATTAATTTCCATGCAATATTTTATGTTTTATTACAAATCTACAATTAAGAAAATCAACTATTTCAATATTTATTGTTATATAATTTTAAATTTTAATTACAATTAATTTTCGTGTGGTTTTCTAAAGAGACCAGTTAGGAAATGTACAATTTTTTACGACTACGAGGTTACATGAACCCGTTGTTTTCGAACAAAAGCCCATCTGTATGTATGTCGTGTTCGAATGCAGGGCAGCTGGATTCGAACCTCAGACCTTTACCTTACCGCGCCTAAACCGGTCGCCCCTGATTTTTTTACTTTCCATGCTTATATTCCAAACCATATGAAATAAAAATGGTTAGGTTCAAATTAAAAAGGATTAATTTGAAGGAAAAAATCGATATAAAAAAAACTTGAAGAATAATTTGTTGTTATATATTTTTTAATTTTAATTAATTTTCATGTTTTTTCAATTCTAAAATTAAAAGAAGAATCCTTCATTTTATATCATTTTTAATTGTTTTAGTAATTAATTTTCATATAGTCTTCCAAGCGTTCAATTATTTTATATTAAAAAAAATTCTCAATTATTCAAGGAGTAACAAGGATTTACACTCAAGGAGGTGCGTATCAGGAGCAATTAGATGCCATACTGAATAGTTAATAGCATTAGTGAGTATTCTACAAGAGGAGCAGAAATTTTACTTCACATACTTATATTTCATACCATCTCCTATGTTTTTAATGCTTTAAAGAAAGGGTTAATTTGACATCAATAGGCGGTCAAATGCAATATAGAGGTTTTACGTTTGTCTGGTGCAATTAATAGGCAGATAAGTAATATAAATGGATGTAAGTCTGCACAACACGACAAACACTATACGTTGGTGGATCGGACGTAAGTCCTGTCGAAGTATGCATAGGAAAGATTGTTCAGCAGGCAACTCGTCTTAATAGAGTAAATTTGTGGTTTACACCACACCTTTTACTGAGCTCACCGACCACCAATTCAGTCGTGGCTCAGCTCATCCAAAGAGGAAAACGAATTACAAGAGTTGTGCCACAGGCCTTTGTTACAAAGCCCTCTCTTTGTTAAATGTTAAAAAAAACATACCCCATTTCCCACTCCCTTCTGTTAGCCGCAAAAGGGCCTGCACTCAGCAATTTTCTATTTCGAGCCATACCATAACGTCCTGCCGCCTGTCGACTTTATTAATCTCTCTGACCGTTTGGGTTTATATATTTTTTCTACCTTTATTCCCCCCGGCCGTTATATTGCTTCTGTGTTTTGTTCAATTGGTGTTACACAGGATACCAAACATCCAAAAAATAAGAGTTTACATTGACAAACGAATTTATAGATTATCGAGTGAATAATAATTATCTACGGTGATTAGCATCCTCCTCGCCGGTTCGCGAAACAAATAACTTAAAATAATCTTCCGAGAATTAATTGCGAGCCTCGCGGGCAGATGAAGTGGCTGGGAATTACTTACAATGACGTAAAAGTCTTTAAGGGAATTAAATTTCTTTTGTGGGGGATTTCAGACGGCAGAAATTCATTACGAAAGGGGAAGAAGGGCCATTTAATCTATTTTCTGCCCGCAAGTCAGTGCTCGATTGTTCAATCATCCCAAGTGGGTTTTTAACAAATAATTGGTACAGACTAATCTCCCTCTTTCCCTCTTTTGAACAATTGTTTGACGTTTTTATTTCACTTTTAACGGAAGCATGTTTGTCTTAAACACACAAACCCGCTCAGTCACATGGTTCTGTCAATTTTCCTAATATTGATGTAATTGAGAAATTTCAAATAATATCAGAACTTCATAAAACCCTCTATCTCACCCTAACAGGGGTGATGCATACTTGTCCCGCAACAGCCATGGAAACCGTACTAGGTCTCCTCCTGACACCTGGCATACAAAGAATAAGTTGAAGTTTGTCTCAAATTATGATAAGAGGAAAACTCAACTTTGACTGACCTCCTTCCAAGTGGCCCAGGATAACAGAGATCTTGGATAGAAAAGCAACTCCAAGTTATACGCAAGATCTTCTAATATATTACACTGATGTACCAAAGATGGACAATGACTAGATGTAGAGGTCAACTGAAAACAGTAGCAAAAAGTATCTATCAATCCAACAGAAAAAAACTGAAGACGGAAATAGGCGATTGAGATTAAGAAGATTGACTCCTTTCCATTATTCACTCCATTTACAGTCTACAGCTAACCCCTTTTAATTCATAACAAACACCTAATTGCTTAACAGTAAAAGCCTTTGGGAGTATTCTAGAGGAACAATGCCCTGTCTTCTTTCTTCACAGGGTTCTCCTAACACCCAAAGAGCTGGGGTTCCTTCAGGAGCAATTAGATTCTCAACAGTCAGAGATTTTTGGGAGGACTCAAGAGGAACGATGACCACTCATCTTTCTTTAAGGCATCTGCGAATGTTCTCCGAACACTCAAGGAGTTTTGTATCCTTCGGGAGCAATTGATGTCTAATAGTCAGGAGTGTTTGGGAGTACTCAAGAGGAACGATACCCAAGCTTTATTCTGTACAGGCATCTACGAAAGTTCTTCAAGCCCTCAACAAGGTGAATCCCTCCGGAACAATTAGATGCCATGTTCAATAGTCAGGAGGTTGGTAGTATTCATGATGAGTGATGCCTAGTGCTCTTTCTTTACAGGGCTGTACGAAGGTTCTCCGAATACTCGATGAGGGGTGTGTATCCTTCGGGAGTAATTATATACCATTCTCAAAAATCAGGAGCGTTTGGGTGGTACTGAAGAGGACAATGTCTAGTATTCTTTCTTTCGCTTCTATGGAGGTTCTCCTAACTCAAGGGCGTGTGTGTTCTTCAGGCCTGGCTTTTCCTTTTCCAGGAGTAGGAATCACAGCCTGCAGCCTTTTCACCAACAGAGAGAGAACTTCCGCTGTTTCTTTTCCTTCCTTGCCTGAAGTTTTTTCTAATACTACGGCTGAAGTGTACAGCTATCATTCTAGTCCTAACACGTTCTAGGATTAGTAATTCTGCCGTTAGTTTATGCGAAAGTCCTTTGACGAAATTTTTCACTTGCCTCATTCCTAGTGGAGTATATTCCTAATGATCCTAGGACTTATTCTTAATCCATTGTATGATGGATCTTCCTTTGTGGCATTTAGATCAAACTTGGTCAATTTGTCGTTTCTTCGTTGGCCCTCTGCCCTGTATGAACTGGTACCTTACAAGGGTAAGTATGTGGTGTTACCCATGGGTGACAAGTACCTATAAAAGTACCAGTCAAAAAGAAAGGAAAACTCAACTTTGACAGGCCTTTCATGTGGTCATGATAATGGAGGTCTTAAAAAGGAGGCAACCCCCAGTTTCAAGCACCCTTAGGGCTTCTAATGTAGTACACTGATAGTTCAAAAATGGATCAATAAGTATGTGTTGCTCGTATTCCCTGTATGTCCCAGTATCCAAACTAAAGTTTTGTTGTTGCCTTCAATGTCTGACAGGGTCTAGATGGAATCCCAAACCGCTCTGAACTTTAATACCAATTAGTTGCCCAGTGTTCAATAGCAACAGTCTATTCTTGAAAGAGGGTGGCATAATACCCAAGGCTTATGTGAATTCTAGTCCTTGGCTTATTTCCGTAGGTACTAGCTCTTGATCCACACTCGGCCCTTTTAAAAGTAAGTCAGAGTGTTTATCGAGTAGAATATCGATTGTAAATGCTTCTTGTTATGTCACCCCAACGAACTTAAAAACGCCATTTATTGAAAAATCAATTCTACGAAAGTTAGAGAGTAAACGACATCACCCAAATTTATTCTTTTTCTGTCACACCTACACTGTAGTGATGCGAGGTGTCGTTGAAGGTTTTGAGAGAAAATGACTCGATCGGTGCCATTTGGGACACTGTATCGTCTGCGAAGATCAGAGTGTTTGTTAGAAAATGGGATGACAGCTGTGAAGACGTGAAANATGCGCAAGCTTCACGAAAGGTCCCAGATAGAAGACAGCCTCTGTCTAAGTTCCCGCCAGGGGCGTCACCACAAGCCACCACGAATCCGTTCCCAATGTGACAAGGGCCGGATTCTGGAACATTTTTGTCACCCCGTGGTACAGATGGCCATACAACCCTCCCACGTCTTTGCAGACAGGATCTGTTGCACTGGCCCTCGTGTGACTCTGCTAACGCACCCGCCGCCCCTGCCGACCCTGAGGCCGACATAAGACAGCTTGTGCTTTAGAGGTTGCCACGCCCTCTGGGCTGCACCATTATTTTATGCCCGGATACCCCCCTTGTAACCAAGGGTTAGGAGGGGTCACAGGATAAAATGAAGGAATTCGGATTGAGAAACAGGGCCGTGGAAGAGAACACGAGGTGAGCCGTTTCGGGGTCTCGAGTCTCAACCACACTATACCACCCGTTGTCGCCGTGGTTCCAGGGCCTAATAACCTAATAACCTAACCATCCCTAACCAGCCTTCAGTGACACAGAAAAATCGGTCAGTGAGGTAGCCGAGAGAGTAAAAGGAAGGTCCTCGAATAAGGGTCGATTTGAATAAGAAAATTGGCCTACGCCAAGAAAGCCCTCAAAACAGTGCTGTCCATTTTACAAGGATGACGAGATGACATTGTTGGACAGTTGAGTGGTAGCTGTTGTTGATTTTGTAGGAAGAAATGTAAATCGTCGTAAATTTGGTACATTATAACATCAACAGTTTGGATTTAGGCAAAATCAATAGTTATCAAGTTGGAATACAATGTAGAATGAGAGGGAAAATAGAAAAGTTATGCCTGTTAGTTTGCATTACTAATCATTGTATTTGTAAAGAAAAATTAACACAATTAGTTCATATTCAGTGAAAGTTGTTCCACTAGTTTGTGGCAACTGTTTCTCTCAATTAGTGTATAATCGGCTTAGTTAAAGGGTCAAGGGCCCGGGGGCACGCTTCGAATACAGATGTAAGACGCCGAAAACATCAAACGGCCAGGGAATAGTTCCCGTCATTTGTAATTGTACCTTCATTTCCAATCACTTTGGGCAAGGATGTGGAATCCTCTCCTTTTCTAAGCAATTGGGCAACTGATATAGCCGGGGAGGATCAGAGAAATGTTCAGCTGAGAGGCTCCTTTGCCCGCTGGCTCGGTAACTTGACTAGAAACCTCCTTTCCATGCGCCTTGGCATAACGCCCGTGAAAATCACCCACCAGCTACCATTTCCCACAGACGTAGTGAATTGCCATCTACGACACCGCGAGGCTAATCCGGTTTAATCCTTCCAGATTTAGGCGTAAGCAAAGGCTTCGTAACTAAATAGCGTTAACGATTCCAAATTGGGAGTTATCCAACCTGCGACGACGTTTAACTTTTAGGTCGATCATGATTATCGGGCGTTTCAGAGTGGAGGTAATATGCTGTATGCAATCGTGCGTAAAGTGTGCGTAATAATACCAATCGCAACAAATCCAACGATTGCTGAAATGCCCTTATTACGCTTCTTCACTTCTATAATATATTTAAACATTTAAAAATAATAATATTTCAATCTTTTTGCTGTTTTACAATTCTATCATTTGTACTGTAGGTTGATGAACAATATCTGCACACACATGCAAGACACCACGACATATTAAAAAAATAAAAGTAGATTCTACAAATAATATACGAAATAAAACTAATCCCCTTATTGAATCTTTATACAAAGAAAAACGATTTTTGGACAAAAAGAAGATGCAAAAATTATAAAGGATTATTACCATATATGTTAGGGGCATACAAAATCAAAAAAGAAAAATTTCCACCAGTAGTCGTAAAAATTAACTTTCTTTTGTATTATACATAAAAGATTTTAATAATGCTATTAAGCAGCATATCCAAATTATACAATTACGATATAAAAAATTCAACAGAACTAAAACTTTTTTAAATGAAATAAGATATTGAGATGATTATGTTCTGATAAGTTTAGATATAACAACAATACCTACAACAGAATTTATAAATATCATTATGAAGAAATGGGACATAATAAAATAAAACACTACTATAATTAAAGAAAAATTTCTAGAAATCTTAAAATTATGTTCAGAAAATTCATATTTTGTATTTGGTTATTAATAAACAATATATTAAAGAACAGAAAATCTAAGAATAAAATTTTAAAAAACAATACTGACGATACAATTTATGTAAACAAAGATAATTCAGAAAATGTTTTGATAGAATTTAAAGAATTACATAATTTAATCAAGATTACAAGGGAAAAGAAAATTATCATTGTTCTAGATATAGAAATGATAAGAAATATCAAAAAGTTTATAATAAATTGGAATAAAAAAAGCACATACAACAAAATAGAATATTACATTTTTATTTATGACATAAAAAAATTAATTAATGGGGTAAATAATTTTTTAAACAAAGTTTTAAAGATTAATGGTATTAGATTTCATAACATAATATAAACCGTTTAATAAAAACTTTTACAGGAAATAATTACCCGAACAAACTATTAAAAAATGATTGCAAAACAAAAATTAAATTAATATAGTAACTTAAAGAAAAATAACAACAATGATAAACATATTACGAACAAAAAAATTATGCTGGTATGATTTATGGACAAGGTATAAGAGAAAAAATATTAACAATCCTTAAAAAAATCAATTTATAATAAGTTAATGATATTTCAGGTTATTAAAAATAAAATATTGAATTACTGAAAATATTGAAAAATAATATTGCATATTTGCTCATATTTAACTGTAAAAAGGTATATATAGACAAAAGAGTTCAATTGTCAAAAAATATATTATACCAACATAATAATAGCATAAAAAATAATAATGACACAGGTTTGTCGCAGCACATAAATAGTAACAAACATAATATAAATTTAAAAATTTCAAATCTATTTTAAAAGAAAAAATGAGACCAAATTAAATTGATTAGAAAAAGTATACATAAATATGTACAATAATAATGCAAGTTTGCGAAATTATAGAGAAAAAAATTGTGCACAATATAATGATATTATAGACATATATAAAAAAAGAAATATAATCTAGACATGTGTGGTGTTTAGTGACCGTCCAAATAATCCTAATCTAGACATATGTATTTAAAATATAAACAAAAAGTAATTAGGCCCTAATTGATAAGATGATACCTTAGAGAGATAATTGAATGACACATTGTTGGGAAATTTCACGGGAAGTTTTATTAATATAATATATTTTAATGCTAGAAAACAATGTAAATAAAACGATTTTTTAGGATATACAAATGTAATAACATTGAAGAGGATTCTGTCATGATGTCGAAAACGTTTTGTTAATAATGAAAATTCCATGTTGCAGTATATTGTTTAACAACCGACAGTACAAGTTATACTTTGTATTTTGGCCGTTATCAATTCTATTGGTCTGTCTATTCTTGCTGCTTCGGTCTGTGAGACGCATATCCACATTACTTGTCGCACCTTGCTATGATCCTGACCAAGGAATAAGATGGAAAAATACGGAGACGAAAACTACAGATTCATTTCTACGTAAACCGCATAGAAAAATCCCTCAATAAAACCTTGTAGCTAAATTGTTTTATCATTTTGGCCTGCTAATCCAAGTTGTTTTGGTCCCTCATGTACGATTCCACATTTTACCACCTCAGTGCTTGGTCAGGGATATAAGCAGGAAGAGACGAGAAATGCAGAAACGCCTTGAAAACGATCAAAGAACAAGTTCATCACCCAGTAGACTACATGGAACCATCCCAAAATGAAACTTTGTAGGCTGGTTGTTTCCTATCATTTATGTTTGCTTATCCGAGCGCTTTTAAGAGGGAAACACACTTACCCGATGCAACACTACGCGACGGTACCCGACGCCTGGTCTCGTTTTGGTAGGGTGTGCACATCTATGCGACGTAAAACGCACGCCACGTACAGTCCCAGCGTGTATCACAATCGCATCGCTTCTTTTGTTCTTAATGCAATTTTTTGAGCAAAACCTTGTAATAAATTTTTAGTCAAAATTTTATAAGCACAACAACCATGTAATAAATTGTTATTTAAATTTAATTATTAAAATAAAGTTATTCCGGTCTTTCGATAAATACTCTTCCTAACCATCATAATGAAATAATTTTTATAAAAACTNCGCGACGTGTGCTTGCGTCGGATAGATGTGCACACCCCACCAAAACGTGGAATGGCCTCGGGTAGCATCGCGTAGCGTTGCAAAGGGTAAGTGTGTTTCTGGCTTTAGGCTGTCAGACGCATTTACAAATTTCCTGTTTCAGCCTGCGGATATACCTAACCTTGCAGTGAGGTGGTGAAATGCGGAAACTCGTCGAAAATGGCCAAACCACAGGTTCATAAAACTTTATTTTATCTTTATTTTTATTTTTATCTTTATTTCTTATTTTATCTTTATTTTTTTTAATACTTATCTTTAATAATTGAACCGTCAGACATTTCCTCAATTGGTTCGTAATATATTAAGTAGCGGTCAAATAAAAAGAAGTGTTCAAGCTTTTGAGAGTAAAGTTTTTATCCGGGCTAATGCCCAATTACAAATTTCTTTTATATCCTTTCCAGAGGATTGAGACGTAGCGATCAGTGTCTCGATTTAAAGATAAATTTTTTAACAAGTTGGGAGATTCTTGCCCAATGATGTAATTGAGGGAAGTTGGAAACGTTTTATAAAGTGGTTTCAAAGCTCGTTAAAGGTTGTAATAACGAAGAAGGGATTGCATTGAAAGTGATTACTTGGGTTACTGTGTTTGGGGTGAGTCCTTCATCCCCGCCCCAATTAACTGGAATTACAGCGCTAACTTCTCAGTCTCCTCTAAAATATAATCCCATTATATTTAGCAACACTAACGCATTACCAGCCCCTGCACATTCCCTTCGAATGATATTAATCGATAGAAATTAGGTAAACTTTCCTAGCCACCCATATCGATTCACTACTGCCCACTATTTAATCTGAAAAACAACAACAAATAAAGCACTACTGGGAAGCCGTTTTTCCCCATTTCTCCCTTTAGCACTTAAAATTTCGTCTAATGCGTCGGATAGGGTAGCATTCTATTCAGGGGTATGGTAACTATATANATTTTGATTAAAGAACATTGCTTTAAAGTAACTAGTTTCTTTTTTTTTGTTTAATACCAAAATCCTGCATTATTTTCCGGACAACCCAATACCAATACATAGTAGTATGTCGTAACATAGTACAATAATGGTCTTAGGTGCTATTGCATAGGATAATTCTTTGTTGTGTTCCTTAGTTATTCAAGATTCCCGTAGTTTATTTACGTGTCCTTGCCTCTCCCTGAGCATAAGATTGTGGATATGCGTATGGTTGATATGTTAAGACAGTCTATTCTTGGAAATTTTTGTAATAGTTCCTCGGCCTTTATTTGTTCTAGTTTTGACCGCCGTATGGTCTGACTATCCCATTTTCTCTGGGATTCGAAGTAAGGAGCTTGGAAAAAGGTTCAAACGATTTTGGCCTAAATTTACTTGATTCTTTGGAGGTTGGAACGATCGGAGTAATCTAAAGTAACAAAACACGGACGACATAGGTTGCAGTGAGAGGAAGAGCGTTGTAGCAGATTAGACAGGACATAGACTGAAGGTATTTCCATGGATTTAGATCTCTGCGTCTATTCCTCTACACCTTGAACCATTCTTCCAAACTGAAGAAATGGCCCTAGAGATATCTGAAGGCAAGTGGATCAGGTTTGACAAAAACTGAGCTCAAACTCTGGGGGAGAAGGATATACCGATTCGTCCTTGGAAATTAGCTCTCAGACAGGAGTGTATGTGGTATCATTCGAACCAAGGCTTGCCTCATGCCTAAGTCACCCGAGCACGATTCATCCCGACAAATAGAATTTGAAGAATGTACATAATAAGGTTGGATACGAAATAGCGAGCATGAGCTATAATTTGATGGATTTTGGGCTGGAGTGACTAGATTTTTTGAAGACTGGAACGCTCGAATGGTCGCTGGAGAGTGATAGTGCTCTAGTAGATTGGAGAGGTGATAAGTTGAGGGTGAAGGATTTGGTTTAATCTGGTCCTCCACTTTTTTTAACCATTATACCAAATAGGACAGGTGGTCTGGCGATTGGGTCTAGTGTTTCTCAAATGCGATGCTGTACATGTGAGGAATACTATGTCGATATGATTGTCTGTAGTGTATTTTGAAAAAAGAATGGGACCAATGAGACTGCCTTGCGGAACACCCGTTTTCGGGGATCGGGAAGAAAAACATTCCGATTCGTACTTGAATGTTCCTATCAGACAGATAGGGCTTTAGGTGGTAATGAAAAAATTTTTGGGAAGATTTTGTGGGATGATTCTGTTTTAAATTGGTAGTGCTGATGAATTTGACCTCGGATGGAAGGCTAGATCTTATTGACAGGCTTGTAGTGGCCATCGTACCTACTATCGATTATTACAGATTCGATACAACCTCCGCTTTAACAATTGAGTCTTCAACTTACCGTACATGTGTGTAAACTGTGAACTGAATTGTTAAATAACTACAACTCAAATTATATTATAGTTGAGCTTATTCCTTCTCTGGATAATACGTACAGGCTCGTCATGACTGGGAATTTTAAAAACAATCAACAAAAATTATAAAGAAAGCAATCTTCAGTTCATCCAGTACATTTTACGGACAACCAACATATATAAGGAACCTATATAATCAAAACTAAGACAATTTTGAAAAAACTGTATAGCCGGGTAAAAAGGCTAAGGGAACCAAAGTGGTTCCATGATTCCTTCTAGACAAATGGATTATAAGTTTTGTGAAAAAACCCCGCCCAGTTGTGGAAGCCGTTTCACAATATATACAAACGACAAAATCTGGAAGAAGAATTTTTCCTTTGGTATTCCGATTCAATTCATTTTCGAATATTAACGGATTTCCTCTTTCGACTCTTTCATAATTCTCTCCCTCACTTCACTGGAGAAAACGGGGCATTCGCCATCGTCCCATTTCAACGTTTCGCCCTCCTTCCCTAGGGGAAGAGAATTAATTAATTCCTCCCATAACTATTTCAGGTATTTTCAGGATAAGACTTCTCCTAATTAACTTCACCTACCAATAATGAAGTGTTTTACAAATAAAATAATAACCGATACTGTTGCTCGCATTGCAATGTTAATTAAATTAAATTTTGTATTTTCCATTTTCAGAAATTCCTTCCCACCCACCTCATCCCCTCGCCTTGAGTTCTTAATTAATTTTAATGGAGTAAATCTCCCAGTTCTGGCATTTTAATGTGTGCTGATTTATGTGCTTATTCCTTTTTATATCCATTTCTTTTGTTAAAAACTGTTCATTCAGCCTAGAATAAACAAAAAATATCTCACAATTTTAATTAATTGTACTTTTTATCTAAGATCTTGGTTAGGATGAAAAACCTATTGTCACGAGTGGGATTCGAACCCACATCCTTCGTCTCAACACGCCGCGACTCTAACCACTTAAGCTATCACGACTTCGATCCACTCGGACACCAATTCGGAGTTAACAAGTATAATTAGTTAAGATAGTTAATAAGGCCAATGAAGACTGCAGAACACATGTAGGGATTAATTTGTAATAATATTATTATTAATTAAGGTTTTTAGTTGAGATAAAAAAGTCAATGGCACAAGCGGGATTCGAACCCACGATCTTCGGCTTGATACGCCGCTCCTCTACCACTTGAGCTATCGTGACCTCGATCCACTCGGACACCAACTTCCCATCTCAACCGCACCTTTTGAATTTTCCCTCCTTTTTGCTATTTTTCAAATGTCGTGTAATCGGATTGGATTCTCGACGACAAATGAAATGGCCACGGAGAGCTTTAGTGAAGTATACTTCATTTTCAATAATTAAATTCACTAATTTCGTGGTCTGCTTGACCTATTAATATATTATAATTAATTAATGTTTTTAGTTGAGATAAAAAAAGTCAATGGCACGAGCGGGATTCGAACCGACGACCTTCGGCTAAATACTCCACTGCTCTACCACTTGAGCTATCGTGACTTCGATCCAAAAAAATGACAAAGAGGAGGGAAAATTCAAATGGTGCGGTTGAGATGGGAAGTTGGTGTCCGAGTGGATCG
Source organism: Cimex lectularius (assembly GCF_000648675.2). Classification (NCBI taxonomy): domain Eukaryota; kingdom Metazoa; phylum Arthropoda; class Insecta; order Hemiptera; family Cimicidae; genus Cimex; species Cimex lectularius. The sequence continues at coordinate 911,524 of NW_019392770.1, read as the reverse complement.
AGGTCACGATAGCTCAAGTGGTAGAGGAGCGGCGTATCAAGCCGAAGATCGTGGGTTCGAATCCCGCTCATGCCATTGACTTTTTTATCTCAACAAAAACCTTAATTAATTATAATATATTAATTGGTCAAGCGGACCACGAAATTAGTGAATTTAATAATATTATTCATCATCCAATAACAAGGAAACTCTTATTATACAAGTACATATTGCTCAAATTGCAATGATAATCATGCTTTATTGTCTGTATTTTATGTAAAACAAACGGTTTTTTTAACATAGGGTGACTAGGGACGTGGGATACTAAATCGACAAAAATTAATTTTTCTGCATTTGTTGCGCTTATATTTGTAAATTATAGCGTATCATTCCAGTTTTTAATCTGGAATTAGACAATAATGTACAGATTAGTATCAATTACATTAGAGATATAAAAATTAACAAAACGCTCCGAATAAAGCAACCCCAAAAATTTTTTTTTAAAGCCAACGAGGATAAGTTTTAAGCAACAAGTAACACCCTTAAATATGAATTATAATAAATAATAGACGCAATACAAAATAGACTTTTTGGCTGGATTCACCGGACCAGAAATTTCTATTCAGTTGTATAGGAGAGTGCAAAAAACGAATATCGACTTACTTTTTGGGTAAAAAAATATTTTAACTTATTTCCCTAAGGCGCTGGATCACTACCTCTTTGTACTTACGCTACAGAGACTACTTGTACTACAATACAGAATTGACCGAGCGAGCTAGCAAATAAAAATATTATCTGTGGTTTGGGACGCTTGGTATACCTCAAAAACGTCCAAGGCCAGTAGGTGTTGTAGTGATGCAAAGTTTATTTTAGTACTGCTTGGACGTCCAAGTGTATGGCCATTGTTTTTCGATCGTGTCGAGCCTTGTGATCTTGTCACATTGTTCATTAGCCACAGTATCCGCCTTAAAAACAGTGGCAATATCAATTCTAAACCCATTACCAGCTCTTGATCCAAACTCGGTCTCAGAGCCATCTGAATACCAGGTTGGCATTAACAAGAAACCTTTCGGATTTATAATATCTTAGCTTTGGAGCTCCTTACCTTATGGTTTAGCCTCTCTTTGATGAAGAAAATAGTCGTGGTAGATTCAGGATCATTTCAAAAGTTCTCATTGCCCTGAGGAATTTGACCGTTCTCAGCTATAAAAACTTCGTCGTTCAAACCACTGATCAAGTTATCATGGATGTAACAAGTGCTGTGAATAACCTTAGATCTTTGGATTCAGTCACCAGCTATTCCCACAAAGGTCTTTATCTAGCGAAGGTTTAAGCAAGGAAATCATTTTATAATATCAGCCCATCCGTAACAGCAATAAATATTTAAAAAATATGGTTATACATGACCATACCGATGAGGGTAGATTTTACCTACGTCAAGGTTAGAGCGGGATTTTCTTTTTTCAGATATGGCAAAGTGGTATCTGATATAATTGTTCAAAAATATAATGGTTTTTAAATAGGAAGCTAATTATCTTTCTTTCTCTCGGTGATACTACAGCAGATGAAAATGATTAAACGGTAAAATGTTCCAAAAACTGAATACATTTTAATAAAGAGACTGGGAGATTGATGTTAGGGAGTAGTCTCATTTGCCGTTCCTATGGCTTTGTTCACAATTCCACCATTTATCATCAACCCGGTCTCAACAACAAAGGCTCGACATAATTTCATTCAGAGGCACTTTTTAAAACTCGACGGAAACTCTGAAGTATAAATTATTTATGTTTTAACCGGTAGGCTAACAGAGGCCGTGACGACTTCGGGGGTGACAAACGAAAACTTGCAACGAACTTTTCGGTCACAAATTTTTTTTTATCATTGTAAATTGATTTGATTTTCATCCAAATTGACTTTACACCGGTTCAATGTTTCTATTGTTGTTCTATTGTTGTCTAATGTTCTATTGTTTATTATTTTAAAAAATTATTTTGCTTGAAAAACATCTTTCATAATAGACATACAATTCGTTGATTTTCCTTGAGAGAAATTCGGCACAATTTTTCACCCCTGGTGAAAACACTCGGCCCGATTCGATCGATTCATTCATGAGAGTTCAAAGAAGTGGGTTCGCATTCCTTTCATTCAATTGGGCAACTTACCTCGAAGATTGTCTGAGTCCGTTGGCAGTTGTCAGATAAAGACGGCCAAAGTCTATCTAAGTGCAGTTAGAACTCAACTCGAATTAAACTATATAAATAACTAAGAGTTAATGAAAAAAAAGCATTTTGTTATTTTTTTAAACTTACTATTAAGAGACTGCATTAGACTAAGTTTAAAAAAACAAAAAAGAACACGCAGTTCAGGATTCCTAATTTTAAAATCCTGCTCTATACGGCAAAAACATCACAGAAAATAATTTTCACCCTGAAAGAATTTAAAATAATGTAAAGCCAAAAGAACGCCATTTTCACGGTAACAAGACTACAATATTCAATCTCACCCAGGGGACCCTTCATGGAGATATCCTCTCCCTTCTTTTATTCACTATTTTCAAAGGGAGCGTTGTGGTCGACTCGCATTTGCCACACTAGCGGTCCTGGGTTCGAATCCTAGCACAACCCATAGTTTTTTTTTATTGAGACTAGTATGAATGAAGTTTAAGTTGAAGGACGTTAAGGCGCACAGACTATCTTGACCAAATGCATGAGAAGTACCTCAATTTTTTTGTTAGCAGGAAATTAAATCTGGTGAAAGTACGTTCGGTCCATTGGTGGCCTACGGAGGATCTGAATGAAAGAAGACGGATCATACTTATCTGCCTTATAGACCATGTGGGGTTTTACTCATGGACACTTTTGAACCGAAACAAGCATATGTATCGGGCATGTAGAGAAAAGTAGCTCGATGTGACCCATTTAATTACAAGATGTCAGTACTTGGATCCATTTACAGAGTGTGTAGGAATGACACACGATTCGACTACGGCAGAGAGTATCTAGGTCCTCTGTACATAATTTTATAGAAAAAAAGATTGTTTAATTGTATATAATATTGATATTTGGAGTCCTCCTGTGGGTTGAGAGTGAATGTATGTATTAGCCGGGAACGCACTTACGCTATGCGACGCACGATTATTCATGCAAAGTCAATAGCTTTCTTTGGGATTTCAGCTGCGCTCTATATAGCACCGCAACGCAGACAGTGTAAGCATGTCTCACGATGCTCCATGCAAAGTCAGTGGCAGCACCCTGGCAGCGGCTACTTTCTCTGCTATTTCTGCTTCTGGTCGCCCGATATGGGATCACATCGTATAATCAAGTCGCACAACGACCTATGCATAGTCAATGGCAGCTACTTTTTTTGCCGTTTCAGCTTAAAGCGGGGAACACAGTTACCCGATGCACCGCTACCTGACGAAAATCCAAAGTCCAATTTTCCATAAGATTATATTACCCCCGTGCACATCTGCCCGATGCCACGCAACGCTACCCTACTCTACGCTCTGCGATCCCCACTGTCTAGATTTTCGTCGGGTAGCATCGAGTACAGTCGAAGACAAAAGAACCGGACACTCATATTTCTATTTCAAACTACATCTATTATTGTCGTTATATTAATTACAACATACTTATTTTAATATAAACCAAATTAAGCGAGATCAAAAATTCATTAGTTTTTATTTTTGAAAAAATTAATTTTAATGGTTTGGTAGAAAAAGGATGAAAACACCGGAATACCATTTTTTGATATAATGAATTTAACAATTTATTACACGGTTCTGCTCATAAAAGTTAACTAACAATTTATTTCATGATTTTGCTCATAAAATTACACCATTTTCGTCGAGTAGCGTCAGAACAGGACACTCAGATTTTTTGTTGTTTATTTCAAACTAAGCATACGGAATTTTGTCGTTATATTAATTACAGCATTCCTATTTTAATGTAATCTAAATTAAACGAGATCAAAAATTCATAAGTTTTTATAAAAATTATTTAATTATACTGGTTAGGAAGAAAATTTATCAAAACACCGGATTAGCTTTATTTAAAAAAATTAAGTTTAACAAACAATTTATTACATGGTTGTGCTCATAGAATTTAACAAACAATTTATTACAAAGTTTTGATTAAAATAGTGCATTAAGAACAAAAGAGGCGTTGCGATTGTGATACTCATTGATACACGCTGGGTGACTGTACGTGGCGTGCGCTTGACGTCACATAGATGTGCACACCCTACCAAAACGTGGCAAGGCGTCGGGTAGCATCAGATAGCGTCGCATAGCGTTGCATCGGATAAGTGTGTTCTCGGCTTCAGCGTGAATTTGAAGTGTGAGAAGTTCGATGGCGGAATATTGACTCACAATTTAGGTTAGATATATAAAAGGTGTGAACGGAGATGGAGGTATGGTGGTGGTGATCAAGTATTGTGGTACTAGTAGCTTGATATTAAAATTGTGCTCGAGTAATGACGAGTATTTGTTTTATTCCATGTAGTAATTGATATCTCGTTCTGTTTTCCTGTTTGTGTATATTTGAGAATGAACATTTTTATTAGAGTGAATGTGTAGTGTAAGAGAGCCGATGGTGGAATATTAAGTACCCCATGAATTAGATTTGTTGTACAGACGTTGTGTAATAGGTGTAGAAAAAGGTTGCTTGATTTGTCCACTTAATTGGGTGTTGTTTTTTGGTTCCATACAGAGAGCGATATGTGAATTGTACTGTCCCAATTTTCGGAGGTGAATGTTTTATTGTACATAATATTTGACAAATATGTCATTTTGTTTTTCTTGTTACAAACATGTGAGCGCGAATGTATTTATTAGCGTGAATGATTTGTATGAGACGGCCGAGGTTGAAATATTGAGTGCCCAACGACTCTCAATAAAATTAATTATACAGAATCCGTAAAGGTACGTTGGGTCAAGCATGTAGAAAAACGTTGCTTATTGTTGGGTGTCTTTTTTTTGGTCCATATAAAGAGCGTGTAGCCACTATACAGGTGAATTGTGCATGATCATCGGCAGCGTACATCTGGGTCCCCATGTCAATTTTTTAATGAGACAGTGCTATTTTATTCCACACAGTGGTTGATATCCCGTTTGTTTTACTGTATGCATGTATTTGAGAATTTATATTTATTTATTTAGTTTATAAGAGTAAATTTGTAGTGTAAGAGGGCCGATGCTGGAATAAGTACTCAATCAAATTAGTCATACAGGATCCGTAAAGGTATGTGTCCGGCATGTAGACATAGTGTTTGATCAAGTGGACTGTATGGGTTTAAAATTAAACTAAAATAAAATGAATTATAAAATAAAAAGGAAAAAAACACTCACCTCCGGTGACGATAGTCCAGCTACCTCAATTGAGGTAAAGGGGGATGCAAGGAGGAAAATGGTCGGAAAAGACAGGAAAAGTCGGGACGGGGACCTTCACCACGCAGATGTCTAAGGAACTTCACCAACCGGAGCGATGACGACGATAAATTCATAAAATGAAGACAATAAACGAAATAAAATAAACTTTAAGCTGGATCACGACTTATATAAAATTACAAAAGGGGCGTCGGTGGCCGCAACGGTTTAGGCGTTGACACGGCGCACATCACTGTAAGGTAAAGATCCTGGGTTCGAATCCAGCGGCCCTGCATTCGAACCCGACATACTTACAAATGGGCTTTTTTTTAAAAACGCCGGCACCCCGAGGGTTGATATAACCTCTGCTGTTGCGAACCCTCGTAAAATAAAAATAATAATAATAATAAAATTACAATTGCTAAAGACGACGACACAACGAATTCAAGCCTCGATCTGGCCGACGACGAGGCCGGAAACATGGCGGGGGGGTTTCCGAAATCTTATCCCGAGTAATCCTTACGGCGTAAACACATAGGTCACTTGATGTCTTCCACTTAATTAAAGTCATTCCTTGGCTCCATATAGAGAGCATGTAGCGACTCGACATGGGAATTGTGCTCGGCAATGAGTCTAAAGAAAATCGTTTGGCATTTTATTTAAAGAAAATGTTCCAGTACTCAATTTAAAATAACTAATTTTTAGTTATCTTAAATGTACTAGTGCCTCCCGATTGGCGATGACAATTTTTAAATTTGCCTACATTTAAAACCTTTTCGTTACTTAAATAATTAAATTTTAGCAACATTAAGACGTAGGTAGATCCACTTGTAGGTTAAGCATCTCCCAACAACCATTGGATTAATATTAACCCAGCTTTAATCTAAGTTAGTAAATAGAACATTAATCCCCTCTGCAGGTATTCATGGCCAAATTAAACGAGATTGGCTACGACTCCGATGGTTTAATTATTGTTATTGCCGTGAAGCTTGTGCTACATTGTTTCGTTTTATCAAAAGTGGTGTCGAAATTGGTTTTCGTTTTTAAATTGCTTTTACGCTGTTTTCTATTTAAATCAATTCTCGCCGTTTAATTAATCCAAGCCGGGCCGTTATCATTTTTTTTGTTTGTTAATATATTGAAAACTTTTAACCAATCGACCATACAGAATCAAAACAACTAATAACTGCGTGTTGATTGAGCAAGGGTACGAAATGATTATGGTTCATTTTGGTTTCCTTAATTGCGTAGATTTGAATTGTACGTAGAAACATATAAATTTATTTTTAGATGGTAATAATAATAACACTAATAGTGTATTATTATTTTATTTGCACCCAACAAAATATTTAAAATTTTTATCACCTCGGCATGGACTTCAGTCCGTCAGCCAAGTTGCCTCACACTGTTCTTTACAGTTTCACAAGAATTACAACATAAAAGAAATTTTTCCATAAAAACATATGATAATAATGTAAATAAAAATGATTATTCGGAGATCGTGAGATGAGGTCTGGTGTGACTTAGGTTTTAGAAAAACATTTTCTTTAACGTGCCAACGTTTCGATCTTTACTGAGATCATCTTCAGGGCCTGGGATTTACAAACATTGTTTAAATTTAACAAATACATGTAGGATGTGGAAAAAAGTGAATTTATACAAAGGAAATTTTTTTTAGGTGTGGTGATTAGTGACCGTTAATCGATAATTATTCAGAAATCGTGAGATGCGGTCTAGTTAGAAAATGTTTTTCTAAAGCCTACGTCACACCAGACCGCATCTCACGATTTCTGAATAAGTATTTTTTATATTCAAACAAAATATTTCTACTCACTTTGATTGAATAAAAAAAATATTTTTTTGCATTGTATAAATTCACTTTTTTTCCTTTTCGCATCTAAATATTTTTTATATTCAATCAAAGTGAGTAGAAATATTTTGATTGAATATAAAAAATACTTTTTTGCATTGTATAAATTCACTTTTTTCCACATCCTACATGTATTTGTCAAATTTAAACAATGTTTGTAAATCCAAGGCCCTGAAGATGATCTTAGTAAAGATCGAAACGTTGGCACGATAAAGAAAATGTTTTTCTGAAACCTACATCTCACCAGACCGCATCTCACGATCTCCGAATAATCATTAACTAACGGTCATTAAACGTCACATAAAGTGAACTGTATTTTCTGTAGCTCCTGTATTACAAAGGGCGCACTTAAACACATCTGAACTGGTGACATTATAATTGAGAGAGAATAGCTCAATCCTAAGTGACATAATGGTATGAATTTTATGCAATGAATTTCATTTTTATAATGTCTCTCTGCTAAATCTAAATGTAATTATTTGTATAATCTTTGAAATCTAGAGTTATTAATATTAAAGGGTAAACTATTTTTAAAATTCTGAAAGAGCTTGAGTTATTAATGTACCTCTGTACCGTCCTTATTATAGCCTTACCTTCCAGAATTTGGTATCGTTATTTTATATTTATCACATAAGCCAAGAAATTCCTTAATCAATACAGTTTTTTGGTGACAACATCGGCTAAACTTTTTGGTAGGAGAGTTTGTAGCATTGATTTTTTAATGCACCTACAGTATAAATTAAAAGTTAGCACAGAGGATTTACATCTGCTTCCTGATACACAATTTAATATGGCGTATTGGTTGGCAATAAATAATAATTGACTTAGAATTGAAATAAAATCGAATCCTGATTAGACGACATTTGAAAAATGGCAAAAAGGAGGGAAAATTAAAAAAAGCTGGGGCTGAGATTGGAAGTTAGTGTCCGAATGGATCGAAGTCAAGATAGCTAAAGTGGTAGAGCAGCGGCGTATCTAGCCGAAGGTCGTGGGTTCGAATCCCGCTCGTGACACTGACTTTTTCATTTCAACTGATACCTTACATAAAGATTAATTAATTGAAAGAAGTTATTTCGTTTCCTCACTAAAGCTGTCCGTGGCAGGGGCAACATTTTATTCCTGATTTAATCATTGTAGGTTCACAGAACTGACTTAGATATATTTAATTTTTCATCAAAACGCTGGGTTAATAACAATTTTGGCGTCAAAACAATACCTAAATATTTATAGGTATTAACTATTTCGATGTCATCATTCTTGAACTTCCAGACTTCGGTTTAGATAATTTTCAACCATTTCGGAATACCACGATTTTGGAGTTTGTTAGATTAATAAATAGATTCCATATCTGTGAATAAATAACAACAGGAATGAACATTCTATGAAAAAATTTAGATCGGTTTCTGTGATATCTAGAAAAAACATATCATCTTGGTGAAAATCAGTAAAATCCCACATTAGGTATTAGCAGCACTACAAATTTTTGATCGCGGTCTGCTAGGAAAGTAGCTCCCGTTGACTTTGCATGGATAAACTTGCGTCATGTTTACACTTGGAGCGATACAGCTGCTGTAAACGTAAATCAATTGTGTTCCATGCGACCTGGCCCAGCTTTTTCTATATTATTATCTCTACTAATTTGACGTAAAATCAATAGTTATTTACCCTTGTGAATTAAATTATCTTTAGTTAATATCTTTTTAGTTACATATTGATCACATTTACAATAGAGCTTATCAATTGCATAGGGGCAACCAGTGAACCTACTTGTCAGTTCAAAGGTCAGATCCTTCTTGCAATTTGGCTTTTTAGTTTGGTCCCTAGTCCATTAATGGACGGGTTGACGATCACGTCAACACTATGTTCCTAATGGCGAACCTATAAATTTCAATACTTACCTGGATGTTCTTTTATATAACGGTTTAAAATATTAATAATAGCTTCAAAGAACTGAAGCGGGGTTCCTGATGTTATTAGGGTAAATTTAGGATGCATATGTACTGACATAGGTACTGACTCTACTGTAAGCCTTGTTTAAAGTGTTTCTTTTTTTGAAAATTGAAAGAAAAAACAACACCCTGATAATTGTGCTAGAAGAGGTTAAAGCAGCTTTCGAGGAGGGTTAGCCCGCATAATCAAATCCACTTTGCTTTAGTAATAAAAAAGTTTGATGCTTGATGGATGCAGCGGGGAGTTATCGAGTTCACATTATTACGATCATCCAGCTCCCTTTGATCCCTCCGTCTGTTTGTATAGTCCTGGGATCCAGGAACCGTGTTTTCGGTCAAAGGGGCCTCCCTTTTATTGAGTCACAAGAAAGATTCGACGAGATATTGTCTTCTCGGAAATTTCCGAGTAAACCTTTTCTTAGCCAGACATGGGGTCAAAGGAAGAATTTCTTTCTAAATTGTTCAACGAGAAGTGATGGAGCCTCGCAAGGGTGTTTTCAAAATGCCCATCTCAGCAACCATTAGTAGTTGAGAGAATTAATATTGTATTAAAACCAGATTGGATATTTATTTTCAACAGAATGGATACAAAACGTTAGAGGCATGTACAAAATAAAGAAGCTCCCAGGAGAATAGTTGGTGTTAAAATAATAGAAGAAAACAATAGCAAAAGTTGTGGGATTTTTTCTCGTCTACGTGGTGAGGAGACACTAGTTTAAGCCCTTTACTATTCACTTTCCAAAGCCAAAACCAAAAATTTACAACGATGTCAAATCGAAAGCAGAGATATAAAGGACTCTATACATTCCAAAATGAAATATTACTGGACAGCAAAAACACGAAAGGTAGAGCTGTTTGATTGCTGGTAAGTTCTGAACAGCCATTTATGCGAGATTTTAATTTATCATTAATTTTTCAAACGACCTTGCAAAAAAAATGGAAAAGGTAAATATAAAAATAAAACCTTTTACCTTCTTAGTCAAGATTTAAAAGAAATATAAAACGAGAAAAGAAGGGAAGTCAAAAAAAAATCCACTACTGAATTTATTAATATTATTATTTAATTGAAAAAATATTAAATTTACCATGAATAGTCTCTGTGAAAGGGGAAACTGAAAGTAAAACAGGACGTTACTGCCTGCTCTGAAAAACCCTTCAATTTGCGAATTTATGTGAAGAATTTCCCTGGCCGTGACTTGAGACAAACCGGGCGGACTATCGAAATGAAAAAAAAGGACCAGTGCTTCTTATCAAGCTCTCTTTATTAAATTGATCAGCCGCCTTGCCTCCATCTCTCTTGATACCATAAACAAAAAATGTTGTAACGTCTCACTTTAGTGTGAGTGGCGCTCCCATCGTATCGTCCGAATCGTCACATCGTGTGGTATAGGGATCCATAAAAGGATCAGCGATAGGAAGTACGAAGAAGCTTTCAGTGATATTGCGTGGATCAGCGAGCGTCTCACTTTGCAACCGGTTTACGTAGCGAGCAGAGCCGAGCGATATCGCGCGAGTAAAATGGGGAACACACCCAATACAACGCTATGCGACGCTACTCGATGCTACCCGACGCCTTGTCACGTTTTGGCACGGTGTGCACATCTATGGGATGTCAAGCGCACGCCACGTACAGTCACACAGCGTGTACCACAGTAATCACTATCACAATCGCAACGCATCTTTTGTTCTTAATACATTATTTTCTTCCTAACCATCATAATTGAATAAGTCTTATAAAAACTCATAAATTTTTTATCTCGTTTAATTTGGTTTATATTAAATAAGTATGTAGTAATTAATATAACGACAATAATACATATAGTTTGAAATAAAAATATGAGTGTCTGGTTCTTTTGTCCTCGACTGTACTCCATGCTACCCGACGAAAATCTGGACAGTAGAGATCACAGAGGGTAGAGTAGGGTAGCGTTGCGTGGCATCGGGCAGATGTGCACGAGGGTAATACAATCTTATGGAAAATTGGACTTTGGATTTGCGTCGGGTAGCATCGGGTAGCATCGGGTAGCGGTGAATCGGGTAAGTGTGTTCCCCGCTTTAATCTGAAACGGCAAAAAGTTGCCATTGACTATGCATGGGTCGGCGTGCGACTTGATTATACTGCGAGCGATGTGATCCCAAATCCCGCGACCAGAAGCAGAAATAGTAGAGAAAGTAGCCGCTGCCAGGGTGCTGCCACTCTCTTTGCCATGGACATGCTTACACTGTCTGCGTTGCGATGCGATAGAGCTCAAAGCTGAAATCTAAAAGAAAGCTGTTATTGACTTTGCATGAATAATCGTGCGATCTGTTTACACTACGAGAGGAGCCGTGCGATATCGCCCGAGTAGAAACGCAAAATAGCAGAGGAAGGTGCCACCGTTCACTTTGCTTGAATCATCTGTCCATCTTTAATAAAATGATCGGTTTGGAATCAATACACAAATTTTAATTTATAATCCTTAATGGTATCAACTTATTTTAGAAAAGAGACTGTCGGCTTATGGTAATTAAAATGTGATATGAATGTTATTGATTCTACTTTCTCAAGATATCTACCAAACACAGCATCAATGGTATTTCCTGATTTAGTAGTTGGGACGTTGGTGTCATTGTTCATATTTTAAAAAAAAATTTCATATCTACAAAAGTAATTAAAGGTTGCGTTTCCTCAGAAGCCTTTTCCTGAAAATAATTGGCAATTGAGATAACACTTTATCAATACATTCATTAATAGGCTCTCCGACATGCGCTATTTACAGGAACTACATTAACTTGACGGGAATTAATGTCTATGTTTGAAATACAAAAGAAGCTCTTGTTGGAATTTTTATAAATAGCAAGTGCTCCAGCAAACTCTAGCGGCGCTAGATACAGCAAACGTATGATGAAACAACCCTCACCAAGACTGGCAAAATTATTGGTGCAATTTCAGAGGGCCCAACTCAGAGGAGTGGTAGGACTACTAACCGGTCACACAACACGGGCAAATACAACGATGATCCCATCTGCAGATTATGTAATGAGGAAAAGGAAACAGCCACCCATATCATCTTCGATTGCGAAGCAACAGCTCAATGGAAATTTAACTTAACGTACGGAAAAAACTTAGGGTATCAAATTGTAGCAGTGACAGTCAATGACCTGATACTTTTAAGGGGAAGGATTGAGTCTAATTGAACTAAGGAACTAGGAAGGTACAATAAGCCAGAAGGCTGCATCGCCTGGAGAGCCCAAACCTCGCTTCCTCGTATCCTTTTTTACCATAACATGCCAACTCCTCCAGCTACCACCAAGTAGGTTTGAATTGTACGATGCCGTCAAAAATTAGGGATATCATATCCCATCAATATCCACCAATGTTTCAGAAAGTATTAAGAAATGTAATTTTAGCAAAATTCCATCTGATAAATCCTGTGCGTGGGCTCTAGACTTTGGCAATTAATTGGAAAAAATATTTTTGGTATAGTCGAAATTTTTCAATGACGATCCAATGGTCGATAGTTCGTTGAGAGTAAGCCTAACTAATTCCTCTTGTAAATTAACCATCAATTGTTCTCTTCTTTGGCCATGGTAGAATTTTTTGCCATCATTTGTGGTAACTGTATGTAAGCCATTTATTCTTGTTACACGTGATAAAGCTACGTATAAAGTTGTCGAGAGTGGGTCCATTTATATGCATAAACAATCGAATACAATCCTTGTGATTTATGAATTGAAATGGCATATGCTGATTTAAAAGGAAAATGATTTCTCTTAGCTACGATAGTTTTTTTATTGTTCAAAGGTGTACTTGCTGTTCGTCGTGCATGAACTGCCAAACGTATGATGTTATTGGCATGAATATAAGCGCTAATCTTTTGCCGTAGTTTACCACCTGTTCGGTGACTTGTAAAATTCCAACCACACTCGTGTCACTTCTTTTACATCATCACTTTCAATGTGAACCAATTCGCCCATTGCTCCATTTGCTAAGCCATCCGAGACGTCTAAGTATATGCAAACCACCCGTGTCTATGAACACTTATACTTTTGACGTATAAATGCTATCTGTCCTGCATTGTGACAACCGACATAGATGTCGCTCGCCGATTTTATTAGCCGCAGAGTTTAAAATCGATCATTGTTCAGTGCAACAGATTATTTTTTTTTTTTTGGCTTTCAGTACTGAGCTGATTGGCCATATATGTATATTTTTCGAGGAGCTGAGTAATGGGCTCCAGAACCCCAAAGCGCCCCAGCCTGGCAGCGGGCACCCCGATCCCTCTCTTCCCAATACATCCTACAATATAATTAGTTGTAATAACATATTCATGAAGTCGGAAACCCTTTCCCAGAGTGTGCACGTGTGCCATGCCGTCCACACTGTGTAAGGCCCGAGGTTCATGTTAGCCAGAGTGACCGTGGACGCCCCCAACGGGCCAGCAACGCCAGGACCTCCTGGGCATGCCCCCAATCCCTACCACTCCTCTTTAAACCTTATTCATTGTGTAACAGATTTATTTGTCAAAATAGACTGATTCCATATGGTCACCTTGTGAATCCACTTTTTTAGACTCAAACCGAGATTCAATTAAAAGTAATTCATTCTTTCAATTAATTAATCGTTTTATGCAAGGTTTTGGTCGAAAGGAAAAAGCTAGTGCCACGAGCGAGATTCGAACCCACGACCTTCGGCTAAATACGCCGTTGCTCTACCACTTGAGCTATCGTGACTTCCATCCACTCGGACACCAAATGACTAATGGCAAAAAGGAGGAAAAATTCAAAAGGTTGTAGGTTGAGGTGGGGAGTTGGTGTCGTGATACATTTAGCCGAAGGTCGTGGGTTCGAATCCCGCTCGTGGCACTAGCTTTTTCATTTCGACCAAAACTTTACATAAAAAGATTAATTATTTGAAAGAAGTAATTTGGTCAATGTAATGGGTGTAATTCATTTTCTTGCAGTTCTTAACCATTGCCAATTTTCTTCAACAACGAAGACATTTGTTTGGCGCATTTAATTCTTTGCATTTAAGTTCTCGCCATAAGTAGGCCTATTTTTCAATTGTTTATGTAAATCGGCGAGGATCGGACGGCGGCAATCGTCGTAAATCCTCCGTCAGTATTAAGTTCCATATCACCAAAGTTGTTATCATAATTACCCGCAATTTGCTTAAGTATAGTATCAATTTGAGCCAGTAGTTCTGCTCCTACCATACTGATTTCATCAATAATGATAACTTGAACATATTTAAGGAGTGTACGACAATGTTGGGCTACCTCTACAGATAAAGAAAAGTAATCTTGAGATTGATATTTACAAGTTGTTTTTCCTGTTGACGCACATGTTATATAGGCGTTCGTCAGTGTTTGTGAACCGTAAGTGTAAATTTCCGTGAGAAGTCGAATCACGAATATTTTGCCACAGCCAGCCGGTCCGGTAAAGAATATTTGAAAACGATTTCGGTCTTGAAACATTAAATTATCAATAAAAATGCATCAATAGATCTTTCTGCTTTTCGCATTGAATTGTAAAATTGTTCATGAGGCGTTAAAATTGTTGTGCTGTCGCACCTAGTTTGTTAAGTGTCGCGATTCTAGATTTGTTCATATGGATCAGCTTCTTGACATTATTCCTGACAAATTTTGATGGTTTTGAAGACGTCCAAATCAGATTCGAACTCTATGCGACTTTGTACAATTCATTCTCCATTCTCGTTATATAATTCAGTATAATACGCGAATTACGTCGATTGTGTAAACACCGTGATTCAAGCGTATAATACGAGACGAATTGTAGTCTAACTGACCTTTTCAAAATTTTCTGAACTTTGTTATATTTATCCAACAATTTTTTTCCCAGAAGACCAAACGATTAACGAGTCATCGTTACAGTTCATATCGTTGAGTTCCTACTGAGATTTTTGATACTTTGCCTTTCAACTGGCTATACGGTTGAAATGTCACTCCAAATTGGTTCTCGTAACAAATATCAAGCGGCCTCTTGACTTGAATTTATTTAACAAGCTCATTTTTTAGTCATTTCAACTGTATCAAAATTCAGGTTCACAATTGTCACTATTTGCCGTAGTGAATGGCCGATACGTCTGTTAATTTTATTAATATTTCGACATATTAAGTTGCACAAGAATGCTCGTTTTGATTAACTCAATATCGGTATTAGATTTTCAAAGATCAAAATGGACGGGTTGAAAGGATTGTGCCATTTCTCAGAGGGTTGTCGTTTGATAAAAACTCTCAGGTGATTAATTCCAGTACGAAGAATATCTATATAATACTCATGTGATATTTCATGTTTTCTGTATAATGCGTCAATGTCTCGGAAATCATTTTTCCGATTTGAGTCTCATATTATTGTCGAACGGTAGGAATGGAGCTTCAAAACGGCATTTTAATTTCTTATTTGGCATGATTTTTTTTGAAGCACGTAAAAATACGACTTTGGAACATAAAATTTCCTGACGCTTCTTTAGCAGAAACTGAGATAAGTTGATCGATCGTATTTATTGCTTCTTGTTTATCGAGAGGATCTTTTTGGAGCATTTTTGAGCCAAAGAAGAATTTGCACATCAGGACTGCCACGGTACTGAATTTCTATACGCTTGATTACTCGATAATTACCAAATGGATTATTTTTTTGGAGGAGAGAATCGGAACAATTAGATACATTGTCTATGACAAATGTCTATGTTTGAAGTACAAAAGAAGCTCTTGTTCGAAGTTTTATAAATATTGCTCTAGCTACCACCGAAGTCCGTTTGTGTTATACGATGTCGTCAACAATTAGGGATATCACACTTTCATCAATATGCACCAATGTTTCCGAAAGTATTAAGAAATGTGATTTTAGCACAACTCCATCTGATAAATCCTGTACTTGACTTTGACAATTAACTGGAAAATTTAAAAAAACCTTATTTTTGGTGTTGCTGAAATTCTTCAATCACGATAGTTGATTGAGATCAAGCCTAACTAATTCCTCTTGTAAATTAACCATCGATTGCTCTCTTCTTCGACCATGATAGAATTTTTTGTCATCATTTGTAGTGACTCTATTAAGCCATTTATACACGTGATAAAGCAACGTATAAATAGTGTTGGTTAGGGGTGGATGCAACAGCAGATGTCATATCAACTCTCGGGGTGCCGGTGTTTTTGAAAAAAAGCCCTTTTATAAGCATATCGGGTTCAAATGCAGGGCCGCTGGATTCGAACCCGAGACCTTTACCTTAGGCCACCGACGCCCCGTATAAAGCAACACACTCGAGTGAGACCGTTTATATTCATAAACAATCAAATCCTATCTTTGTAATTTATAAATTGAAACGGCACATGCTGACATTAAAGGCACAACTACAATAAATCTTAAAGGGTAGTGCAATGACCTTCAATCAATAATAATCAACATATGTATATTAAATTTAAATCGATAGCGAAGTGTATAAATACTTATGAGATGGGCAATGGTCAATGATTAGTAGCAATCAGCATATATATTTTATTATTTCTAACAACGATGTATGCAGACAATAACTACTCAACGTTGAAACTGAAATGATACATCGGAGTTGGAACGGTGGGGGAGAAGCAGGTGTCGACGCCTGGATACGATAAAACCCCACTTCTCCCCCTCTCATCGTAACCATGCTTGGAGAGGGGGAAGTAGTGTTCCGTTTTCGTCACGCTGAATAATTTTACTCTTCCAAGCGTAAGGTTTCACTTCAAAAATATATATGTTGGTAAATATTAATTTCGTTTTAAGTGAAAAGTCACTTAAACCTGACAAATTTACTGTCTGTGTTCCTTTTTCACGAAGCGGATATTAATAATACACGAATTTATCAACTTAAAAAAAAATCATACAAAAAACTAAGATATAGCCTTGCCAAAATATACACTGCGGTAGTTAACTATTATGGCTCAATAAATATAAGCGTATTTGATAGAAAAAGTAATTGAGAGACGTCCAGGCGAAAAAACCTAATTGCCTATTTAACCTCAGTCGTTATATTTGTTTTCTTGGCACGGACACAGAACCTGCCACAGATCTCCATCACTCAACGCAGAAATATAAACAAATATTTTAATGCTCTGAAACTATTATAAATCAAGAAGGGTCGGAAATACAGAAATTATAAGTATATTTTTAAATGTGTAGAATCGTTATTTTCCAGCCTCCTTCCGACCTTCCGACGTGTCCGTTCTCAATGCTCTGCTGCCGTGAGACATCTTATCATCTTTTTTAATCATTCACGAGCCTTTGGTTCAAAACGAATAAAAGAAGAAGAAAAAGAATATTCGTGCGAGGAACGTGTCCAAACAGATATGACCATGAAGAGCTCTGAAAAAGTGAATTGAATTATAGAGGGGGTAGGGGTGGAAACGTCCCTTTTCTCATATCTCTGCATTTGATGAAGAAGGGCAACTCTTAAACACGAGCCGCTGAATTCAATCAAACATAAAAGGGGCGGTCGATGGAGAAGGGTCACTCCTGATGGTAAAAAACATTCTGGACTCAAAATTAGTCAGGAAATTTCACTATGGGCAGGTTATTTTTCGATTCCAGGTTCGTTGATTTGCAATTAGAGAAAAAAATCGTACAAAGCGTCAGTGCCAAATACAAAACTTTCAACCAACAGCAGATATGATTCAGGGAGTCCATCAGAATTAAAATATCTGGCAAGAACCCTGGAAACATCAAATTAAAAGTAGGTTATCCAATTCGAAAATTCACTGCATCTTTCTTACAAGTTCAATTTTCCTAAAACCTTATAAATTTTTCTATATTATTGTTACTTGTAGATGTCCAGCTGTTTAAAAAAAAATTATAGAAACAGGTTGCTTGTTAAACCTTAGCCAACAAGTTCACCATGTGAACCCAGATCAACAACTACCATCAGCTTCACCAAAAAACAATTGAAGACGGAAATTACAAGGGGAATAAAAGTATTTTGTGTAAAGTTTATTATTAATTTATTATCTTAACCTTGATTTATTACTATTTAAGTTTCCGCATCTTCAGAATGAAGTGTGAAGCTCAGATATCAAACAAATACAAGCCGGTCTCACAAGGGAGCATTCTTGGTCCCAATCTTTTACCATTTATACTGCTTTCCATCCGCTTTTATATAAGCTTTTATATATAAATAAATAAACCATTTATTGTCACTTTTGTCGTATTCACGGCAACGTATTCTTACTTCTTAACCGTATTCAAGCAACCTCATTGAATCTGGGGCCCTTGGGGAAGACGGGTACAAAAAACGGAGGACAAGAATGAGGAAAAATCACCCAGTGTTTTCCAGGGAATTAATAAAATTTTATCTCTAATCACTAATTAATAATTAATTTCTTGCAGTATTTACTAATATAATATCTATTTGTGCTATAATTCCCGCTTTTCGCACGTTCAAAATAGTGCGGCATTAAAAACCGGCTTCTCATTGGATCGTCGCGTTGGCGGGGGTATGGGCGAGTTCACTTTTGAATTCTTGTCGAGAGACGTGGTTGTAGAACTCCTTAAACCTGATGATGAGCTAACAGCTCGAAATCCGGATCGTTGGAAAACATCTTACTATTAGTAGGAACTATCTTTTTAAAAGGATTGAACACCGCACTCATTCCACCATTCATCAATTCTATTAATTTCCCAGTGTTTTCTTCTTTACTGTACATCAACAAGTGCCGATTTCCTCTCGTGTCAGATACTTAGGGCTAACCTAGACAGGAAACTAGTATACATTGCCACCCATATCCATCGCATCTTACCAAGACTACATTAAAACGATTTAATCCACATCCTAGGTTCACATAGAATCATTCATTCTCAAAAGGATACCATAGTCGTTGTCACCATTTTCTTCGCTTCTAGAGGTCTTGTTGGATACTGGTGCAAAAAGTGGAGGACAAAAATCGGGAACGAAGAAAATTTACTCAATGTCTTACCCCCAGTGTACTTCAGCAACAGGGAGCTACTGACTTCCAGTCGATTCAGATACTTATGACTATGCATAGACAGCAGACTATTATACAATGTCATCCGTTGTACTTTCCTTTGTTACAGAAGTATTCTGTAGTTATTCTCAGTACAACTTAATTTCCTCCCAACTATCCTTCTACAAACCTCCTTCCTGCGGTGTCTTCGAAAGATTCCATTTAAACATTTTAATGTCCATCCTAGTTTCACATAGACTCATTCTTTCTCGCCAATTTGGCTTCCGCCCCCATAATGCTATGTTCCAGTAAGATTACAATGGTTTTGACATCGTTGTCTCGACTTTTAGAGGAGCATAATTGTTGGGGTGCGTTCCTGGTTGTGGCCCAGGTTTTCTACTCACTCTTTATTTTTTTATCACCGAATTTTATTTATATAACCGCTACCTCAGGTATCAGAAGACAGCCCGGCGTCCCACAAGGGTACACTCTTGGTCTTGTTCTGTTTACCTCTTGTTCTGTTATATAGGAGTCTTTCATTTTTCCCGATACCATTTTATACATACTGGCCATATGAAGGATGAAAAGGTTTTGGGGGAAGGTAAAAGAGATACTTTTCATATGGTTTCGTTTGATCAGGATCTTACTGGATGAGAACAGAACATTTTTAAAACTTGCTTCCATAAGGGGCACAAGCTTTCGATGCATCCTAACTCTACTGCCCAAGCCCTCTCCAAATGAGGGCAGTCCTTCATAACTGTATGTGAGATACTATAGTAGTACTTGTAGTATTGTTAAATGAATCAGAAGAGTAAATAAATGTTCTATGTGGTAGAAATTGTAGGGAGTTTGTTGTTGATGCGTTGTTAAGGGACAGTTTTTATTTATTTTTAAGCAACAACACAATTTCGAAGTCCCAATGGTTTCCTCGATCAATACATTATATTCATACAATTATTGAAAGGAAATCTGGAAAGACGTAACTATCGTAACCATTTTTTCGCAATATTTTCCTTATGAAGAGAGATGAGGTTTATTGTAACGTTCGGCCATCGGTTGATATTGCAAATAACATTCGGAAGAAGTTTATTAACTTATTTACTCACTTCGGAAAGGGTATAGATCTTATATGTGACCCCGGGGCTCATGAGAGTTGTGTTATGAAAAGGAGTTATTGAGTGCGAGTGCTGTTTTTATTTGTATTCCATTTTATTGTTTTCATCGTCTATTGCTCTCGGACGACTGCTTGTCACTTTGTTGCGGTTCAATTATCCGATATGAGCTATTCCTGTGACAACAGTTGTGACTTTGGGACGGAATAGAATGAACCGGATGAAAAGTGATTGTGCCGGGTGGAGCTCCATTTGGGAAGACCCTCGAACGGATCCGGAGGGAGTGGAGATCCAATTCCTCGTCCACTCGCCCAACTATGCCCAGAATGTCCATAACTAGCCGGTGGTCCAATCTTAATAAATCCCCCCCCCTCCAAGCACATACAAAGTGCGACTGCCCCGTACTGACGCATTACGCTTTTATGAATAGAACGAAACGCTTTTATTATTATTGCCGAGAAAAGTGTCTGATTAAATTTCAATTAGTAATTAAGGATTGAATACGTCAATACGTTGAAATTATAACGATAAATTAATATTTTAAATTTTATTCCACATAAAAAATCCGGGTTAAAACCAATTTACAAAAAGTATTGCCGGCACTGTATAGTATAGCAGTATGGAGATTATATTTCTGATCTAAATTGGCCGGGTGTTTCGTCTCGTTTAACTTTAAATTTAATTTGCCATCAAATTGTGCTTGAAGCCGTAAGTTTCGTTATTAAGATTAGTAGAATTATTAAGAAAATTTGGAATGTTTTGTTGAATGCAATTTAAGACGTCGAGGATGTTATTAAGTTAAATTTGGTATAAATTGGTAAATATATTGGCAGAACTGAATAGGATAACCGACTGGACGTTATATTTCGGATCTACAATGAACAGATTATTGATTTCCTTTGTTTGAGATTTTATTATAATTTCATTTCGTTTGAAACCGCAAGTTTTATTATCGTAAGTAGATGTTCATAAACTGCTCAAAAATGAATAGGGATATTTCCAATTTTGTAGTATTTAATTTTCCTAGCATTTTTAGTTTATTTTTATTATTAAATTGCATTAAAATTTATTAGAAATTATGTTTTTTACTGAAGGAAAATTTAATTAAGGAATTTGGAAAAATAACAAAATAAAATGGTTTAATTCCATAATTTTGTTTATTGGACACAATGATTTCTTTTAAACGATTAATACGGTGTTTAATGCCCTCTGTTAGCTAAAACCTCTGTGCATCTATTTCATCCAGATTCACTACCAGGCCTCCTATCGGTACTTCCAGTCTCTCGGAATGGGGGTAAAGCCCGGTAGACCACGGTCTGAGATACGCCGACTACCTCTGCGATATCCTCTTGCCGATGACCTGAAGGAGTCATTCTCACAATAGAATTGAAAACTTCTGGTTCAAGATGATGTCGTTCCATGGTTACGTTTCGAACTTTATTGAGATCATCTTCAGGGCCTGGGATTTATAAACATTGTTTAAACTGTTCAAATATATGTAGGATGTGAAGAAAAAAAATGAATTTATACAATGCTAGAAATTTTAGATTCAATCAAAGTATTTGTACTCACTCAAAATGTTTGCTTTCTGTGCAGATGTGTCATTCTTGTGTGTCGTGTTGAGAATACCAGTGAGATATTGATGTTTTATGTCTATATACGTTGGATTTTGAAGGGGTGGGGAAGGAAGTCGAGATAGAAAGACATTTTTATATGAGGAGTCGGCTTCTTTGCGATGAAATGAGCCGACAATGGGAAAAATGGGTAGTGGTTCGGCCTAATTCTCATTTCAGGATTATATATACGAGGATAAATAGGAAAAGGAAAGCTAAATTGTTCAAAAATTAGACTATGTAGAAGAGTAACACGATTCCGACTTCAGCGATCCAAAAATATTACACACAAAACAAAACGAACATAAACGTAACTTTTTAGAAATGGTATACATCAACAGAGATAAACACACCATCAATCACAGAATAGACACATGTAAACTCAGTCGCAGCTACGCCAATATCATTAATCAAATTCAATATCGATAACATACATCACATCACACAAAACGTATAGTATAACATATAAAACAATCATTACATTCTACACATCAAACATTTCTATGTAGTTTATTCAACAATTTGGCTTTCCTTTCCCTAATTATCCCCGTCTGTATAATTCTGAAATGATAATCAGGCCGAACCAATACCCAATTTTCCCATTGTCGGCTCATTTCACCTCAAAGAAGCCTCATATAAAAAATGTCTTTCTATCCCGACTTCCCCCCTTCAAAATCCAACGTATATAAACATAAAACAGCAATATCTCACTGGCACTCTCAACACGATACGCAAGAATGGCTCGATTTCGCAGAAAACAAACACTTTGAGTGAGTAGAAATACTTCGATTAAATCTAAAATTTCTAGCATTGTATAAATCCATTTTTTTTCTTTTTGCACATCCTACATGTATTTGTAAAATTTAAACAATGTTTATAAATCCTATGCCCGTTAGTTAATGGTTATTTGGAGATCGTGAGATCCGGTCTGGTGTGACGTAGGTGGTTTTAGAAAAAAGTTTTCTTTATCGTGCCAACGTTTCGGTCTTTATTGATATCATCTTCAGGGCTCATAGTGTCTGTTTTCTGTGTAGATGTGACATTACCATGAGTGCCCACTCTCATCAACACGACACACAAGAATTACACATCTGCACGGAAAACAAACACTTTGAGCTCTGACGATGATATCAATAAAGACCGAAACGTTGGCACGATAAAGGAAACTTTTTTTTCTACAACCTACGTCGCACCAGACCGCATCTCATGATCACCAGATTAACCAACGGTCACTAAACACTACACACAAATGAATGTAAAGTTCTAAGTATGCGTTTTTAAAAATGAGGATTAAAATTTGTTTGTTTTTGAGTAGTATTTTCTATTTTGTTTTATCCAACTAACAAGAATATATCGGCTTATTTAATTAAAATTTATAGAATAACAATAAATTACAAATATCCCTATCCATTTTGGAGCAGTTTATTTGTTAACTTTGTGAATTATTAATAATAGTTTTCAAATTCCTGATTAACAAGTTTTATACGTAGTTGATGCTATTATCGTAAACTTAGAATAAACGTGTCTATTTATTGGCTGCCCTGTTTAGTTTAAGCGTAAGGGGGTTTTATATTTTTGATCTGGTGTCCTAAAAGCGAGATCTCTACAACTTCGAATGTGAAAAACATGTAAAAAAAGGCCTTTTCTAAAAACCTCCAAAATTTCTTATCCACTGTTCTGTCTAGTTTTTTCAAGCAAACTTGGTTATATATCATCAAACAATTTGGTAATCTGGATCTTATTATGCGTTTTTCACGAGGAAAATATATTCTTCTTTGCATTCTTTCTGGGATTTTTTTCAATAAAGCTTATCAATATTACTGCATTTATTTGCTAAATCTTTTATTCTTAGGAAAGTTAGTTCGTTTATAAAAATCATTTGAAATTAAAGTCGATGGTGAAAGGTTTCTTGTAGGTTTTTGACAAGGAAAAGACCAGCAATGCTTCAGAGTCATGCAGGCTTACATACCTAGCGACAAAGGCTTTTTATTTTTACAAGATTCACATACGAAATTCCTATCATTGAGGGATTGCCGCACTTCATAAAGGGAAATAACATTTCCCAAGGTGGAAGGTGAACCCTAAAAAACGGGAAATCCTTCTCGGTCGTGCTGAAAGTGTGAAATGACGGGGGAAAAAAGAAAAAAAGAGGGATTCAATAAAGAACGGTTAGGAAGAGAAGTGTATTTCGTGCGCTCGAAATTACGCACTCAGCTCCACCGTAAATCAAATAACACACATGCAATAACCAAACCAACCGCAATGGGACGATTCCAACCCCACCTCACTTGCCGCGGCCCATATTGACACCGGGCGCCTCCCATACTACCACCATTCTTACCATCGCCTAAATCCCGTCCATGTGTACCGATAGAAAATAAATTAAGAGATACATGAGTAACATTTCAATGTATATATTTGATGGGCTCGTCGGAGAATTCGCGTTTCATTTAAATAATAGGAATTTAATCAAACAATCCGCGAAACAGTTTGAAAAAACAACAACGCACCGCATTCTTTCTAAATTTAGGTAGATTTGTTTTTCAATTTTTAAGTCGGAAAAATTTTCATCAAGCATACCAATATCTGTGGGTGTTTCTCCCAGCAACGTTTCGGCCTGTGGTCACTTTAAAACGTAAAAACCCGTGCAATCAATAGTTATAAATCGATTACCATTTTACACCCACGGCTAGAGAAAAATCTTCGTTCTCAATAGATATCACACATTACCCATGTAGAAGTACATTCTGAGAAAATAAAAGACCTTTTTTTGGCTAGCCTTAAGAGTTTGGCCAAGGCAAGATCAGGGTCAAGCCCGGTCAGAAACTCAAGTAATCCGATGAAGGGAGCTTGCGCTGTGTAGTGGATTACTGATATACCAACAAAAGGATAGCCAACTTAGTAGTAAAATGATGGATCCGGTAGTAAAGTCCAGAGTTTCTTGGAATTGCATCAAAGCCGTGTCAGACTTAGGACTCAATAAAATCGTTTTGGTTTCCGGGCGTACAGGACATAAGGGAAACGAGGTGGTGGATAAATGGCCAAGGAAAGTTCGATGAGGATGCCTATCACCCTGAAAATGGTTGATGTTGCGGCGTACCAAACTCCTTAAAGCGCAAATCCATAGGTCAAATTGTTTAAGAATAGATCCTTTGTTCAATGGGACAGAGGCACACGAAAAAGTTCATCAAAGGACCACAGCAGAAACTGTCTGCACTCTACTAAACCTAGGACGATTTAGAACTTGAATTGTATGATTTCTGAGTATAGTCTGCCGACTGCCGAATATTATAGACTAGTGGCAGCATAAAGAAGTATGTAGACATTGCCCGAAAAGAAACTATGGATGGTTGTCTATCGGTGCGAAGGCTATAAGAACTCCAAAGATCCTTAGGATTGCATCAAGGCCTTGTCACACATTGAAGACATCAATAAAATTGTTTAAGTACCGGGCACTCAGGTCAAAGAGGCAACGATGAGGTAGATAAATTGGCCAAGGCAAGTTTGATGATGACACATATCCGCCCTGAACTCTTTGGGGTGATACCAAACTGGCAAAATTGCAGATCCTTCAGACAAGAATATGTTTTTGGTGTCAATACGATTGTATTCAAGGACAGAAAGAAAAAGATGATCAAAGGACAGTGGCAGAAGCTAAGGGCAGAATTACTAAACTAAGGTCGTATAAGGACTAGAAAGAAATAAGACACTACAGACTCCGGTGGCATAACATGAAGCAGATATTTCCACGAATAAGAGGAAAGAGGGGAATATCTTCTGTTGGTGCCTTATGCAAGAAGAACCAGCTGGCCGCAGTCTAAAATTCCTACTCATGGGAGAAGCATCGACTTGAAGGATAGGAAATCCAGAGCCATAGGATTGAATCAAGGCCCTGACAGACATTGTAGTGCGCCAGGGCATACAGGTCAGAGAGAAAACGATCATGTCGATGGATGTTGGCCGAGGAAAGTTCGATGAGGACAGCTATCCGCTCAAAACACTTTGGGTTGATAACAAACTAGTAAAATAGAATATGTTCTTGTGTCAATGGTATTGTATTCCAGGACAGAAAGAAAACGTTAGTCAAAGGTCCATGGCAGAAACTAAGGGCAGAACTACTAAACTAAGAACTAGTAAGATAGTAAGACACTAAATGTTGTACTCCGGTGGCACAACACGGACCAGATATTGCAAGGAAGTAGAAGAAAGAGAGGAATATCTTCTGTTCATGCCTTATGCAGTGTGAGATTCCTACTCCTGGGTGAAGAAAAGGTTTGAATGGAACACACGTCAGTTCTTAACAAAGCTTAGGAATAGGATAAAAAGCCTCATAATTAACGAAGATTTATAGATAATAAAGGAGATTGCCCAATAGATCAATATTTGCAGTACGTAAGTTCGTGAGGTCATAAACAGGCCGACTCCTTTTAACCTTAACCAGGAAAGGTTTGATCTAATTATCTAATCAGGGGATTAGGGGATTAAGAAGGGTGTGTATATCTACCCAAAACTATAACAAGAATTGTGAGATTTTTTCTTGAGGTAAATTACGACTGCGTTTACGTTAATAAACTTGTAGTATGGTCATTGCAGATTATTCTTCTGGTCAGCCTATCTTTGTTCTTCTGGTACGACAGAAGCATTTTGGTATTTATCATCTTTCATGGTTATTAATGGTTTTAATTAGGGCGAGGGAAAAAACAAACCCGTCACTCAATATACAAAAAGCCGCATTGCGTCTTAACCACCGAAGATCGGAAACGACCAAACTATAATTCGAATAAACTAACTTTATTTTGAGAAAACGAGCGAAGAAATTAAAAAAGAAAGCTGGCATAAAATCTGTTTATCAGATTATAGAATTGTGGATATATATACAGGAATTGATATGCAACTGAGAAAGTTACAGGTAAAAATGCGAAATGCCGCGATCATGATCAAAAGATTCAAGGTAATCAAGTCTTGGCTCTAATCCTTTGTTCAAATTTCAACAGATAATTTCATAAATATAAGACGACATGAGTTTTTACAAGTGTTATTACAACTTAAAATTAGAAGATGTTCAGTACAAATGAGTTATGTTTTAATTTTTGGTTCAAATCTTTTAAAATCCAATGTAAAGGTTTGTAGATGATTATTCTCTTCAGACTGTGCGCGTTCTGCCATGCCGAATATCTGGTGGAACCAAATGAAAACTTGATGTCAGCCCGAAAAGAATAAAGGCATCGTTGTGAGCACCGAGCGAATATACACTTTGGACAATATTGAAAGGGGAAAGTGAAAGTAAAACAGAGACTCGAGTACAAACAAATATTTGTCCTCGACACTTTCGTTTCAAACAGCCGTATTGACAAATCCCTTAAAAACAAAGGACACTTTTTGTTACCAAAGTCAATCATTTGTTTTTATTAAAAACCAACTGACAATTCTCAAAATTGATGCAATTCGTCAGGATCAGTTTTCCTTAGAATCCAATTGAAATTCAGTCGTATCTATATTTTTTTAATTATTGATTAAGCACATATGGCATATTGTGAGAATTTTTCGTACGGTCTGATGAGCCGTGTTATGTTTCTTACACCGATCATTTAGTGTGCCTATCCTAATCTCCAGGTGGCCCAACCCTCAGGAATACGTTCCTCGCCGATGTACGGTAGTTCGGACGAATTAGCAAGAGTCCCAAGGATGTGATGAATGCAACGATAACACTACGTCCTACTATGGTGCATTGCGATCAATGGGTTAAGATTGGTAACTCATACCCCTGCGACGTTTTACTTCACGGAGCGTCATTATTAAGGTCTTCTCAGGGGCCTACCAAAAGACGCGACGAAATCGTCGACCCAGTGGACAAGTAGCCGAGGATAGAACCTGCCCTGGCCAAGTGGAGTTCGTACGTTCTCTGAAACGGTGTAGTACGTGACAAATAGCTGGGATTTGTAGTAGTTGCCTGTCTCCGAGTAGAATTCAAGATATGAATTCTTGTCCAGTGCCAAAGTGCCTCATAGACCGCCGATTTGCTGCACCATTTTGTCGTATGCCTCTCCTTGTTGGATCCTCTTCCCTTCATAAGAAGAGGGAGGGTTTTTACAAGCCGAGGAAACTCAAACGGACAAGCTGGGCTTCGCAGTGGTAGGCTGTTCCCGGGATGAATCCTTGTGGAGATGGGACTTTACACGATTCACCTAGGCTGGGGCAAAATCTGAAGGAGTGAATTATTTTGCCCAAACGGTTAGAAAGCCTTTGCCGACAAATTAATGCTGTTTATGCCTCATAGAGCACATATTTACTGCACCATTATTGCGAAATAGTGCATCTCCTTGTTGTTTCATCTTCCCATTCTAGAACGAGGGGTTTGCTTTTACAAGTGTTTCCTTGTGCATCTCTATAATTCCAATATTGCCGCATAATGTAGGCTGCAAAGGACATAGTGACGACCAGATACTAAAACGTTAACGAACACCGACGTATCAGCGACTACGTGGTTGTGATCACTGTCGGAGTGAGCCTTCTTTCCATTTCGAGCTCAGTACGTGTCTGGTAAAGGACCAGTTTGTCCATGGTTCTGCGTATAGGGAGCGTTTGCTTAGAGCTATGTGGAAGGGGCCCTTCCAAAATCTAAAACTCAGCCTAAGATTCCTCCAGTTCTGAAAAAGAGCTAGATGGCATGCCTCTGTTGGCGGAGACAAGGCTCATGCCAATTGTCTGTCTAAGGCGTTGCTTGTTCTTGAGGGGACTGGTGGGGACCTGGTTCCAATGTTATGTGCATGAAGCACCGATAAGTTCTCACACTGGCAATGATCTAGTCGCGTCTTTTCTAGAGTGGAGGAGAAATGGGTTCACGCGCCTATTATGCCATTCACAGAGTAGGGTTGGAAGACTTATCCCTTGGGTAGGTGGCTGTCCTACACTGCGAACATCAATAAACCGATATGGCCAACCGGTTAGGTGTAAAAATCCCATCCACATTTCATGTGGCTCGGTTTACTAGGATAGAATACCGCCATCATTAGTGTGTGTTTCTACCTTAAAAAATTGATGATAGTTAGTTTACTCTTATACAGGTTAGGTGTGAATTTTCTTAAGTCGGGACCCATCGTTTGATTCAAAGCTCATTCCAACAGTGTTAGGCATCGTTACCATCAAGTGGTGCGATGTCTTGAACTTTGGTGGTAAATTCGCAATTTTGGAAAATCTGTCACAGTCTTCCAAGCAGAGACTGTGCCCGGGGGATCAAAAGACCAGGTATTACAAATAAAGTAATAGTCATTTACTCGGACAGCCAGGGGGCATTAATGGCAGCTACTAATCGAGATTAAAGGCACTACATCAAGGGCATGTCAGACATTGGGGATACAACAAAATCACCTTTGTTTTTGCACCAGGGCACACAGGGCAGAAGGGCCGATAAACTTTCGTTCGAGTAGGACACCTATCTGCCCGGTACCTTGAAAGTAGTTCGATTTGACGATGCATTAAGTTGTCAGGTTTTATTCCAAGACGTGCAAAAATTTCATCAAAAAATTGTAGAAACAAACGAACTACCAAGCCTATAACTTAATAGGGCTGGAATGATAGTAGGTCTGCTCAGAGTACACTGAAGGTTCGGGAGGTATACAGACTTGGGGCTCTAGTTAATAATGGAGATTACACAATAGGCCAATATTGGTCGCGGTACGTAAAAGGCCGTTCAGAGGCCGATTACTTTTAACCTTACCTTGACATCGGCAGAGAGAGCTTAAGTCGAGAAACATTACAGTAGGTAGAACGAAACGTGTAATTTCACACCTTATCCCTTCCAATCCAAACAACCCTTTGCTATGCCGAGATGATGTATGAGGAGAATGATGTGGCGAATGTGCTTAGAAAATGTGTCGGTTGGGGATCGTGAGTAGCCAGAATTTGCGACGGAAGACAAAATGAACCCTCATCGTTCTGAACTTACTGAATGAATGCTAATACGGAAAGCGCCTAAAATCTCACGTTCCTGTATTTATCAGTTTGAATGATTAATTTGCTTGGAAAATATTCTAAGGATTATTGTAGGAACGTTCGTGACCGGGCTTAAGCGCGTGGGGCTCCGGAATTGCACGGCACATCATACGCCGCACGGCCCAAGTCGGGATCTCGATTTTTCGCCTTTATTAAACATACATTATGTAAAAGTCTAAACTTTTCCTTCCATGGGGGTCTCATCCACATCCCCGGACGAAATCGGCCCATGTCTCGTGGCTTATAAAATATACAGTAGAGCATAACTGTGCAAACATGCCGGAGATATACTCGAGTCGGCAATTCTACATTAAACATAATAGAACAGATATCATGGATATACCATTTTCCGCCTCCAGACCCTTTTTCTTTTCCGATTTCTCGAGTAACACAATATTCACAATACTATGTGCAGGATAAGAAAATAATATTAGGGATTGTATTACATGATATTTAGGTACCGATACCGTCAAATAACCCTTTTTATTGGGTTAGTGCAAAATTAATGCAGGTTTTAAAAATTTGTTTTATTTCTTTTTTTTAATTTTCTTGTCATCTAAGCAAAGCTAAATCCCCAAATTTAATTTATGGATTATAATAAATACTTTTAACTGTTATTTTTTATACAAAACATGTTTATATTGAATGTTATATGAGTGAGGACCTTCGATATTAAATATGTTCAAACTAGATTTTCGTCAAATTTATTTTTACAAATTTAAACTTGGGTGAAGTACGGCCCAAACCGCGCGTAACATCTATACAGTTAGGGAGGAGGGAAGCATAAACGAATGCACGGTGAAGTCACGGTTTCAGAGCTATCGTGACTTTAATCCACTCGGAGAGTAGCAGCGTATTTAGCCGAAGGTCGTGGGTTCGAATCCCGCTCGTGACACTTACTTTGTTATCTTAACCAATACCTTTCATAAATATTAATTAATTGAATAAAACAAAACCTTACTGAGAATTCTATTAACGAATATATACCAAATGATGTAATAGACCTCTTAAATATATGCCTAGTATATATTTATTATTAAATTAGTGTAAATTTAATAATAAATGTTATGAAATGAAAGGGTTACCAATGGGATTTCTCTACTTTCTGCAGGAATATTCATGGATAATTTTGACAAAATCATTTTCATATCAAATAAATCAATTAAATCTGTCCTTTTTTGGAACGATATTTCACGTACTTGGTCGGGAACATTATAGGAACTCAAAGAATTCCTCCAACTAATTAATTCTTTACACCGTACTATAAATTTTACCCATTACATTTAGTGGTCTATTGACCAAATTACTTCTTTCAATTAATTAATCTTTTTATTAAGGTTTTGGTTGAAATGAAAAGCTAGTGTCACGAGCAGGATTCGAACCAACGGCCTCCGGCTCAGTACGCCGCTGTTCTACCACTTGTGCTGTTGTGACTTTCCATCTGAAAAATGGCAAACAGGAGGGAAAATTCGAAAGGTTGTAGGTTGAGTGGGGAGTTGGTGACCGAGTGGATCGAAGTCAAGACAGCTCAAGTGGTAGAGCAGCGGCGCATTGAGCCGGAGGTCGTGGGTTCGAATCCCGCTCGTGACCCTAGCTTTTTCATTTCAACCAAAACCTTACATAAAAAGATTAATTAATATTTATTTTACATTGGAAATTAATAAAGATGGTTGTTTAAACATTTCAGACAAGGTGGACAACATGTCAAAAAGTGGAGTTTACCGACTACTAATTATTGCGATATTAAATATATAGGGCAAAGGAACAGAGAAATTAAAACGAGAATTAAAGAAGACCTAAATCGAACAAACTTTCTGAATTTATGACCATCTAAATGAAACAAAACACAATTTTAAGTTAAATTTAAATAAAACAGTGTTACAGTTTCAACAAATGGTGCGAACTTGATTGGTTTGAGAAATTTGAAATTAGACAGGTATAATTAAACATGGAGTTAAATGTATAAATAATATAATAAATTTTGTTTTACCTTCTATTTTAAACATGTACATATTAATTATTAATATTTGACGTACAAATTAATCACTAATTTAATATTATTTTCCTCCAGTATTGATTAGGATAATATTTGGTTTTTTGTAATTCACGGTTTTCGTACGTTCAAAATTGAGCGGCATTAAAAGTGGACACAGTTAGTCTCTGGATAACAAATTATTTAGTGTATTTCTGTGTGTTTATTTAACTTAACCCTTCAAAAAATGAGCTGTTTCCTCCCAGATAATGAAATCTGGTCACCTGGTGTGAAGAGAATTAGTATTTGTAGACAAAATCACATTTTAAACTGATGATACATCCTGAATTGCGTTCTAAATGGGTTTGAAGTTTGATTTGGCTTTCCTTGCATTCTTCCCTCGGTCCCTCTTCGCGCGCTGCACCCGGGGGGGAAGCAGGCTTTTTAACTAAGTTGGTATAGAGATGGAGAAAGGTGTTTAAATCACGGTTCAACAATTAGAAGTGGAAAAGCTCTCTAGAGACAAAGAGTAATGAGCAGGGACTATGCGGTTCCGCGCTTCCGTTTATTAATAAAAAGTTGTTATTTAAACTTCCACGGGAAAAAGCTCAGTCGGGGCCAGGAGGAATTCAGGCTTTTAATTAAAGAGAACTTCCTAAACATTTCCCCGTCCACTTTGATCCCTATCCACCTGAATTGACAGTAGAAATTAATATTTTCTATGTAAAAGAGGAAAACAAACGCCCCCCCCCCCTTGTCTCTTTAAGTACACATTCCTATTGAATAAATAATAAGATTCTTCAATTCTTTTATTTATCTAATCCATTTTAGATGTGCCGTATTTAATTGTGTTAATCCTTGAATCAAAATCAATCCTTACACCTTCATAATTGCAACATTGACTAATATGAACCGTGACATATTCAACAGTACATAACACGCATAAATTATACCGCTGTTTTCCAAATCAGATTAAACAAGCCATCAGTTCATTCATTTAATTATGACTATTCATATTTATAAATGGTAATTGGTCCGGTTTCTACAATTTGACATGTATATTTCAACATTTTATCGCCTGCCATTTCCTCAGGTTCTAATCGGAAATTCTTCTGTGAATTTTCTTTACTTTGCATTCTTTCGCCTTGTTTGGTTTACGTTCAACTCAGGGGCATAAAATCATGTTTTAAATGTCAACTATTTATAGTTAAAAATGTACTTCTACACTAGAAATGGAGAAAAACGACTATTTTTAAGGATCGGATCAAAACCAATCACTCAGTGAAATGAAGTTTCGCGGGTTTTTCGAATTTCGGTGTGCTGGCGCCAGGGTCAATCGTAAATGACTAAACTACAAGTTTATCTACTCGCAGTCGTAATTTACCTCAAGAAGAAATCTCACAATTCGTATTATAGTTTCGGGTAGATATACACACCCTTCTTAATCCCCTAATCCCCTGACTAGATAATTAGATAAAACCTTCCCTGGTTAAGGTTAAAAAGAGTCGGCCTATTTATGACCTCACGAACTTACGTACTGCAAATATTGATCTATTGGGCAATCTCCTTTATTATCTATAAATCTTCGTTAATTTTGAGGCTTTTTATCCTCTCCATAAGCTTTGTTAAGGACTGACGTGTGTTCCATTCAAACCTTTTCTTCTCCCAGGAGTTGGAATCTCAGACTGCATAAGGCACCAACAGAAGATATTCCTCTCTTTCTTCTACTTCATTGCAATATCTGGTCCATGTTGTGCTACGAGTTCTATACATTTGCAACCGACTGTTTTCTTGAAAATTATTATCTTTTTATAACTTCGTATTTAACACTGGTGATGTCCCGTCTTCCTTCGGGAGGTCAATTATTTTTTCTTTACACAAACAGGGTGACGTTAATGATGTTAACAACTTCCGAGGTATTTCTTGTATCAATGCATGTGCTAAAATTTTTTCAAATCTTCTTCTTCAACGCCTCGAGAAATTTGTCAAAAGCAATAGCCTCCTAAGTGAGTTCCAGGGCGGGTTCAGGAAAGGTTACTCATCCATAGATAATATCTTCACATTAACCAATATTATTAATTTACACTTAAAGAAAAATAAGAAAGTATATGCCTTTTTCGTGGATCTTAAGGCTGCCTTTGACTGTGTGGATAGGAATGCGCTTATACTTAAACTCAGCAACCTTGGTTTCTCAATAAAAATTCTTTCAATATTGAAATCCTTATTTAAACAATCCTGCTCTGCAGTCGTTGGGGAGGGGGGTATCTCGGGATATTTTGAGGTGCGCTCAGGGGTTAGACAGGTATGTAACTTGAGTCCTTTATTATTCTCCCTTTTCCTCGACGATCTCCCGGATTGTCTTGAATACGGTATACGCTACGGAAATATTGAAATAAAGATTCTTTTGTACGCGGACGATATTGTGATTCTGTCAGGCTCACCGGTTACCCTGCAAAAAAATATTAATGCCTTAGAGACTTACTGTAATAAATGGAATCTTTCGGTCAACCTAAACAAATCCAAAATTATGGTTTTTCGTAGGGGAGGCAGGCTTGCGGCTAATGAACGCTGGTATTTTAAGGGCTCTCGCATTGAAACAGTCAATGAGTATAAATATTTGGGCCTAATTCTCACTCCTAAGCTTTCACTCAATGTTCATCTCAAGAGAAAAACTCATATTGCAAAATATGCACTGAATTCAATTTGGGCTAAATTCACTTCCAATAATCTTGTCCCGGTGTGCAGCAAATACAGGCTGTTTTTGGCTGTTTGCCGCTCGATTGTGTCCTACGCTTCCCAGGCTTGGGGTTTCCAGCGCTATGAAACAGTTGAATCCCTACAACGCTATTTTATCCGTAAAATTTATCACCTCCCTTCTTTCACGCCTAACTACATGATCTACTTCGAAACCTCCGTTGAAGTTTTGTTTCAATTTACATTAGTTACATACTTCCTATGTCTACAGGGTCCTAAACCTTCCTAACTACCGCCTTCCTAAGAATACAGCGCTGGAAAGCATAAGGTCCAAAATATCATGGTTTTCTTCCTGGAATAACTTGGCTCAACAATTTCAGCTGAATGACAATTTTTCCCTGGACAATCTCAAAGAGTGGCCACTTTTACACGCAAAATTAATTAACAATATCCGCACTTCTCACACAGTGAAATGTCTCCTCCATGCCCAAAATTCCTCTAGATTTTTGCTCTATAAGGACCTTAATATCAGACAACCTTTCTTGAACATAGCGCAAGATTCTAAAATTCCGTCCATTCCGCTAGCTCGCTGGTTTTTCAAAATCAGGTGCGAGTTACTGTACCTCAATTATAACCCCACAAGAGTCAATAGTTCCGATAGGTGCTCTCTCTGCAACAGGCAGGCTCGAGAAGACTATTTTCATTTTCTAACAGAATGCCCAGTTTTAGCTGAGTTCCGAGCACGGCATATAGGCTTGCCCACGTTGACGAGAGAGCACTAATCTCTTTATTTAATAACCCCGAGTCTTTAAATCTGGTAAAGTTTGCGATGGAAGCCTGGAACTACAGGAAAACGCTTGATTTTTATTTTAACTATTAAATGTTTACTGTATATCTCAGAGACACCCTGGTTATTTATATGTGCATAAATAGATATGTTGTTATTTTATGTCATATAGTTTTTTCTCTCTCTCTTTTGTTTATTCCTTAAGAAGAAATATGTTCCTTGTTTATTAAAAATGTATAGTCCGACTCCGGCAGACGGTTGATAACCATTGCCGAAATGTGCTTTTTGATTATGTACAATTTTTTTACTCTCTTTTGTTTATCTAATAAAGTACTTTTTCATTCATTCATTCATTCATTCCATGTTGTGCCACCGGAGTGTGTAGTGTCTTGCAAGTCCTTAAACGTCCTTAGTTTAATAGTTCTTCCCTTAGTTTCTGCCATGGACCTTTGATTAACGTTTTCTTTCTGTCCTGGAATACAATACCATTGACTCAAGAACATATTCCATTTTACTAGTTTGTTATGACCCCCAAAGTGCTCTGAGCGGATAGCTGTCCTCATCGAACTCTCCTTGGCCGCCAGCCATCGACATGATCTTTTTCTCTCCGACCTGTGTGCCCAGGCGCACTCAAATGATTTTGTTGATGTCTCCAGTGTCTGTCAGGGCCTGGATTCAATCCTATGCGGTTCTGGAGTTCCTATCCTTCAAGTCAATGCTTCTCCCAGGAGTAGGAATTTTAGCCTGCACACATCTGGTTCTTCTTCTTCCTGGCTGGTTTTTGCTGCTCCGAGCCTATAAATCTCCGAAGTCTGCAGCATTTAGTCAGCAGTCATACATTCCCGAGCCAAAATGTATAGTTTCTCTTATGGTTTTTTAATAAACGTTTTGGCATGCCTCTGTTCCATTGATCCAAGGATTTATTCTTGACCAATTTGTCAGATGGATCTGCAGTTTCTAGTATGCCGCAAAAGTCTTCGGGGAGGTGTCTTTATCGAACGTTCCTAGGCCAATTTATCGGCCTCCTCTGTGGCCACTGAGGCAAAGGATTTCCCTTGAATCCCTTGATATATTTGCCATAGGGATGCTACTCGGGATAATGGCAAAAATTTATACTTGTACCCTCGCTTAATGTTCGATCAAAGAACTTCTGAACAAGGAAGTCCTGTCGTTAACAGGGAGTCCTTCTGAACAACGCGTAGGACGGCATCACCTTGGGCAAACCGTTACAGGCTCTTAATTCGGTTCATCGTGTAGGTTACCTTTGACAATCCTTCCCACTAATTATACGCTTTTTCGCTATTTACGGCCGACGCCACTATTTATGGAGATGCCTAAGTTTGTTGTACCACTGGAAGCACTTAGGAGGAAGAGGATAACGATCATAGTGACCTTTCTAAACAGCTTTTGTTTCGCTATTGTCAAAATGTTTTACTAAGAAGAATTTCGAAACCTAAGCAGGCTGTAAAAGTAACACGATTCATGACACTAAACTAAATGAGGATTTGAAGCTCTTCGTGAGGACACAGCGGGGAATCTTCCGCGAACAACGGTCGTCGAGGAATTAATGTCGCCGTACTAGACAATAAAATTCATGAAATAGTTACGGGTCTGGAGAGAAGGGTCGGCAATAGGCGATGTAAATAAATCACAGCATTACAATCTACAAATTTATTACCACAGAACCTTTGACATAAACATCGACGCAGTATGTTTTAATGATAACACTATACATTTTTTTTTCTTTGTACTACCGCGTTTTGTTGTATATATAGAATCATTATTATTTTTAATCTGCTGTATGTTAAATAAAATATGAAAAGGAAAAATATATATAGATGTATGTCGACCTGGTTGCTTATCTGCCGTTATTTGAGCGTTAAATTTAAGATTTTTTTTTTAAAGTATCAATGTCATATATTCCTTATATAGTTTGGTTTGCCAGAAATGAGAGACAAGTATTTTTTAATTTCCGACAAAAGACTCGATGTGAACAATTTGTTCTTCTTCCGTAAAAAGTAGATTAAGAATACGGAAACAGTGGACTAGTTAGGTTGGTTATTATGTTTGTCTGTGGTAAACTGAAGGTTTCACTAGAGGTCTCCACTGGTTCAACAACTGTTTCGCCTTCCAGGAAGCAACCCAAGAATATGAGTGATGCTGTGCGGTATCGCGCGAGTAGGAATTGAAATCGCAAATAAAGAAGCTTCCATTGACTTTGCATGAATAAGTGTGCGATGTGGTTACATTATGGCATACGACGCCAAGCGACACCGAGCTAGAAAAAAAAAATATATATACATATATAAAGAGGTGCCATTGACTTTGTATGGATAAGTGTTCGACCTGGTTACATTGTGACGCCAAGCGATATCGCGCGAGTAAAAGCGGTAATCGCACAGGAGTTGCCATTCACTTTGGATAGATCAATTTGCGTCCTGTTTACACTACATGCGATGCGATGTAGTGTGTGAGTAGATGCTGAAATCGTAAAGAAGGTAGCCGTGATTGACTTTACATGGATAAGCGTCCGACCTGGTTACACTGTCAGCGACGCCAAGCGATATCGCGCGAGTAAAAGCTGAGTAAAACTCAAAGAAAGGAGTTGCCATTCTCTTTGGATGGGCCAACTTGCCACCTGTTTACACTATATCCGATGAATGTCGTGAGTAGATGCTTAAATCGTAAAGAAGGTAGCTGGGATTGACTTTGCATGGATGAGTGTTCGACCAGATTACATTGTAAGTGACGCCAAGCGATATCGCGCGAGTAAAAGCTGTAATCGCTAGGAGTTGCCATTCACTTTGGATCAATCAACTTGCGTCCTCTTTACACTACGAGCGATGCGATGTAGTGTGTGAGTAGATGCTGAAATCGCAAAGAAGTTAGCTGCAAATGAGTTTGAATGCCAAAATCTCGTGGTTTACTTTAAAATTAAACTAAATTTGAATGACTACTAAAATAATCTAAATCTATAAATAAAATGACTAAAAAATAATCTTGGTTAAATAGAAAATGAATGAGTATTTAAATACAGATTATAAATATTTTTCTTTGTATCAATGGAAAAATCTTAAATTCACTTAAAAGTCCTATTCTATAATAACATTAAGGGACATTTCATATGGACAACCCAATATAAAAGAAGTAAGTTAAATATTTGTTTGTTTAGAAAAAAGCAAATTAAACAAATAAAATAAATGAAAGTGGCTCGTAAAAACACTGAGGATCGTCACGATGTACGGCTTATGCTTATTATTTATTGTCGCCATCAATAAAGGTGTATGTAAACCGTGATGCTCATAGTTTGAAATGAATGCCCTTTAAGTGAACTGGTAGCCTTTCACAAGACACACCTCGTCTCTCCTATTTGGTAACTCACGAGCACAAGGTCTGTCATCTTTCAAATACGATCCCTTCTCCTAGATATCCCGGGATAGTCAAATTACCGAACTGACAAGCTCAACCCGCTCATCATCTTCTACACAATGGAGTCTCAAAGTGAATATTAACACTGAATCTTGCGTAACGGCCTCGTTCCCTCGTAATCAACAGGCTAATTTCAACGAAGCCCGGGGAAGTGTGTCTAGTGTCATGATGGAACAGTGTTCTCGTTCAAATTGAACCTCAGAGAAAACAAACGCGATGGAAAAATTAACGTGAGCGATTCACAGCAGGGCTTGTTTTTGGTCTAGCAGCCATGGGAATGGTAACGCTTAATTGTGGAATTCCAGGCACAAAAACTGCGGTTTTAACAAGAGGGCTTACTCAGCCCAGTTTAGAGCTATCTACCTCTTGCTGTGTTTTATAACATTCATATACATATTTTTTGCAAGAGAGGGTCGTTTTAAATTTCTATTCACAATATAAAATTTCCAACAGTCTTTAAAAAATAAAATATTACAGAAATTCCATTTTAATAGAAAGCGGAAAATTATTTAACCAAAAACGTATGAATATTTTAGAGGCCAATGTACGGAATAAAGATAAAACCAGCTACGTCCTTTACTATTAGTGAGGATAAACAAACAATCAGTAATGTACAGCTGATTATATCCTTCTACTTGGAAAGTCCCGTCCCCAGTATTTTTTCCGTCACATTAACCCTTTTAATGTAACTTTTAATTTGTTATTAACCTTTTTCATTTCAAAATAACCATTTTTTACATCAAATTAACAATTTTAACTTCAAATTGCCATTTTGTGACTTGGTATTAACTCTTTTTAATTTGAAATTGACCCTTTTTAACTTCAAATTAACATTTTTTTAATTTCAAATAAACCCTTTTTAACTTCAAATAACATTTTGTCAGTCGCTATTAACTCTTTTTAATATCAAATTGACCCTGTTTAACTTTAAATTAACCTTTTTTTAATTTCAAATAACTTTTTAATTTCACGTTAACCTTTTTTCACTTATAATTAAACTTTTCTCATTTTGAATTAATACTTTTAAATTCAAATTGAGCGTTTTTTTAAATTTCCAATTATCCTTTTTTCACTTCAAATTAACCTTTTTTTAATGTCCAGTTAACCTCTTTCCACTTTAAAATAACCGGTTTTAATTTCAAACTACACATTTTAATTTCAAATTTACCCTTTTTAAGTTCAAATTAACATTCTTAGTTATAAATTACATTTTTTTTCATTTCAAATTAAACGTTTTTCGTTTCAACTTAACATTTTTTTTCTTCAAATTAACCATTTTTAATTTCCAAAAATAAATAAAGGAATCTTAACAAGTAACTTAAAGCAAAAAAAAAACTGCGAGATGGATAAGCCAAAAAAATCTATACTACAGATTTTTACGTCAAAATAACATTTTTTAAATTTAAGAATCATCAATACTCAATTCACCAAAAGAAGCCTTTCGGATCGGTGGCCGCAACGGTTTAGCGTTGACACGGCGCTCATCACTGTAAGGTAAAGGTCCCGGGTTCGAACCCGTCATATTTAAAAATTGGGCTTTTTTTCAAAAACACCGGCACCCTGAGGGTTGATATAACCTCTGCTGTTGGGAACAAAAAAAAATGTTCAGATACCAAAGTACAGGCCGGCAGGTAAGGGACAATTTTTGCTCCATCTAATTTGTATAGCTGAATTACCCACAAATCTACCATCTACGCGGATGATACCGCAATTTTGCCTTCTACCCCGAATTTTAAATTAACTCTTTTTAACTTCAAATGAACTTTCTTAATTACAAATTACACTTTTGTTTATTTCAAATTAAGCTTTTTTTGAGTTCAACTTACCCTTTTTTCTCGTCAAATTAACCTTTTTTAATTAAAAATAAATAAATAAATGACCCTTAACAAGTAACAAACAATAGATTATAAAAACCTGCAAGATGGATAAGGTAAAAAATAAACTGTACTACAACATTTTTCCGACAAATCAACCTTTTTTAACTTGAAATTAATTTTTTTAAATTTCAACGTAACTTTTTTTCTCTTCAAATTAACCCTTTTTAATTTAAATAAATAATTAAACAAATAAATGACTCTTAACAAGTAACTTAAAGCATAAATTATAAAAAAGCCTGCAAGATGGATAAGGTAAAAAATAAACTGGACTACAACATTTTTCCGACAAATTAACATTTTTTAACTTCAAATTAAACTGTTTTAAGTTTAAATTAACTCTTTCTTCAAAGCATTAAAAAACAATTTAGGAGATGGTATGAAATGTAAAGCAAATCCTGTATATTTCAATTTTTTTAAGTGTGATATAATTGGCCTCTTAGAAGGCCAACAGAAAAGTTTAATTAAATTGAAAAATGATATAAAATAAAATATATAAACAAATTATCTTAATGTAAATTCATTTTGTTTAAATAAGAATTAATTCGTGTATACAATTTTACATTTTAAAAAATTCTGCAAAAAGAATCCTTTATTTTTGTATTTAATTTTATATATTTTTTAAATTTGAATTGTAACTAATCTAAACTAACTAAAGACTTTTAAAAAGTTAAAAGTTATATCTGAACAAGGGGTGGATATATATCTATGGAGAAGAATATAAAAGAAAAAAAAAGTTATCCTGCTGTATCAACATTTATATTATTCGAAGAAATAATTCGAAAGAAAAAAAAAGATTCGAACTTTTAATGAAATTCAAGAGACGATAAAAAGAAACACTTAGTAGATTGATACAGTCTTCAACATTAAATGTGATAACCGAAGTGAATAAAAAAAGGAATATCACTACAAAGGGCCAAAGGGGAGAACAATTTTGTCAAAATGAATCAAGCTTAATATTAAAATTCTTCTTAAAATTATGGAATTGAATCTAATCAGTTTAACGTTGAAGGTGGGGGACATCGGTCAAAACTCATGAGAAGTAGAATTTAATTAAAATCAGTCGGTTTACTTCTCGCGTTCGACGTCCAATTTAAAAATGTTAACGATTAAAAGAGCGTGAGATTTTTGTGAAACGAAGAATATTTTAGGCGGCTGCCTTTAGCGGGCCTTTTATCTCTTTTTTTTTTCTCCCTCCTCATTAGCATTTACTCCAACCTTTACAAAAGGAAGATTACCTTGAGAGAGACTAATTAAAATCTTACAGATTCAAGTTGTGATTTCAAGATTCACAACTTTATTTTAAAGCGGGATAATTTATCCCGGAGTAATTTATGATATTAATCTCCGGCCTTTTCTTTTCAAACCCGCGCTCCTTTTGATCAAAAGGTCCATTTAATTTTTGGAAACGGAATGAATTACCTATGGGAATAAAACTTCCCAGGCACCGGTTTCAAAAACGTTTAAAAAAATTAAATTAATTTCATCTTCCATTTATTTATTTTATTTTTTTGGAGGGGGGTCAGAAAATGATTTCATTGTAGATTTACTCTTTTTTAATCTCTAATATAATTGTTATCGACTTTCAATATTATTCATTTTATAGCTTTTTAACTTTACATTACACTTTTATTAATTTCAAATTAACCTTTTTTTTTTTATTCAATTTACCTGTTTTAATTTTGAACTAAACCTTTTAATTTCAAATTAACTTTTTTACTACAAATTCACTCTTTTTAATGTCCGATTAACCTTTTTTAACTTCAAATGAACCTTTTATAACTCTCTATTAACCCTTTTTAAATTCACATTAACTTTTTTACTACAAATTAACTCTTTTTAATGTCCGATTAACCTTTTTTAACTTCAAATGAACCTTTTATAACTCTCTATTAACCCTTTTTAATTTCAAATTAACTTTTTTACTACAAATTAACTCTTTTTAATGTCCGATTAACCTTTTTAACTTCAAATGAACCTTTTATAACTCTCTATTAACCCTTTTTAATTTCAAATTAACTTTTTTACTACAAATTAACTCCTTTTAATGCCCGATTAACCTTTTTTAACTTCAAATGAACCTTTTATAACTCTCTATTAACCCTTTTTAATTTCAAATCGGCCCTCCTAATTAACCATTTTTAACTTCAACTTCTTTTTAAACTAGCTATAGACCCTTTATAATTTCAAATTAACCTATTCTTTGAAGAGTTAAAAGTACAAAGGAGATAGTGTGAAATATAGAGTAAAATTCAAAATTCACTTGTTCATTTTGCTTTTGGTGGGGGAAAGTTAACTTTTTTCTAAATGTTCAACCAAATATTCGTTTAAACACCAAAGAAGAAAAAACGTCATGGTGGTTGTCGCTGTACGCTTTTCCTCGCTGTACATAAAATTTCTCTATTCGATTCACCAAAAGCATCGACAAATAAAGATGGCGTTTTTGTAACACACGCACCCATCTTACAGAAATCACACAGAAATGCTGACAGACCAACCAGCGAGGATAAAGCAGACCGAATGTTACAGATAATGACAGTACCGAATACCATCGGTAAATGCACAAGAGTATGTTGCCCAATATTGACAGTTTAGTAATTATGATTTATATTTTAATTAACCGTCCGACCTAAAATCTCCGGACAGATTATTGTATTATTAAGATAGATTATTGTGTTGTATGTATTATTGTTTTGAGATTATATTATCGTTTTTTTCATAAATTTGTTTGAATAATTTATTTGATTGGACGTCAACGGAAATCAAGATTTAACTATAAAATTCCGCTATTATACTTTAACTTTGAAGAAAGCTTCTGAAATTCAGGGACGAGGTCAATAAGAGGTTTGATATATACAAATAAATTACACACATTTGTAAAGCATTGTTTCTAATTACCCAGCCTCTTTTTTAATAATTGTTAATTCAGAAATTAGAAATTTTCCAAAAAGAAAGAACATTTTGAATTTATTAAAAACTTCTTGATTGCAGGACCTTCCAAACGTCGACAGGACCTTCTAACTGTCCCACAAGAAATTTATACCCTACCCAATTACCATCTACAGACATTTTCTTTTCTATTTCGAATCCTACCCAAAGCAAAAAAGTGGAAGACATGACCGAATGAGGAAAACTGCACCCAGGGTCCTCCCCTCCACTGTACATCAGGAGCAAGGAGCTACTGACTTTCACTCGAGTCAGACAATATGACTATACCTAGATATCAGACTGTTATACAAAGCATTCCATCGTACTTTCTTCTCTCAAGGAGGTATTCCGTGGTTATTCTCATTCCTAAAGCTCTAAAACAACCCAACCATCCTCCTGTAGACATATCAGCCTTCTTTCTGTGATGTCTAGAAAGATCCCATTAAAAAGAATTAATACCCACCCTAGGTTCAATCATCCTTCTCACCAATTTGGTCATAAC
Organism: Cimex lectularius; assembly: GCF_000648675.2. Taxonomy (NCBI): domain Eukaryota; kingdom Metazoa; phylum Arthropoda; class Insecta; order Hemiptera; family Cimicidae; genus Cimex; species Cimex lectularius. Next base: position 867,526 of record NW_019392770.1, on the reverse strand, counting down.
ATTCCACGATCCAACAAGGTTCCAGGGTTGGTGACACCTTGTCCTCCGCACTGGAGAGAGTATTGGATTCGTTATTTGATATCATTAAGCGTTATAGAATCCTGCCATCCTTTTATAAACTTAATCGCTTTCTACCCACCCTTTTTTACTTCTTCTAGCGATCCTATTTACTTGACCGCTTCTTCAGAGTTAGGTATATACATTCAGTTATTTATATTTTTATATATTAAGAGTTAGGCATACGAATACTAAGATATCAAAGTACAGGAGGACGTCCAATAAGGGACATTTTTGCTCCATCCAATTTGCATAGCTGAATTTCCTTTAAATCCCCATCATTATCACCTACTCAGATGCTACCGCAATTTTACTTTCTATCCCGAATTTTAATTTCAAATTAACCCTTTTTAACTTCAAATTAACTTCCTTAATTACAAACTAAACTTTTTTTCATTATTGGCAACCACAACAACGAGCTACCGACTCTCTCGCGTCGGATACTTAGGGCTCTATCTGGATAGCAGATTGACGTGGAATTCCCACGAGTTTACAACTTAACAAAAGACTTGAAAAAGTAAGCAGACTTTTAGCACCTAAATCTGTTCTGAACGACTAAACTCAATACAACAATTTGGACATACCGAGTGTTACTGAAGGGTTCCGCCAAGACGTAGAATGTACTGCCCATCTTTTTTTTTTTTTTTTTTTTTTTTTTTTCAATCAAAGTTCTGTTGGTGGGTGTCGTTTTGACCCCAATACATAATTATTCTCTCTGCCGGAAGAGACTCGTCTCAGCCAAGCGCAAGCTATTCTGAATGAAACTTCAGGGGGAACCAGCTACTAGATGGTTTCGCCCATGTACCCTGTTGCGACGATCGATTCTGGCGTGCAGAATCTCTGTTTGTTTTGGCCAGGCCATATTTCACCATATTTCGGGTACAAGCGTTTGGTTTATCAAACAATCCAATACAGTCCTCTGACGAACCGTCAAAGCCCATCATCGACTTCCCTTCCCATCCTAAATATCCTCTAAATTCTTTGGATATCAGCGTCTCAGCCATTGTTGTGTTTATTCATCCAATGTGGATCCAGTCCAAAGTCCTCAGATGAATTGTGAAAGCTTCTTACGCCATTAATCTCACTCTTAATGACCTGATGATTGTTGACTTCAGCGACCTCCAGTCCCACTTACTTCAAGTTTCATTCGAACCTCTCGGTACATCACCTCAATCAGTTGACTGGTTTCTCTAAACATGTGTCCTCCAGGAGCCTAATCTTTTTTTTCAGAAGATTGTCATATCCACCTATCGTTTTAGACTTTAGGACGCGTTTCGTCTTCTCGCCAAGGCTAACCGACCAAATTGCAGGTTCATCACTCCGCAGATCCCAAAAATGAATCTCACAGCGATAATAAAAGTTAAACTTAAGGTGCTTTTTACTTTTTAAAATATTTTTTATAAACAATACAAATTTTTTCAATTGGAGGTGAATTTCATAAGAAGCGCATGTGACAACTCAAAACCATCTTTTTCGAGGTTGTCAGTTGAATTCAATTTCTGCATCGGTTTTTAGTTTCGTCTGCATCGATCGTCAGTCTGCTTCCGGTTTGCAAAAGCAAAAACTGAAATGTGTCCCAAATAAACAAAACCAGTATAAAATTGATCAAAATCACAGGCTCTGCGGATTAACAGGACACTCTTCATCCGACGGATATCTAGCGGTGTTAGCGTTGTTGATCCCTTTTCGGCGTTCTCGGATTGGGAATTGAGTAACTTCTAGGCGAAATAAGAAAACGAGCCAACCTTGAGGGAAACCTGTTTGAAAAGGAAGGGAACAGAAACAACGGAGACCCCGAGCTCTCTGGAATAAACGTTTTATAACACCATTTCACGTTATAACTGGACTCCCCGTTCATCTCCACACAAACCCTGACACACGGGAGGTGTAAATTACAATATTATACATTACACGCTTGTAGCAAAGCTTCTTTTTCTGTTTCCAAAACGCTTTTTACCGATATTATTGTTACTCAGCATCGTTGAAGCATATTTCATTACAAATGTTTCTGGTAACATACCGAAAAAAGAGTTGCACTTTAAAAATTATTTAATTACTGAGCGGAAAGACAACTGAAGCAGTCTATACTCTCTGTAGTAGCATTACGTGCCGTATAATTAACCACTCTCGGTCAACATTATCATCGAGCAATTTCCGCTAACTATGTTGTACCATTGTTCACACTGTATTTTTTGAAAGATACTCTGTGGATCAAACACACTCTCTCTATGCTCAGTCAATTACAAAATCTTCTCAATTCTACTGTCAAATATGGTCGAACAATATAAATATATCATCAACCTAATGTACGACTTCAGAGCTTAAAAACTATTTGGGACATAATTACAACAAAGTTTTGTATCTAAGGCTATCGAAAGCTTTATAAGTATCAAGTTTATACAGCTTTGTTCGTCAAATTATCTCTTTCTTTAAAGCATTGAAAAATATCAAGCCTAAAAATGTCTAGACTCAGTTGTTTCTAACATAGTGTCTAGTTTCATGGAACATAATTGAAGTAAAAATAGCAATAACAACATAAACATTTATGATAATGCAGTTCTTATAAAATAATTGGTCTATGAAATAATTATTTTATATTTTTTAAATTAATAGAAAAATCTTTTAATTTGGTATTTTATATAAGAAGCCATTTTATATTTTAAAAAAATCCCCAAGTACAAGAAGAATATTTTATCTTCATATTTAATTTTATATAAGTTTTTGAAATACTATAAGGAAAGAGTTAATTTGAAATTAAAAAGGCTTAATTTTAAACGTAAAAAAAGTTAATTCGAAATTAAAAAGTGTTAATTTGAAATTAAAGAAGGTTAATTTAATGTAAAAACAGTTAACTTGAAGTTAAAAAGGGTTAACATGAAATTAAAAGGTTATTTATAATTAAAAAGATCTAATTTGAAAATAAAAAGGTTATATGAATTTAAATGAAAAAAGGTTAATCAGAAATTGCAGAATGTTGATTTCAAGTTTAAAGTGGACCACTTGAATTTAAACAGATTAATTTGAATTAAAAAAGTTAACATGAAGTTAAAATGAGAAAGGGCTAATTAGAAAGTACGGAAGGTTAATTTGAAGTTTAAAATGGTTAATTTGAAATTTACAAAGGTTAATTTTGAAGTTAAAAATAGTCCATTTGTAATTCAAATTAAAAAGGGTTAATACTAAATCGGAAAAAGTTAATTTGAAGTTAAAAAGTGTTACTTTGACTTACAAAAGCTCTGTATATAGCTGTATAGCTAGGGCGAAAGGGAGATTGACGAAAAAACCCTGCTTATAGCCAAATTATAAGAGGGCCGTTCTCTCTCCTCTGTGCTCTTACATTACATTTATACTTACATGTTACCTATTTGTTAGCAGTTGTATTCAGCAACTGTGCAACGGCAAGTTCCAGTCTTCACTTTAGCCATACTCTTTAGGTGGTAGCTAAGAGGGCAGTAGCCGTTATACAGACGTATAATTTTCCTAAAATCTTGTCTGATGAGAGAATAAAGTTCGCCTCCCGTTTTGAGAGATTTTATCTCGATCCATTTTTCCAACTTCAACTAAAGCACACTCCCCAGTGCTCTGGTTATGGTTCAAGTCCCATGGGTAAGAGGGCACTTCTTTGTTTAGTTAATTGTTTGTTTCCTTCAATAGCCACCTTGTAACTTTGTTTTGTTGACTAAGTCCTTTGGGCGATTGCACCACAGCTTGGAAAATAGTTGGGCCAGTTCAATGGGTTTTATTTGGGTTAATTTGGCTTCTCTATCCTGATCAATCAGTGTGTTGGAAAATGATATTAATTTCATCATCGATTGATTACCCCAAGACGCCAGAGATTATGGTAGGTTATACCTTGGCCCATCAGGAAATCACATTATTCCGTGGGGGGTTGGCAGTGCGCAGACCAGGGCTGAAAAAAGGTCAGCCTTGAGCCTTGGTTGAGCCTTTATCATCGGTTACCCTTAGATGTCAGAGCTGATGGTAGGTCTTCACTGGGTCTGTAGGAAAATCACTCTATGAAGTGGCTAGAAGAGGAGTTCAAGCCAGGCTTGAAAGAAAGAGGGAAAGGATTTTTGCTTCCACCATCGGATGTCACAGTATGGGTTGACCTGCTAGGCAGTGTGGTCAGTCCCATCCTGAAAATGTTTTGGCATTATGATATTGTCTAAATCAAGGATTTACAATAATTTAATATGCGCCTGTATTTTGCGCCTGGCAAGATCAGATTATGTGTCGGGAATTTCATAGATCTTACCATTTTATCTTTTAAGGTTAGGTCATCGCCTGCCGCCTCGTAGACACACTTAAAAATTGACATAGTCCATATCTTCCATGGTGCTCAAATCAACAAACTAAACTTACACGGAAAATTGTATATTTTTATGTACGAATAAACAGTGGGAGTACAGAGAAGAATCAGAGAAGGAGAATCAACTACAAATTGTACCCGTTGAGATAAAACATCACCCTTGCGAACAAAGTAACGTGTGAAATGTTGATTTTGAAAACTTAGTTGTGTGAGATGATATCCTTCCGACGAAAGGAGCATTTAACCCACTGTCGATGTTATTACTGGGTACATTGTTCCATCGTTTAGTACGTGCCCGGGTTCCAAACACTTTCACAGCTCGGTATAATAAGACATGTAATTGCGCCTCAAGGTCGACTTCAGCATTTCCTCGTGCCTTTAAAAGAGGTTCGAAAAACCGAGCTCTTTGTCGCATTTGCACGGAACCTATTGAAATGGAAAGGCGAGATTTATCCTTTTATGAAAGGGTTGGTCTACTCGTTTTCACTCTCAAAAGTAGTACTTTTTTATCAAAATTGGTCGAATCAAAACCTTTTAACACATGAAATAAGTTTCTAATTATGAATACATGGTTAAACTGTAAAATTAATGTATATAAACACCATCTTCTAAACATTCTACTAGTGTAAGTAAAGCTGGCAGCACTGGGACCTTTCAAGTCCAGGACAAACAGAAAGAAAAAAGAACGAAATCTGTCGTGGCTGAAACGCGAATAACCGTAAAAAAATATTCTATGATTTAATCCTCATCTATTTTTTGTAGGCACTGGGAAGCCTCGGAACAACACCTATGTCAAAATCCATTTTGTGGCATCAATCAATAATTGATCCGCGTTTTCTTCCTTTCACAATTTTGAAGAAACGTTCCAGCTTGTCTTTTCTACTTTTAGACACTGCGAGAAAAACATGAGAGCTACGCGGTTCATAAAACGAATTAATTATAATTGTAATGGGTAGCCGGATTAGCGGAGAAATTTAATTAAAAGTCAGAGGTCGGAGGTAAAAGAGAGGAGTGAACTGCTGATCCCGGGGACGCGAAGCTCACCCGCGGCGACTGTTGACCCTTCCCGGTGTCGAAACCAGGACTGGCAAGGCCAGGTCTACAAAATTAATAACACCACAGGGAACAACGAACAAAAAGTCGCCCATCAAGTCATATTTTTGTTAACAAATTGATTTGCATTGCTACACTATACTGAAGCACAAGCACTTAAATCGGTCTACTGTTTGTATAGATTCAAAAAACTCATGACAAAATTTGTGACAAATTAATGAAATAAGTAGAGAAACAACACTTCTTATCTAATTTATCTTTAGCTCTTTCCGGTTTACTTATTTTTATCATATAAAGTTCCATTAAAAATCATGGGCTGTGCCGGGATTCGAACTCAGAACCGCTTGCGAGGCAAATACGAGTCGGACGCCCAAACATTCGGCCACCTCAGTGCAAAAAGTAAAGTATTCCTGTCATATAGGAGGACTTGACGTCCAACTCATTGGGTGTCACGGACGAGGTATCAGAACCAACAAAATACTTTTTTCACATTATGTTCAATATTTTTTTAAATATTCAATTAATTAAGGTTTTAAGTTGAGATAAAAAAGTCAGTGTCACGGGTGGGATTCGAACCCACGACCTTCGGCTTGATACGCCGCTACTCTACCACTTGAGCTATCGTGACTTCGATCCCCTCGGGCACTAACTTCCCATTTCAACGCCACCTTTTTGAATTTTCCCTCCTTTTTGCCATTTTTCAAATGTCGTGTAATCGGATTGGATTCTCGGCGACAAATGAATTTTTTTTTAATTATTGTAGATTCCAGGCAGTTGATTATTATAATTTTTTTTCTTCCTCTTCCTAAATGGATTTTTTTTATCACGGTAGATTCCAAAAAGCACTTGGTTGTATGTTTTTGAAATAAACTTTTCTAAAGGAATAAAAAAACCACGTGCTTTTTGGAATAAACCCTAATAAAAAAAAACTTCCTTTAGGATGAAGAAAAAAGAAAAAATATATATTATTTTCAATTAAAATGCCATGGTCTTGCCGGGATTCGAACCCAGGACCGCAAGCGTCGGAAGCCCACTCGGCCTAATAATCAAACTTATTATTTAATTCATTAGAGTTCGTGATCCGATTGAACAAATAACTTCTTTTCAATTAATTAATCTTTATGTAACGTATTGGTTGAGATAAATAAGTCAATGTCATGAGCGGGATTCGAACCCACGACCTTCGGCTAAATACGCCGCTGCTCTACCACTTGCGCTATCGTGACTCTCGACCAATACCTTTCATAAAGATTAATTAATTGAAAAGAAGTTATTATTTAAATAAATCATATTCTAGAAGCGATATCACCGTTTGACGAAGGTCAAATTTAAACGAATTACGATGTGGGAAACCACGCTTCATTTACGGGACGATTTAGGTTCAACACAATTTGGAAGGTGCATGGATAACATTTGCCTTGACATGGCAGTTGTAACAAACATGTCACAACAAAACGTTTTTCAGTTTTTGCTCTTTTGTGAAATCATGCGGCCAATTTTGAAGCGTGTGGAATCATCCGAAGCTGTGACAGCCGTTAGACAAGTAACTGCGGGATCGATTCTGCATCCGGGGCATAAATCGTTCTTAATAAATGGAAAATGAGGACATTCACTCATTGAAAATTCTATTGGTAAAGAGAGGTAATAAAGCAAGAGTGCCGGCTTAGCCACTGCGGTTTCTCCTCTAATCTATGGCCTGGTATATTACACAACAGCCCTCACTCCTCGATTGTTTTGATTCCACACAAATTCCCCACCGGGGGACGCTCGGGGATTATTTATGGTCGGCATTCGCCGGATACCGACGAGCGCTCGCTTTAACCTGCGACAATTTATATTTATGAGTAGTGTAATTATCTGGACGACCCTCGAGGCCGATAGTTGCGTTTGAATCGGCCTCTGCTGATTTACGACTTTAACTCTATTCGCATGGCTACCCTCTATAACAGCTTCGGGCCCTAAAGTTTTGCCCAAATGGAAACTAAATTCCACATACAATGGCATCGTCGCAAACTCCAGGCTAGCACTTACACGATTAAAAAATCTTTACAAACCTGGTGACTGGAACGTTCTATCGAGTCCACCTGCAAACCTATCTCGTCCCTACAACCAGATCATTATTCAAAAATACTAGGCATTTCACAATAAATTCATCATCCCACTGAAGCAACGAGCATGCAGATATCAGAACAATACAGTCCGGTGTACGCAAGGGAGCATTGATACCGCCATTTTGTCTTCTAAACCAATCCTATCCAGGTCTACCATCAGCAGCAAAGAACAACTCGAGCTCTTAGCTGATACTGAGACAAAGACTGAATGTGAGAGGACAACTTTCATCAATGGGGTTACTAATTCCATACTTAGGACTAAACAGCAGACTGACGTGGAATCCCCACATAAGACATAAGAAACACCTTAGTGAAAAACGTGGACAAGAGCACAGACACACACAAACCCAAATGTGTTGTGAACGTCAAAACTCAATAGAAGACAATACTGCGACCAATTTGGACATACCGAGTGGTATTGTGGGGTGTTTAACTGACTGCTGCTTAAGAGCGAGCGCGGCTAAGAATACGCAAATATCAGAGTAATACAAGTCGGCATTTCAGAAGGAAACATTCTTCTTCTCATTCTTTATAACAATCATACTCCTGACTATGGAGACTTTTTGTCTCCTAAGCTGCACCTCAAAATTTTTATTTATAAAAATTTGTCTTTCCCGGTGTATATCAAGAAGGTGGTACGGACTTCCTTTTGAGTCAGATATTTAGCAATATACCTAGACCGCACACTAAGTTCCCTGAGATCCAAAAACACATTTAGTTTATCAAAGATTTCTAGACTACTGGACCTGACAAAAGTTGAAGTAACAACTTTCCGGCTTGCTTAACTATGAGCATTCTGATTCCAACTGTTTCCAGGACTTCAGGGCATTACGCTTGAAGATAGGACATGTCCAAAATGCCCAAATAAACGAATACAAGAATAAGCGCTGCTACCTTTCTCAAACCAGGCATACAAAGAAGACTAAAGAAAAGATAAGACTATATAGCCTTGTTTCGTTTATTATATACACAATTACAAACCTAGGGGTTTCTCTTCTTGCTTCCCACAAGGGAGCTTTCATGGTGCCATCCTATTTACCATTTAACTGGAGATCACACATTCCAATAACATGATTATGAACACTTACCTTTTGAAAGATGAAAAGCCACTGGGGGAAGAAACAAAATTTACTGTTTCGACTAGTTCTTTTTCCATGATTTTTCTGTATCATAGGGTCTGACAGAATTAGGGCGAAATGTTTTGGAGGTGTTGAGGAAATAGAGATTTAGCCCACGATCAATGGGCTATGATGAGATGGGGTGCATGTCGTGGCTTTCCAAATGGATTTTTCTTAAGCCGAAAGAGTTTGTTCGAAATTGAGGGTTACAAGGCCGGTATGACCCCCCCCCAAAAAAAAAATAAAAATAAGTTTATTTATTTAGAAATCGTGAGATGCGGTCTGGTGTGATGTAGGTTTCAGAAAAACATTTTCTTTATCGTGCAAACGTTTCGATCTTTATTGAGATCATCTTCAGGGCTCAAAGTGTTTGTCTTCTGTGTAATTGTGTAAATAAATAAGCTTGTTTTGCGAAAGGTTTGATTAATGAGAAAAGTAACGTAAATCATAATCGAATTGGTTTGTTGTCAACATATTGACGAAACGTTTTAATTGTCTAAATCCAGGGTTATATTTTTAGAAAATGTTCCCTACTGTGCCAAGGGGTTCAGTGTGTGCCATCGGTGGATTGCTATTTGTTAATTTTTCGCGTCTCCGAAATATTATCCTTTTGTCTTTTAAAAGGGGAACAAAACAAAGGGGCGACCTCAAAGAGATTCTTACTGAGAACGAGGAAGAGTAAAATTCCCGCCCCCGACTTTCAAGCCCCTCCGAATCCGTTCCTGGCAAAAACACCCCTTCACTCACACAGCTCGTGCTTAAAAACAATCAGAGAAAATTACTCTCTGCACGAAACCTGCTTTTTCTGTTTTTCATTTTTTTCATATCAACTCTCAAGTTTCCCTTTCGCTTTCCTAAATAACGTATAAATCATGATCTTACAATTTTAACAGGATAAATTTGAAAATGTACGAACCCCCAGCTAAGCGAAAATTGAAAAAAAAAACACCTATTATTTTTTAATTTTTTAACGGCCTTATAAATTTACATATTAGATAGTTTGCGTGTATGTAGTACTTACTATGCACATATCATTTTTGAGGGAAGCGGGAAATAAAATTCCAGGGACGACAGTGGGAATTGAACCCACGGCCCCTTCATCTAAGAGCCGAAAGTGACGCTACCCACGATGATGTAAATTGTAATTTTATCGTTTCCCCAAATGAAATGTTAACGTTCCATTAAAATGACGATTGATGAGTCAGAATTGATGACGACGTCATAGGTCGAGTGCCCTCATACTGAATTCTGTTCAATCGTATCGTATTAAAGGAGAGAAGCGTGTTGTTCGTTAAAGGACCTTCGTAGAAACAAACGTGAGAAATGCTAAACCTAGGACGTGTTAGGTCGGAAATAGTAGAACTGCTGAGAGACCAGTCTCCGGGGGCATATGTACTGAGTAGTGGAAACCAGCCTAGATCCACAATTCGGACTGCTTTAATACAGACCAGTATAAAAAGGAACAATGAAAGCATCGAGAAGAACTAAAGGCAGACAAGTTCTGGGGATTTCCATTGAAACAAGAAATGCCATCTATATCTGGAATGCATATGACCCTAAGAGTATAGGCAGAAAAACTAGTAACTATGGAAATAGACCAAGGACTAGAACTGCATATCAGCTTTGGACAGTATGCCACTGCCTTTCAAGAGGAGACATTGTCAAGGAGGAGAAAAGGCCTGGTATTTATTACCAAGTAAGAATAGCCATCGATCTAAACGCAACTACCCGATAGTAGAGTCCAAAGCCGTTTCGGATTGCATCAAGGTCATCTCAAAAATTGAGGATAACATCAAAACTATCATTGCTTGGGTAGGAGGGCACACAAAGGAGCCAAAGCGCCGATAAACTTTTGCCATGAGGACACGTATCAGCGCTGAACCAAGAACGTAGTTCCATCATACAATTAAGAATTGTATTAAAAAATTAAGAAAATATTAAGAATAAGTTCTCTGGTTCTTGTAACCATGGCATGTGAAAAGGTTTCGCAAAGAATCGTAGAAAGCAGAATTACTAAACCCTAGCATGTGTTAGCGATAAAATGATAGGACTACTGAGAATATACTGAAGATTCCGGGGGTGTGAAGATTCGAGCTCTACTTAATGATGCACAATAGACCGATATTGATCGCGGTGCATAAGGTCGTTTAATTTCATCCTCAAAATAGCGGTGAAGTCTAAAATATTAGAATTGAATGAAAAGCGTAATTTCTTACGTCGGCCTGTGTCCCTCTCAATCCGAACAACCCTTTACTATGCTCACAGAAATTAAATGCAGCTTGATGTGGCGAATGGGCTTACAAAATGTGTCGGTGCGTTTTTGTTTACGGGGATCGTGAGTACCCATGGTTTGCTACTGGAAAACTGATATATCAATAAAAGAATAGCCATATACCAAGCCAACCAGGCGGCACTAAAAGCAACTGAAGTCCAGAGCCGTTTCAGATTTCATTAAGGCCCTATCAAACATTGGGGAAAACACCAAAATTATCCTTATTTAGGTACCAGGGCATGCATGCAGGGAAGAGGAGCAAGGAGGATGCCTGCCGATAAATTAACTAAGGTAAGATCGGTCGGGACACCTATCGCCCCTGAATGCTTTTGTGTCATATCAAATTTCCAACAAAGTAAATCCAACCGACAATAGGTTAAGAATAAGTTTTTTGTTCAATGAGATTGCATTCCAGAACAGAAGCATGCGAAAAAATTAATCAAACAACCATAGCAGATACTATCAACACAATAACTAAGCCTAGGACGTTTTAGCACTAGAATAGTATGATTGCTGACTGTGTGGTGCAGACTCCGGAGATTTGCAGGGCAGCAGAAGCAAGCCAGTAGATATTGCAAGGAAGAAGAACCAGCAGAACATCCTTTGTTGGTTCGAAGCTGCAGTCTGATATTTCTACTCCTGGGAAGGCTTGAAGGATAGGAAGTCCAGAGCCGCATCAAGGCCCTGTCAGACATTGGAGACATCAACAAAATTGTTTGAGTACCAGGGCACACAGGGCAGAGGGGCAACGGTGAGGTCGATCAATTGGCCAAGGAAAGTTCGATGAGGACACCTATACCTGAACAATTTTGCAACATACCAAAATGCCAAGAAAGCAAATCCATCAGACAATGGATTAAGAGCAAGTCCTCGGTGAAATAGGATTGTATTCCAGGGTAGAGAAAAAATGTTAATCAGAGGCATAACTAAAGACATTTTAGGACTAGTATGATAGGAGGAGCAGCAGATATTGCAAGGAAGAAGTAGAAAAAGTGGAATGTCTTATTTTGGTGCAGGCTGGGATTCCTATTCTTGGGAGAAGAAAGCAAATCTCTCGAAGAGCTTTAGAAACTAATGGACACTGCAAAGAAGACCAATATTGGTCGGGATGCGCAAGGTTATTAAGGAACTCGTTTTAACCTTACCCATAACCTTATTACCTACAAGGATCCTCTTCAATTTCTAGTTTCTACTTCAAATAATGGTTGTACAGTATTCATTAAAACAGTCTGTAATTTTATACCTTGTGTTTCTCTGAATAAGGTCATAATTCATTTTACTCAAGGAATTACCAAGTTTGGCTGTTTGTCTGGACGTTTGATCCCGTCCAAACCGATCAGCATTTGTGAGTCATAAAATATCAAAGACCACCTTCGAAAAGTTTATTTACGTGTCTCTTTTGCATTATGTGCCTCTCGGTAATGCAGATTCAGGGACGATCTTTCCTCTTTGCGACCGGCGAAATGAAACTAAACTGATTCCAGAAGGATTTAAAAAAAATCTTCTCGATGAGTCTATAGGAAATCTGTACTTATTACCGACTATTCGACAAAGGAGGACAAAATTGAAAATTATTTTGATGAGATGCACGCTTCAGATTGACGAGACGATTCAGATCGTTCATGTGAAAAACAATTTCAAAGGTGACGATATTACCTCATAGGCGTAAAGAAAATTTAGGCAATTATTGTCAGATTTTTTAAGTAAATTAATTTATACTTCAAATGCAGCGTATTATGCCTGGTCTCGAGGTGTCAACCGCTTTCTCGTCTTCGCAGGTAAGGGGTCTCGTCGTTGCCTCGGGTCCTATTAGTTACGTACGTGCCCTGCTATAAATACACCGTGGAAAGGGGGACGTACAGCTACAGTAGACTTTGTCACATCCACGGCCTTTGCCCGTAATAAGTTTTCAGGATTTATATCCTCCGAGACGAGTCGTTAGAGCTGGAAATCAGTCTCACTTAGGAATGGCGTGAATTCCTACTCTTGGATTTAATGACCCGCGCCTATCCGCTTCACGCCGCAATTGGTTATTCATACCCGATTCCACGGCTGCGAGTATTTTGTATTTTTTTAACCCTCCTCGTCTTATGATAAATGAATCTTCCAACGGGCTGTGAGTTTGAATAAAGCGAACGATTAAATTCGCCATGGACAACTACATTTTCGTTCAATGACTGTTCCTTTGGTTCATTTAATTTTCACTCTATCTCTCTTATATAAACAAGAAGTGTTTAATTATTTTTAAGTGTGTCGTGATTCGTGACCGTTAATCGATAATTATTCAGAAATCGTGAGATGCGGTCTGGTATCTCACGACTTCTGAATAATTATTTTTTAGGTCAATACAGTAGCGACATCACTTTTCGTATGATAAAAAAAATCCAAAAAATATTTTTAAACAAATTAAAATATCTTTAGACCATCATTAGACATCCAAGAAAACCAAACTGGCAAATTAATTTGAATATGCCACAATCTTCTTGCATCAGGATATATCCGAAGTATTTGGAGGATTGTTAAGGTAGTCTTCAATCAGAAAACTGCCTTCGAACAGGGCTATTCTGGAAACTTAAAGCGAGGAACGCAATAACCCGATGCAACGCTACGCGACGCTACCCGATGCTACTCGACGCATATCCATAGTCCATTTTTACATAAGATTGTATTACTCCCGTGCACATCTGCCCGATGCCACGCAACGCTACCCTACTCTACGCTATCCGATCCCCATTGTCCAGATTTTCGTCAGGTAGCATCGAGTACAGTCAAAGACAAAAGAACCGGAGACTCATATTTTTATTCAAACTACATCTATTATTGTCGTTATATTAATTACAACATACTTATTTTAATATAAACCAAATTAACTGTGATTAAAAATTAATTAGTTTTTATTTAAAAAAAATAATTTTAATAATTTGGTAGAAAATTAATCAAAACTCCGGAATACGATTTTTTGATATAATGAATTTAACTAACAATTTATTGTACTCCCTTCGGCGGTACATATACTAAAATTGGAACAATTTATTACACCGTTTTGCTCATAAAATTTAATTAACAATTTATTTCTTAGTTTTGCTCGTAAAATTACACCATTTTGTAATGTCGGGTAGCATCAGAACAGGACACTCATATTTTTTGTAGTTTATTTCAAACTAAGTACATGTAATTTTGTCGTTATATTAACTACAACATATTATTTTAATGTAAACCAAATTAAACGAGATCAAAAATTCAACCATTTTTTGATATAATGAATTTAACTAACAATTTATTATACGTTTTTGCTCATAAATTTAACTAACAATTTATTTCATGGTTTTGTTCATAAAATTACCCCATTTGCGTCGAGTAGCGTCAGAACAGGACACTCCTATTTTTTGTAGTTTGTTTCAAACTATGTATAGGTAATTTTGTCGTTATATTAATTACAACATTCTTATTTTAATATAAACCAAATTAAACGAGATCAAAAATTCATGAGTTTTTATAAAAATTATTTAATTGTGATGGTTAGGCAGAAAATTTATCAAAACACCGGAATAACTTTATTTAAAACAGTTAAATTTAACAAACAATTTATTACATAGTTGTGCTCATAAAATTTAAATGTAAATTTATTACAAGGTTTTGCTCAAAATAACGCATTAAGAACAAAAGAGGAGTTGCGATTGTGATACTGATTTGTGATACACGCTGTGTGACTGTACGTGGCGTGCGCTTGACGTCGAACGCCCTATGAAAACGAAACGAGGCGTCGGGTAGCGTCAGGTCACGTCGCGGTGCGTTGCATCGGGTAAATAAGTGTGTTCCCCGCTTAAGAGAGCCCATGTTGAGAAGAAGTTGAAAGGCACTTAAGAGATGCTACCTAAAAGGAAAACCCCTCCACAGGAATAAGTATGCATATCTATACATCATATAGCCTTTAAAAATAGAAGATTCACAGAATAATCCTGAAATAGTATATAGTCACAACCCTACGACATCAAGTGATTGATGAAACCTGCCTTAGATGGATGGAAAAACAGAAAAGTCGAGGATTCTATATTTCAAAATGTCCAAGAAGTTGTAGCGCGAAGGTGCCCACACTCTGTTGTGGAGTTAGATTTTGGATGGCCTAAATGTCAAACTAAAAGAAAGCTGCACCTACACCAAGTAAGACGATATTGTCATACTAGACAGACGACAATTTTTCGAAATTAAAAGAGCTCACCCAAACAACACAGAGCATGCAGAGCAATGGTGTTCACAACAAGCCTCAAAGAAAACTCTAACAAAACCTGAAGTTTACCAAGAAAACAAATAGTTCATGCTTTTACAATGAAGTACTGTGGTTCAAAATGTGGTTAAATTATTTGGAATTATATTTAACAAAAACAGCTTAAAACCCTCACCTATAGCTCAACCAAAAGGAAAACAACACTAATGGCTACAAGAAGAACCCAGGGTAAAGCTTACCGACTAAAACAAAATATGGCATTTACGCGGGAGTATTAAAACCTAAGATATATTACTGCTCATTAATCTGCTAGACTAAACCTCAACAATACCCAGCTACTCAAGTAGTGTGCAACTTTATGCATCAGAGGGGCAATGACTACAATCCCGTCCTTGGAAACACTATGAACTTCTATTGGAAACATATACAAGGAGAAGCTAGGAAAAACCCAAACAGATACAAAAAAATTAAATTGTATGGGGAAGAAACATTTCGGGGATACAGCAATCAGACTACCGTAGGTATATTGAATGATAATCCCATTTTCAGGTTATGCAATGAGGAGGAAGAAACTGACAGCCATGTTTTCTCCGAATGAAAACATAACCTAGGGTACAAGGAAGGCCTTCCAAAAAGAATTATTCAATGACTACAACTTCTGGAAAAAAGGATCGAGTCAACTAAGTGGAACTGAATAACTAGGAAAAGTACAATGATCACATTTATCTTTAATATCTCGGGAGCCAAGGCACATAGGAATTTTTGGTAATGAATAAGCAAACTGGACTAGGATATGGAAGTCGACGACCTCCAGAGGTGCCAGTCATATTACAATCATGATTAAATAACCTTCTCCAAAACCCCTCCCCCAGACCCCTCTAGGAAATTTTAATTCGAATATTTTCAGCTCTCGCAAATCCCCTGTATTATTTGAATTCATAATTATTTTAATTGTAACAAATAATTGCAGCATAACTCGCAAAATAAACGTCCCAATAATTAAATTAGCGGGTCGGGTCTTATTTAACGAGTTCATTTACCGTCGTGTTTCAATTTGCCTGTTATGTCATTTCGAGCTGGAACTAAAACCACGCCAACTGCTCCGACCTCCCAGCGGGCAGCCGGTTATTCCATCAGTCGCACGGGGACGACAACACGGATATCCCATCAGGATACAGGATGGGTTTATTTGTCGTATGGCTTCCTTCACAGAAAAGCGCGTATAAAAATAATATTTCCTCGAGCGAACATCCGGACTATAACAGTTCAAAACTCACTGCAATATATCGAATTTAAAAGCGTTAATTCTTCTGGAAATGCCTTGATTTATGATTTACAAGTGCGTATTACTTCTGGACAAAATAATAAAATGTAATATGCGATGCAACGCTGAAGGAACAGCAGATTTCAAAAATTCTATGTATAAAAATATGGGTAGTAACTCACACTGCCACCAAAAAACGGAACGATGAATTGATGAAAGGATCAAGTTAAAGATTGTTACTTGCTGGGGCAACGCCCTAGGACAGAAAGACTTGCCTAAACTTAGTAACATACAGAACAATATGGAAGAAAAACTAAGAAAGTTTTTAAATTAACTTAATATTTTTTCATAATCGAAGTAGAGGGAAAATTAGAGAATTTTATGATCCGATTCGTCACAAATAATAACATTTATTCCAATTAATTAAGGTTTTTAGTTGAGATAAAAAAGTCAATGTCTCGAGCGGGATTCGAACGCACGACCTTCGGCTAGATACGCCGCTACTCTACCACTTGAGCTATCGTGACTTCGATCCACTCGGGCACTAACTTCCCATCTCGGGGGGCCGCGGTAGCAGGCGTCAGACTCTCGGCTAGTAGATCCCGCGGTCGTGGGTTCGATCCCCACCGTCGACTCTGGACTTTTTCTGACGCCTACGGGGACCGGTGGCCGCAATTGAAAGAAATTGACACGGCACTCATCAATAGAAGGGGTGGGATCGGATCTCAGTGACCCTGAATTTGGTCCCCACCCCCTTAAAAACGAGTTTCTTCGATGGAAGAACACCGGTACAACGGTGGCTCAAGTTCACATTTGTGTTGCGAGCCCTCCCCCAAAATATGGAGCCAGGGATAAAGTACAATAAGCTGTACAGCTCAGCTGCAGTGCTCAGGAGGAACTCCTCCAGTCCCTGGTATCCAAAAAAAACTTCCCATCTCAACCCCACCTTTTGAATTTTCCCCACTTTTTTCCATTTTTCAATCGTGTAATCTATTTGATTCTCGGTGGGGTTGAGATGGGAAGTTAGTGCCTAATTGGATCGAAGTCACGATACTTCAAGTGGTAGAGTAGCGGCGTATCTAGCCGCGAAGGTTCGTGGGTTCGAATCCCGCTCGTGACACTGACTTTTTCATCTCAATTAAAAATCTTAATTAATTGAAAGATATTAATTGGTCAAGCGGATCACTAAAACTTGTGTATTTAATAACATTTATTGTTTCAACGTACATTTTCTATATAGAGAAGATTAAAACAGCTCGTCCTGATTGCTTCCCTTCGTTCGCATGTTGATCGATGTAAAGTCAATGAAATCTCCGTTATTTGCGATTTCAGTTTCTATTCGCGTGATATCGCATCGCATCGATCACAGTGTAAACAAGTTCACGTTGTACCATGAAATGTGAACGATCCTTTATTTCTGAATTCAGCTTCCACTCATGCGATGTCGATTGGGCCATTGACTAAGTAAAATGGTCGCACGCTAATACATGCAGTCATGGCAGCTTTCTTTGCTACTTCAGCATCGACTCGCGTGGTATAGCGAGGCATCGCTCGCAGTGTAAACAGATCGCACGTTGACCCGTACAAAATCAATGGCAGCATTTTCTGTGCGATTTCGGTTTCTACTCGCACGGTATCACATGGATCGCCCGATGTGTAAACAGGTCCACGTTATACCATGAAATGTCATTGACCGCGCCTTTATTTCCGATTTCAGTTTTCACTCGCGCGATATCGCTTCCCGTCACTTGCAATGAACCGGGTCACACAATTATCCATGCAAAATTAACGGAAGCTTCTTGCTTTGGGATTTCAGCTTCTACTCGAGGGATTTCGCAGGGTGCATCGCATCGCAATCAGCTTAAAAGGGTTCACAATGAAATGCACTTTGTTTTATGGAAAGACAAGCTCAGGTCCTTCCTTTGCGACTTGAGGTTATAATCGCGCGACATCGAATTACAATGTTTTGGGCCTATTTACTGTGCCTTCGATCGATGCGATGACATATGTTTTTAAATTGATTCATTCCTAAATTGGCTCCTTTCGTCTGGTAGTTCAAAATTTTATAGAACGGTTCCTGGAGCTTGTGACACTCGATCTCAGCAGGCCTGATCCCAGATTACTTACAAATGTCTTTTGAAATTTTTATATAATTTAGAAAATTACGATAGAATATCAAAATCTTCTGTTTTGAATGTTGTCTGTCAATCTATGAAAGTCTTGTTTATATGCAGGTAGTGCTATCCGGTTAGAAAACTGGAAAAATTATATTTTTAGGTCAACAATTACAAAACGCGCTCAAATTTATTAATTTTTTAATTGTGTATTTTTAATTCACAACGCTCATGGGCGTTTCTGTCAATGTCTCTTTCGAAAAACGAGAAAAGCAGGACTGGAAATGAAGGTAGACGTAAAAGAAAACCGTCAGTTAATTTCCAACAGACACGTAATAAGTTGGATATTTATAGCTTATATATTAAATATATTTATGATTTTACATTTTATTTCTTGTCCCGTGGAACAAGTCGTTATTAACCCCTTTTTCTCGGAACCACCGTTCTCCCGTTCAGACGAAAACGCTTTCTTTAAATTGGTTGACAAATTGTTAAGTGTATTCCCTTTTTAAATTTTCGCCCTTTGCCATTGTCTAAGAACAGCGACGAGGGATTCAAGCGTTAAAAAGCCCTTCTACACGGCGTTCATTTTTTTTCCGGAGGAAAACTCAATTTTAAAACTTAGAAATAATGATTCCCCTTTTGCCAAGAATGTCAAAGTAGTGGAACAGTAATTGCTCTCGATCTTATAAGGCCTTGATTTGCTTCTTCTTTCATCATTTTGACTTCTTTTCGCGTTTATAAAAGTTTAATAGCTTCAAGACTTAAACTTCTTCAAATCCATCTACCTATCCTTAGCCAAATTATTTATTTCTATTTTTAGCTTACATTAAGAAGAATATTCAAAGCAGAAAAGCTGGATGGGTGTCGAGTTTTAAAATAACACTCTTCTTCTCCACCTCAAGTCCTGTCAACTTTACTATGGCCAGTGTTGGTGTGAAATCTCCTCAACCTGCAGGGCTATAATTGCCTGGTTAGATGGCCAATAGTCGTGGATTCATTGAAGAGGTCATAGCAGGGAAAGTACTAGGGAGGGTACAAAATGTAGAATTTTCAATAAACCACAATGGCCATCTTGAAGAACGATTCTCCAATGCTACCTTGAAAGTCCTCCTGAATCTAACCGGTACAGATCTTCATCCAGGGACAGGCTAGAGCTACAGATCTAAAACTCGCAATAAAAGAGCAATTAATGCTTCGGGTGTATCTTGACCTCAAAATTTACATTTTATAAAACATTTCCGAGTTAAAGCAGACTATCAAAGAACGAGTATTTATGGATAACCAAGGACTAGGATTCATATGATCATTGGGCAATGTGACTGTTTTTGAGGAAGAGACGTGAGCAATGTGCCAGGGTGATCAAAAGACTGGGCATGATCAATAAAAGAATGGCAAAAGAAAAGGCAACCTTTTATGAAGCATAAAGAGAGGTTCGAAGATAAATTGGCCGTGGAAAGTTCGATGAGGACACCTATCGGCCTGAACCCTTCTGCAGCATAACTAATTGCCCAAAACGTAGACTTATCAGTGAATGGGTCTTTTAGGCGGAGACTGCATAGTGAACACTCTTCTAGGGAGATCAAAAGGTTTGGTATTACCAACAAAAGAACAGCCATATCGAACAAACCAGTCGGCACTAAAGGCGTAAGTAGTTAAGTCCAGAGCCGTTTGGGATTGCAGACATCTACTCGGATAGCCATTCAGTAAAAGGCAACATTGTCTGTCTTCCAGTACAATACTATCCGCCTGAACTCTTTTGCGTGATACCAAACTGTCAAAACGTAGATATATCAGTCCATTGATCTTTTAGGCGGAGGCTGTGCATAGTGAACACTCTGCCAGAGGGATCAAAAAGCTGGGTATTACCTCGGACCATCACCGCCAACTCGGACAACCAGCTAGCGCTTAAGGCAATTCATTGGCAGTAAAGTCCAGAGCCATTTGGGATTACATCAAGGGACAGAGATTGGACACAATAAAATCATCCTTGTTTAGGCACCAGGGCTGAAAATCATCAATCATAAAACCCGTTGCTATATGTCAAAACCTTGATCGTCTCCCTTACCAGTGTACTGGCGTTTTATAGCAAAATGCTTGAGAACCTTGAGGATTGCAGATAGGGTGATTTCTTTTCCGCTCCTGTCGCACCTGGGCTTGCTCTAACGCAAGGGCTTTTCACTTATCTCATCCGAAAATCCTGTCCGATCAATATTTTTAAGTACGAATAAGAACAACCTTGTCAACGGGTGTCAATTATGGATAAAATGACACAAATACACAAAAGCACAAAGAGAAGATAAAAACATGGTTGTCTGGTTAGCATTGACACTACCCCAAAGTAATCGATATTCCTTGAGGTAATTGAGTATAAGCCTCTCCATTCACGCTAATAAATTACATTCACGCATTCGTTCACACCACCTTATAGTACTCGATATTCTTCGGGGTGATTGGGATAAACCCTGCCATTCAGGCTGATAAATTACATTCACAGTACTCCTCGGGGTCAAAATTAGTTTAAAAAAAATGAATTTTCTATCAAATAAAAAAAACAGACGTATGATTTTGAAGCGTTTTTGATTTTATAGAAATCTGCCCTTTGCTTCAGTTATTTCCAAATCCACGCATCTCTTTTTACACCGCTTTCCTACGCGCATGCATAAATATATTACCATTCACTTGCACGGTGTTTATTAATAATCTGCATAATTATGCCGCTTTAATTAACATCATTGACACTGTAAATAAAATGCCTCGGGGTCAAATGTTCGAATTTAGAATTAATCAATGATTCCATGAAGTGTTTTCCTCGCCGGAGATATTTCCAAGGTAAAAATGCGTATTTTTTGCTCCAGAATTTTCACAAACAGAGAAGTTCCACTGGAAGATGAGGATTTTATTATTATCCACATATTTTTGAACCATTATGCCAGAACTAGGCATGTATTTGGAAAATTGGATAACTATGATGTGAAAATCTGATATAAATCGATCAAACAGCGTCTATTTGGAGTGGCTTCGAGGTAGAAATTATCTGTTTTAATTTACCGTGTGGAATTTGCCCTTTTTCCCTCGAAACTAAGCACTCGGTGCTACATATTTACAAAGTATGGTTTCTCTTGGTCGGCTGTTTCTGTCTACCCTTCGACCATCTTGTTTAGATGGCACTTGGGAGAGTATGACCTATAATTTTCCTCAATTCTGCTTAGAGAGAGAGAGAGAGAGAGAGAGGAGTTACTTACTGCCGCCTTACTTTTAAAGAGTTTTATGAATTTAACTTACCTAATAATTTGCTTTTTTGCAAGTAGTTCAGTTTTTGTTTCTCAAGCTTTTTTTCCACCTCCATTTTTAACACACTCCTGGTGCGCCTAGTTGTGGTTCATCATTTTGGCTAGTTAGTTGCTTGTTTCTGCAATAGCCACTTTAAGATAATCTAGTTGTGTTGTCCAAGAGCCATTGGGCAACTTAGGCACTCACAACTAGTTTGGAGCTAAAATACGCATTTAGGTCTTTATATCTGCATAGAGTTGGATTGTATGGACAACGCATGGATAACGATCAGAACCAGTTCGAGGGGTTTTGCTACGTTTTAAATTGGTTCATTTATCCTGTTCAATCAATGTGTTGGAAAGGGATATTGCCTCCATCATCGGTTACTCTTAGACACCAGAGCAGCTAATAGGTTTTGCCTGGGTTCAAAGGAAAATCACTCTATGAGGTGGCTAGCTCGACAGTGGGATAGACCAGGCCTGAGAAAAAAGAAAGGCGTTTAGCCTACATCATCTGTTACTGTTAGATGCCAAAGTTGATGGTATGTCTTGCCTGGGCCCATAGGGAATCCACTTACCTTCTTTTGGGTTGGTCAGACCGTTCGTTCCCTCTTATAGCTTCATGTCTCAGAACACCTTCAACGTTACCTAGAGCCCAAATAAGGATTGTGCAGTAAGCCTGATTATGTCTTCGCTTAGTGCCTCCTTTTTTTTTTTTTTTTTTTTTTTTTTTTTTTGAGAGAGAGAGAGAGAGAGAGAGAGAGAGAGAGAGAATTTCTTAGCTTGAGGTTTCTTTAATGCTTGAGTTTTTTCTTTCTCTAACAATTTTTTCAGCTCTTTAGCACACCCTCCGTGAGGGGGGTGCTTCTTCTTTGGCTCGTTGGTCAGCTAGATCGTTTCCTTCTATACCTTCATGTAGCGGAGCCCACCTTAGGACAACATTGTGTTTTGGCGTCCCTTAGATGGACCGGTGTAGGGAGGAGCTTACGTAGCCCATGAGACGGGTTAAGATAGCGGGATGGTATTGCAGCCGATGTCGGTTGTTTATAGTGCATAGGACGAGTGCAGTACCTGGCTGCTGTAGATAGTGTTTGCGGCTTGCAAATTATTGATTGATAGTTGAGGTATCGTCGACAAGTCTGTTTTAAGCAGGTTAAGCTTGACAGCTGACTGGCTGCTGCTTGAAAATTATGGTCTCAATAGCGACGCCTAGTAGTCTTTATTATTAATAGTCTTTATTGTGTCCTGACCGCCCGAAAGTACGTAAATCTGCTCCTTTCTCATTCGTCTTTATTAGCTCTTGTTCGCGGAGTTATATTGCATGGACCTTATTTTGGAAGATAGTTGGGACAAGTCCAAGGGGTTTTGCTATGGTGTTGTTTGGCCGTTTTATCCCTATAACTACTGTTACATTTTTGGTCCATCGGTGTCCCATTTAATGACTTTCTGAATCTTCAGGTCGCCTTTTTTCTAAGGATCTATGGTAAGTATAACCACTGCGTGCCTTTCAAAGTTGAGTTTACCCCTCATTTCGTCATGTACCGTTATAGCCATTCATTTTTATCTACAGAATTTTGTAATGGCTTCTTCTAGAATGTTTACGCCGTTTTGCATTTGATTTGACAGAGTGTCAGAGAATTTTTCCTTTATGATCGTTACTTTACAGTTTACACCATCTACTATATAACAGAAATGTAGGCAGTTTTCCTACTTGGAGGCATACTTGGGTAGGGGTTACATAGTCTATTGAACTGCAGCGCTCACTATCCGATTTGCATTGCTAATATCCTACTGGTAGTGGGAGGGTTCATGAAGCAATCCAGATTTTCTACAAAAAATAATCCGAAGGACATAAGGAAGTCTTGATTTTGAGGAGGCTCAAGCACGATTAGGGCTGTAGCGCCAACCAATAAGTGACAATAAGACAAGATTGTTTACAAAATTTTGTAGCATATGATCAAATAAAATTCAAAACTTTAACTTAAAAGTTATTTTAAAACATGCTTCTAATATTTTCTTTAAGTTTTCCTTAGTTTAGTACTAAATTTAATTTCTTAAAAATAGGTACACATTGATTACAAATAGAGATTTCTCATAGTTCTGGTTTAATTATTCTACCAGCAACGTCATGTACAAGTGTGTACTGATGTTGAAATTATACTTCCGTGGAACTTTTTTCCTGAACTAAACGTTTCCCAACGGGAATAATTTTCCTGGAAACGAGCCCGGTCTAAATTTAATTTCATCCTGTTACAACGCCTACTCCATTTGCTCTGAGATTTCCAAACAAATCGTCTTATAATTTATTTGCCAAACGGGCTTTATTATGGTGGACGGGTTTATAAACCTGGTTTTACGTTACGGTTCCCTCGGAGAACGGCGTTTCCCGAACAGGAAAATTACGCCGCCACCGAGCTTTGTTATTGTCTTCCGTTTAGCCCCCTTAGCACACGGTTTTTAATATAAATGGGTATCGTTGTCCCATCAGACCTTCCGTACAAGCATAGCATACATAAAAAAATGTTTTCTCTCTCTCTCTCTTAAACCCAGCGGGGGAAAAGTTGAACTTTTAACAATTAGGTTGGATTTAAACATTATTTGGTACTTAAACCCCCATATCCTTGTTTTATTTACTTTCCTACAAAATGATAAAACTATCTGACGAAATAGTGACATTCACCTTCACCCATTCACACCTTCACCCCATTCAAAATTTCCAAGAACAGATAGCAAAGAATAATCATTTTAAAAATCAAAATATACAGAAGCTGCCTGACAGTGGGTTCCAAAGCCCTTGGAAAACTTTAAAACTGGTCTTTAATCAGATACCTGCGATTACACAGAACCATCAATCTGCACACCAATTAATCTACATCCTTTTGACTCAAAACAGTTAAGAAGATAGTTGAAAGACACGTAAGGTAAAACTTCACAGAAATCAACATGCATACTTTACAATAGCTATGAAAAATAGAAGATGAAGAATAACATAGAATAATAAAGAAATAGTATTAGGAACTCTCTTGGATAATGAAGGAGCATTTGAAAACACTTTCTAAAGCAATGGTCACAAACTGACAGCAGGAAACTGATGAAACGTGCCGTAGGTGGATGAGAACTTCGCTAAAAAAAAATCAGAAAAGTACAGGCCACCATGTTTCAAAATATCCATGCATTTGCTTACGGTATGTATTTTTATTTTTTATACCTTGCATGTTTTTAGCTGTTCTGATGCTGTGTCCACTGTTTGCAATTACTTTTTATCATCTTTCAAGAAGCATTTCTATTACTTTCGAATAAAAATACCCATCTTTTGAGCCCAGGAAATTTTGAACAGCTGTTTGGTTTCCTCTCTGAGCTTATATCTACACACCTTGTAATCCTTTTTTAAGGTTTTCTTGTCCACAGAGTCTCACTTCATGGATCCCAGCTCGGAAAATTTATTGTGTGGGGCCTAGAGGTTTCGCTCGGTCCAAATTTATGTAGAAGCGCT
This sequence comes from Cimex lectularius, assembly GCF_000648675.2. Classification (NCBI taxonomy): domain Eukaryota; kingdom Metazoa; phylum Arthropoda; class Insecta; order Hemiptera; family Cimicidae; genus Cimex; species Cimex lectularius. The sequence goes on along the minus strand of NW_019392770.1, from coordinate 842,238 downwards.
TTCAACCTTATTTTCCTTTATCTTTCCTTGTGCTCTCTTTTCGATAGTTTTAGCCATCTCAATTATTTTAATTTTCTAGAAAATTCCAAAAAGCTAAGGATAAAGTCTTGAGGAACACCACCAACGTCGCCCAGTTGGGAAAGGATGGAAAGGAGACTCGGTCTGGACGTGAGATAGTGGACTATTTTTATTTTATTGGGAAATTATATTCCATCATCTCACTGGGTATACCAAACGCTGTCTGTTGCCATCTACTATCCTGATTTGACAGTGGTTGTTCTGAAACCAAACTGCTCTGGTTTCAACGATGACGGCGTGTTCATGCAGATGAGCATAATACTTTCAAATATCTTGCTGGCTGAGTTAAGTAGTAAAATATGTGACGGTTTTAGTTGGATGAAGACTTGCCGTTTTTCACACTTGAGGTTGTCCAGAACAGGGATCAAAAGCCATGGTGAAGATATTTGTTATGTGGTTTACGTTTTTTGAAGAGAGTTGAGTTTTTATTTATAGATATAACTGTGGAGTAGAGCTACAATCGCATGACAGCAAGAAACTGATGAAACCTGCCGTAGATGGATGAGAACTTCCCTAAAAAAATAGAAAAGTACAGGCCACCACGTTTCAAAATGTCCATGCAGTTGTTTCAAAGTATATATTTTTAATTTGTATACCTGGCATGTTTTTCAACTGTTCTGAGATGTACTGTCCATTGTTTGTAATTACTTTTTGTCATCTTTTAAGTAGCATTTCTATTACTTTCGCATAAAAATTCCCATCTTTTGAGCCCAGGATATTTTGAACAGTTGTTTAGTTTGCTCTCTGACCGTATATCTACGCACCTTTTAATCCTTTTTTAAGGTTTTCTTGTCATTGTTCATTGTGTATATGTAATCTTTTCGTTATTAATTACAACATTCTTATTTTAATATAACCCAAATTTATGAGTTTTTATATAAATTATTTAATTATGATGGCTAGGCAGAAAATTTATCAAAACACCGGAATAACTTATTTAAAACAATTAAGTTTAACAAACAATTTATTACATGGTTGTCTCATAAAATTTAACTAACAATTTATTACAAAAGAGTAGTTGCGATTGTGATACTGATTTTTGTACGTGGCGTGCGCTTGACGTCGCATAGATGTGCACACCCTACCAAAACCTGGCAAGGCGTCGGGTAGCGTCGCATAGCGTTGCATCGGGTAAGTGTGTTCCCCGCTTTATTTGTGAAGCAGTGTTCTCCGGCTTCGGGTTCTCGGAATCGGTTAGCTAGGAACTAAATGGTCCAGTTCACTTTAATAGTGAGATGTGGTGTTTAGTAAGCGTTAATTGATTATTCGGAGATCGTGAGATGCGGTCTGGTGTGACGTAGGTTTTAGAAAAACATTTTTATTATTGTGCCAACGTTTCAATCTTTATTAAGATCATCTTCAGGTCTCAAAGTGTTTCTTATCCATGTAGATGTGTCATTCTTGCCTGTTGTGTTGAGAGGGCAATACGAACACTTTGAGCCCTGAAGATGATCTCAATAAAGATCGAAACGTTAGCACGATAAAGAAAATGTTTTTCTAAAACCTACCTCACACGAGACCTCATCTCACGATCTCCGAATAATCATTTAATAGTAAGACTAAATACTCTCAGAGGTCGCCCGGTATCAAAGAGGCTACAACCAAGACACTGTTTGGTTATGCTGCAATGAGTCATTCGGCACGGGCCGCATAACACCGGGCGGATGCTGTTTTCTGTCTAGCTCAAGACTTTATTGTAGGGAACCTGGTAGTGGATGCTGACGGGAGTTAGGATTGAGGCAGTGTGCCATTGATAGGAGTCTCTTAAGCGGGGTTGGTTTTCGAAACCTAATCTTTCTGATATGTAAGAACATAAAATGTTGACGGACAAATAACTAACTGTCCAGGAGTACCTGTGTTGTTTTCATATAAATATGTTCAATGTAATGATATGTTGATTGGTTGTTAAATGGAATGAATTTTTCCATGGATTTATTTAGTTTATATCGTTATTCAACTCTTTTGTTGCACTAGGGCATCATCAATTTTAAACTGGGCATCTTATACACATTTTTGCTCCTGACGGAAGAACCCCACATTTTCAAACAGTTAGTTAATAAAAATTTAAAAAGAATACAAGTTTTGGCCCCCTCAAAAATAAACTAAAAAAAAGTATTGACAAATAATAATAATTCGGAGTTGAGAGAGTTAAGGGAGCGAGTCCTTTTACGAAAAATGTATTTATTACAAGAAAAGCAGCTTCACCCCATTGATTTTTACGTCCTTATTTCTCAAAAAAAAACTGTTCAGACGTTTCAAGTGAAATGCCTTTCATAGCTGTTCGTATCAAAGAAGACCTACGACTTTGATGTCGGACGATCTGCTCCAAGGGCATCTCTGACGGTCCAAGGACTCGGTCCGATACATTGAATATCGTTTATTTATTGTCTCCGGCCCTTTAATAAATATTGAAAATTTTACAAAATACCTGTTCGTATCGGAATATATTTTTTACCACTGAGTAATACTGCGATGAAAGAACACACATCATACTGTCAACCAACTCGACAACCACCATAAACATGAATTGGTTCACTAAGAATAGGCTGTGCGACCTTCACATAATTCGGCATGTTGAGAAAGGTTGCTCAACGTGTTCCATAAAATTGTATGGCTTAATTAATTGATTCCCTATTACGAGTGATTAGGAATGTTACCCGATATGATAAAGGTGTTGTTCCGAGTTTTGGAGAAGGTTCTTCTATTGTATATAGTACTTTATAGATATCTCTTTTTGTTATGCTTTTTCTGGGTATGTTTGATACTGAATGGTAAAGGCTCTTGGGTAGGCATGTAGACGCAGGTTCCTTGATCGTGCCCCACTTAGGCTACGGTTACTAAGGATGCGAATTCTGACGAAATTTTGTTCTGACGAGTAATATCCTCGTAAATCCGCGTCAGTATAAATTGGTTACATTGTGCGAGTTTTCTGACAGGACATTTCTGCCTCCAAGCAAAACGGACTTAATGAGTTTTATTTTCTTGAAAGTCCGTTGATTAAGCTATTGTTGATAGGTGGAGGGAAAACAGAGCATGTTAACCACTTATTTTCCACAATAGATAAGAAGGGAGAGTTTCAAACTTATTGCTAGTCCCTTAAAAAAATGCAAATTAATACAATGTTTAGCGGTCATAATTTGCTATATAAATCAAAATAAAATTTCAAAAATGGCAAAAAGAGGGAAAAATCGCTGTAGGTTGAGATGAGTTGGTGTCCGAGGGGAACGAAGACACGATAACACAAGTAGTTAGAGCAGCGGTGGATTGAGCCAAAGGTCTTGGGTTCGAATCCCGCTAACTAATTTTTCGTCTCAACCAAAAACCTTAGATAAAAAGAATTATTAATTATAATATTTAATATGGTCAATTATGACCACTAACCAAATAGGCTTACTGCTAGAGTTGATTTCTTGAGAAACTTTCTGAGAAACTATTGTGATATTTTTTGTCGTTCATGTCTCAAAAACAAGACTAATCAGTATATCTACGTCCATGGCGAAATACCGAAACTGTCTAAATTGAACGTCAGAACGCACGAAAAAGTCAAACTGGTTTGAACGCTCGAATGGTTCTGACGACATCGTGCGTGTTCTGACATGCACTTCGCTGCCAAAGTAAACACTCACATTGGAAAACAAGTATTTGTTTGTTCATTCGAACTCGTCAGAACAAAATTTCGTCAGAATTCGCATCCATAGTAACCGTAGTCTTAATCGAAGTCATTCCTTGGCACCATATAGAGAGTGTAGCCACCCGACATAAGAATTGAATAGTTGTTAATTAAGTTAATAGTTATATATGAGCTACATGAGTGAATACATGTTACCGAATGTATTTAACAGTGAGTGGGTTTAGGTTTACAAACTGCGTTGAAGGCTGAAATGACCTAGCTGTTGACAATCCCCGAAGCCTAAAGATAAAAAGAAATTCACTTTTATTCTCTTTCATAATAAAATGTGATTGAAATATAATCGTATATTTGTAACCATTAAATACCTAACAAAAATTTCGGACCATCCTCGCTCGTTATGTATCAGATTCCATTTGACATCTATCGGTGCTGTGTTTTACTTGTGCAATCCTGTCCTTAAAACCTATAAAAAAAGGATCGAGTAAGGACGCCCATAAAGTTGATTATTATTTATTTATTTATTATTCTTATTTATAATAAAACTTCTCATAACTAAAAACCGAAATTAAAAGGAAAGGAATTCCAGATGATAGAAGAACATTTTTTCACGCGACCGAACGGTAATATTTTAGTGATACTCTCATGGTTTCTATTCTGACATTTCACATTGGCCATCTTTATCTTCTAATTTATTTTATATTGGTTTGTTCTCCAACATTACTATGAAGTTTTAAAAGAAAAAGAAAGAAAATTGTTTCGACTGATTTTCTTAGGTGCAGTACATTTGGCAAAGTTCTGAGGTCACTTCATTCTGAACTCATGCACTTATTTTTAAAAATTACACCGTTCGTTCTGAGTTCTAAAACGGTTTATAGTTAATTGAGTCATAACAAAACATTTTTTTTAATACTATTCCCTGTTATCTATTTTGAAGGCTAGATATTCTCGTAAATGTTTTTAAAAAGCGTTAACTTTTACATGAATTTCAGGTTTAACGAGGCACTAGTTTTTTTACTCTAATAACCTTTTCCCCATAAAGGCATTGATATTAAATATGAATTTGCATAATGCAGAATCGGATGTTTGTTCTCATTAGGTAACAAAAGTTTTCATAAAAAATGACTTAACGAGCGTGACCAAAACTTGATTGGTTCGAATTGAAAGTCTTCTGTTAATTACGTTTATCGTTACAGGGCCTATTAATAGTTTAATGATTGATAAAATTCAGATGAATCAATACAATTCGCCGTAGACATGCATTTTCCGATATGAGCAGTCTAATAATTATTGATTAAAGTTTCCTCTGTTTTCGATTTTTTCCTCTCTCTCATTCTCTCTCTCTCCAACCCCTCTCTTTCTCGTAGTCTCTACATTTCTTTTTTTGCCTCTCTCCCTCACATTATCTCTTTCTAGTGATTCTCTAATTTTCTCTATCTACCACTCCACTCTATCACGTTTTCTCTTTGTCTCCCAATCTCTCCATATTTCTCTTTCTCTGTCTCTCTACCAGTCTCAGCCCGTCTCACTCTCACTCTCTTGTTGTCTCTCTTTTATTATATTTCTCTCTCACGCTCTCTCTCTCTCTCTCTCTCTATCTCTATCTCTCCCTCCCTCTCCCTCGCTCTCTCTTTCTCTCTGTCTCTCTCTCTCGCTCTCTCTTCTTGTCTCTGCTCCCTCCTCTCTCTCTTTCTTGTTGTTTCACTAAATCTCCCTCTTTCTCGCTGCCTTTCTTTCACGTTTCTTTCACTCTTTTTCTTTGTCTGTCTAATTTCTCTCTCTCTCTCTCTCTCTCTCTCTCTCTCTCTCTCTCTCTCTCTCTCTCTCTCGTTGGCTCTTTATATCTGACCATATTTCTCTTTCTCTGTCTCTCTCCCTGTCTCACCCCTTTCACTCCCTTTTTCTTGTTGTCTCTGTATTCTCTCTCTCTCACTTTCGTTGTCTTTTATCCGACTATATTTCTCTTTCTCTGTCTCTCTTTCTATCTCACTCCTTTTACTCCCTTTTTCTTCTTGTATCTGTGTTCTGTATTTCTCTGTCTCTCTCTCTCTCTCTCTCTCTCTCTCTCTTTCTCTGTCTACTTATCGATCTATCTTCCTATCTGTATGTCTATATATCTAGTCTAAATATCTCTCTATATTTTTGTTCTCTAATTATGATTAATGTGGATATTCACTAAAAATGCTTCTCTAGCATTTTATTCTGGGACATCAGCTTCTTACCTCCAACTCGTTTTTAAATTTTCGTCATCTTCAGTAGTGGGAAACCACTGACAAAATATCTAGATTATTCCGACGAAAATAATCAGAAACGAACAAACTACCGGTTCATCACACTCCCTACGAGTAATCAATGATCGTATTATTATTATTTTTAATTACAAATACTTTAAAAATATACGTATGACATCTGTCAAGGCAATGGAAACTAAGGAATAAGTCTGAAACGATAATAAAGGCCAGCGCCTAACTTCTGAAAACTAATTGACACTACACGACCCGCCTCATTTCACCAAGGTTTCAACCATTTCCAGTAAAACACTCTCGGAACTCGTACAATTATAACCCTTTATCCTTATGGCCGGGGAGGAGGAATGAATTATGAGACGCTTATGTAGATGTCTTGGGCAAAGTGTGACAGATATATGGCTAATTGGACATTCTGTACCAATAGGAGACACCACCTTCGCCCTCTGACCGCGACATTGATAAATTAATATAACACGAGCTAATAAGTCGCCCTTAAGCCTGTAACAACAATAATAACTAATTACGGTTCAGCGCCACAGGATACATCTACGTTACGTTTTAGAAATAATATAATAGTATAATTTCTCAGATATCGCTTTTGTGATGAATTTAAAAGAAAACATGAGTATTTCCCAGAAATTAAGACGCCTCGTCTCGTTTTGGTAGGGTGTGCACATCTATGCGAAGTCAAGCGCACGCAACGTACAGTTCACACAGCGTGTATCACAAATCAGTATCGCAATCGCAGCTATTCTTTAGTAATAAAATGTTAGTTAAATTTTATGAGACAACCATGTAATAAATTGTTTGTTAAACTTAATTGTTTTAAATAAGTTATTTCGGTGTTTTGATATATTTTCTGCCTAACCATCATAATTAAATTATTTTCATAAATACTCATGAATTTTTGATCTCGTTTAATTTGGATTTCATGTAATCGTCGTAATTGTCGTCTGTCTATGACCATATCGTCTTACTTGGTGTAGGTGCAGCTTTCTTTTAGCTTGACATTTAGGCCATCCAAAATCTAACTCCACAACAGAGTGTGGGCACCTTCGCGCTACAACTTCTTGGACATTTTGAAATATAGAATCCTCAACTTTTCTGTTTTTCCATCCATCTAAGACAGGTTTCATCAATCACTTGATGTCGTAGGGTTGTGACTATATACTATTTCAGGATTATTCTGTGAATCTTCTATTGTTAAAGGCTATATGATGTGTAGATATGCATGCTTTTTCCTGTGGAGGGGTTTTGATTTTAGGTAACTTCTCTTAAGTGCCTTTCAACTTCCTCTCAACATGGGCTCTCTTAAGCGGGGAACACACTTATTTACCCGATGCAACGCACCGCGACGTGACCTGACGCTACCCGACGCCTCGTTTCGTTTTCATAGGGCGTTCGACGTCAAGCGCACGCCACGTACAGTCACACAGCGTGTATCACAAATCAGTATCACAATCGCAACTCCTCTTTTGTTCTTAATGCGTTATTTTGAGCAAAACTTGTAATAAATTTACATTTAAATTTTATGAGCACAACTATGTAATAAATTGTTAGTTAAATTTAACTGTTTTAAATGAAGTTATTCTGGTGTTTTGATAAATTTTCTGCCTAACCATCACAATTAAATAATTTTTATAAAAACTCATGAATTTTTGATCTCGTTTAATTTGGTTTATATTCAAATAAGAATTTTGTAGTTAATATAACGACATAATTACATATACTTAGTTTGAAATAAACTACAAAAATTATAAGTGACCTTTTCTGAAGCTACTTGAAAAAATGGTGTAATTTAATGAGCAAAACCATGAAATAAATTGTTAGTTAAATTTTATGAGCAAAACCGTGCAATAAATTGTTAGTTAAATTCATTATATCAAAAAATGGTATTCCGGTGTTTTGATCAATTTTCTATCAAATCATTAAAATTAAATAAAAACTAATGAAATTTTTATATCGGTTAATTTGGTTTATATTAAAATAAGTATGTTGTAATTAATATAACGACAATAATGAATTTTTGATCTCGGTTAATTTGGTTTATGTTAAAATAAGTATGTTGTAATTAATATAACGACAATAATACATGTAGAGTGAAATAAAAATATGAGTTTCCGATTCTTTTGTCTTCGACTGTACTCGATGCGACCTGACGAAAATCTGGGCAGTGGGGATCGCCGAGGTAGAGTAGGGTAGCGTAGCATAGCATCGGCAGATGTGCACGGGGGTAATACAATCTTATGGAAAATTTGGTCTTTGTATTTGCGTCGGGTAGCGTCGCTTGGCGTTGCATCGGGTAAATGTGTTCCCCGCTTTAATCTTGCTGATCAAACTAAATGGAAAGCTAGGATTACATACGCATTAATTTAATGTTACACCGTCTAAACTAGGCATTAAAACAACTCCAAGGATTAGATAGCAATTGAAGAAAAATTGGAAAATAGCCTGGCAAAATTATGTTGTAATTTGTTTCTAACAAATAACCTTGGTCTGCCTATCCTCGCTGAGTTCGTCTGTCAGGTGCATTTCGTCTTTTCGTGGTCTTGAGTGCGTCTATCTGATCAATCACGGTTCTCTTTTGAAGAAAGTACCTTATGAAGAAGGACCACATTAATGCTCCAAAAATTATTGCATGTTGTACATAGGTAGCTGAGACTGGTGTACAACCGTTTCCGCAGCAGTTGGTTCGCGCACCGGTGAACATATACGACCGTCAAAATGGATGCTTGAAGTTCAACAACGAAACCATTCGTGTTATCCACAATTTAAGAAACGTTAAGGGTAGTTTCAAAGCTAAGGGTTTTTTCTGAATATCACACGTGATTTAATGAATCATGATTTTAATAACGAGTTCAGGAAAGCTTCTACCAACGTCCTAGGTCTAGTTTCTGCTTCATCTACCTTTTCCTCAAAGCATTCTGCAAGCTAAAAGGCCGAAAGAAACCAAGCCTGGAAGCATATGATAAAGTCTAGTTAAGGAATGGACCGAAAAATCAATTCCAAACTGTTTCGCAAAATCTGGAATGACAAATCATGGTATGTGAGATAGAACAGCAGTACAGGGTTCCTGCTAAAAGAAGGAAAGAGCGCAAAGGCATCATGGTCAGAAGTGGATTTTTGGATTAGCCAAATTCCGTTAATTCACCTAGTCAATTGTATTCAGCCTGTAGAATCGATATCAAACGCCATTTAACTCCAGACGATAAGAGAATCAGACTTCAGTTTTTTAACCGAGTTTAAACTTTAACACCCAAAAACCTTGCGTTATCCACAATTTATAAAGGGTTAAGCGAAGGGGGAATTTCTAAGTTATGAGTTTTTGTCCTGATGATCACATATGATGTAATGAAACACGCTTTTAAGGACGATAATCCTGGACAGCTTCTACCAACGTCCTCCAAGTAGCCTGTTCACATACATCTTGTCCTCAATGCATAGCAATCCACAAGCTAAAGGGCCGAAAGAATAAATCCTGGAAGCCATATGATAAAGATTGGAGATAGAATAACAGAACAGAGTTCCTACCCACAGTACGAAAAAGAGCTAAGACATCATGAGACAGAACCGGATTTTTGGATTAGCCAAATTCTGACTGGTAATTTCAAAACACACTTAGTCAATTATGTACTGCCTGTCGTATCGACATCAACCACCATCTGGCCGCAGACGGTAGGAAAATCGTAGTTAGACCACTTCAACTCTTTTGCCGAGTTTGTTCACCACCCATCGCCTGTGCGAACAAAGAGTGACTTGGAGACTCACTATGAAAGGAATAATTAAAAAAAGCGCAAATAAAAAATATCCACTTGGATAAGTTAGGGGACGAGATCGAAGGACGACTGTAAGAGGATAGCGACCGTTTTCCGGACCAAAAAATGCATTTTTATTTTTTTTATTCACTTACAATCCATTTTTCCCAGAAGGAAACTATATATAACTATAAGATTAAACTATATAACTATAAGATTCTGAGCTTTGGAAGTGGTTCAAATGATTTTTTAAAAGTTGCGACACAAGTGTTCTGGTCTTTCTTGCTTTGATGAACTTTGCAACTCGTTCTTTCCAAAATCACTTATCAAAACGTTTTATACGGCGTTAATTGGCCGTCAAAAAATCGATTCTCCTGGAAAGTTGTACTTTTTTACTTTTTCCGTACACTTTTCTTCAAAACCCTTCAGATTGAACTGTTACTAGCTACTAAACTATTAATCCAGCAATGTGAATAGAAAATTGTTTCTGGCTATTACATTTTCTTTCTTTTTTAAGTGATTTTGTTCATAAGGATTGTCTGATCCCATTTTATCCCGCGAAACAGACTTTGAATCACGAAGTAATTGGTCACGTTCCCGCCGGCAAGGAATCTCGTTTTTTAACGCATCATAAGTTTCCGAGGAAAGTGGAGTCACAGTCAACCGGTTGATAAGATAAGTTTTCACTTTTTTTTTGCTCTGATCTATGCCGTTTTTCCTGAACGCTCATTATGATACTCTTGTCCAAATGCAATCTCACCTTGCCTTCTTAGATCGTTATGCTAGTATAAAACCTGACCCGCTGCACAGAGGGCGAAATGTGAGAAAACTCCCAGCACCAGCGCTCCATGTGAAAGATGGAGGTAATGGGTAGGCTTATCGGGATTGGAACGTAGAGGATTTACGCTGTAGAAACGGAAATGAAATTCGTTGAAGTGAGTTATGTTCAGGACATGTTGTGCAGTGAGGTTAGTGACGCAGTAGCTTTGACAATTCGTCAAAGGACTTCGGAATGGATCCACATTGGATGGATAAACACAACCTTGGCCTAGACGTCGATATGTCGAAAGGTTGCAATGCTATTGGATATGGAAGTCGTTGACGAGAGAGATGTCCAGGTTACGGAGCGCAGTTTACATGTTATCGTATGGTTTGCTCAACTAACACCCGGCCTTCATCATGACTGAGGGAACTGAAAAAAATCTCTTACGAGGCTGAGCGGAAAATTGAATTTAGATAACTGAACAGAGTTTAACGCTATTTGAAGTGCAATTCCATACCATCCATTCTTCCATTCATTCCCAAGTACGTTCGTGGTCTAGTCAAGAACAAAAATTGTAAGACTGGTTCTTAATCGCAGAGCTAACGTACAGCACTGAACAAACCGACGGATCTGAATAAAGCAGTAGACGACATAAATACTCTAGAGATTTTTCATTATTTATTTGACGTTTGTACATATTACAAATTGATCTCAACCCCACCTTTTGAATTTTCCCTCCTTTTTGCCATTTTTCAAATGTCGTGTATCGGTTTGGATTCTCGACGACAATTGAAATGGCGACGGAGAGCTTTAGTGAAGTGTACTTCATTTTTAAATCATTAATTCACTACTTTCGTGATTGAAAAATGGCAAAAGGAGGGAAAACTCATGAGGTGGGATTGAGATGGGGAGTTGATGTCCGAGTGGATCGAGGTCACGATAGCTCAGGTGGTAGAGCAGCGGCGTATCTAGCCGAAGGTCGTGGGTTCGAATCCCTCTCGTGCCATTAACTTTTTTTCATCTCAACTAAAAACCTTAATTAATTGTCATGTATTAATTGATCATAATACTGATGCTATGGATGTAACTGCGGATGAAACACGCGAGGAGGTCGGGTACATCCAAGTGAAGGATGATCGGAATTGGAAAGAATAAAAAGCGCTGTGGGAGTAAATTCAGAATGGATCGAAAACTTGGTGACAAAGGAAAGTTCATCCTTTTCAAATCATTTTAAGTAAGTGGACGTAATGTTGTTGATTGTGTTATAATCCATCACTGCTTTGAGTAGCAAATTAATAGAAATTATAAATGATGGGGTGAGTGAGGAGTTCAATCCTTTTTCTTTCATTTTAAGTAAGTGGAGATTTAAATAATAAATATTTCTATTTATAATTTCTAAGGAAAGTTTAGGTGGTTAAAGATGATTGGATGGCTGGCTGGCCCCCACAGTTGCACTTCATATGTCCAAAGAGATTGGAGTAAATTCTCTACGGTCAAAACAGATTTCGGTTCAAAAATTTTTCATAGTTGTCCAAGTTTTCTGTTAAGTTGTCTCTTAAGTCTCGGGGATTCCACGTCAGTCTAGGTATAGTGCTAAGCATCTAACTTAAGTGGTCGGTAGCTCATGATGTCGATGTACAGTGGAGGCCAAGATTGTTTTCTTAAAGTAAATGTACACTTTATACATTTTTCCTCATTCAGTTTTGTCCTCCGTTTTTTTCACCGGTCTTTGATAACCTCATGGTGCTTTTGGACCGTGGAGCTTCGGGTTAAAAGACAAAATCCACGAAGGATGTAATGATTGTGTATTGGGGTGTGAAAGTAAGTAAATGTATAAAATGTCCAAGAATGCACCCAGTGGGGCTGGGACTTCACTCTGAAGCCTGCGGTCAATTAAATATAATTCCAGAATAAGAACATAAAGCCAGGAACACACTTACCCGATGCTACGCCATGCGACACTACCCGATGCTACCCGACGCGTTGCCACGTTTTGGTGGAGTGTGCACATCTATCCGACGCAAGCACACGTCGCGTACAGTCCACAGCGTTTATCACAATAATCACTATCACAATCGCAACGCATCTTTTGTTCTTAATGCACTATTTTGAGCAAAACCTTGTAATAAATTGTTAGTTAAATTTTATGAGCACAACCATCTAATAAATTGTTTGTTAAACTTAATTGTTTTAAATAAAGTTACTCCTAACCATCATAATTAAACAATGTTTATAAAAACTTATGCATTTTTGATCTCGTTTAATTTGGTTTACATTAAAATAACATGTTGTAATTAATATAACGACAAAATTACATGTACTTAGTTTGAAATAAACTACAAAAAATATGAGTGTCCTGTTCTGATGCTACCCGACATTACAAAATGGTGTAATTTTACGAGCAAAACTATGAAATAAATTGTTAATTAAATTTTATGAGCAAAACATTTGTAATAAATTGTTCCAATTTTAGTATATGTACCGCCGAAGCGAGTACAATAAATTGTTAGTTAAATTCATTATATCAAAAAATCGTATTCCGCTGTTCTGATTAATTTTCTACCAAACCATTAAAATTAATTTTTTAAATAAAAACTAATTAATTTTTAATCGCAGTTAATTTGGTTTATATTAAAATAAGTATGTTGTAATTAATATAACGACAATAATACATGTAGTTTGAATAAAAATATGAGTGTCCGGTTCTTTTGTCTTCGACTGTACTCGATGCGACCCGACGAAAATCTGGACAGTGGGGATCGCATTGCGTCGGGTAGGTTAGCGTGGCATGGCATCGGGTAAGTGTGTTTCTGGCTTTAGGGTAGGAAGTGTTCGCGACCTTATCAAAAGCCTGGGCCATACCCAAGGGGGATTTTGGGATTGGATAAGACAACAGTGGCCAAGGAGTCGATATATCGAAAGGTTGAAATGGTCTGTAAGAACTGGAAATGGAATTTTTGACGTGAAAGAGTTATGTTGCGCAGAGAGGTTTCTGGTTGAATAATAGTCTCGTGGATTAGGGTTATGGTCAGAAAATCAAATAGTGCTATTGTACCAACGCCGAGCTTTCGACGATATATTTCGCCTTTTTTAGGGTTTACAGAGAACAATCTTAATTAATGTTACATTCATATAGACATATCACAGATTCCTGACAACTTACAGGTACGTAGTCAAAATATTTAAAACGTTTTGACGTGTTAAATAACAAAAAATCTCCATCTTCACTACTATTTTAACTATATACATCTCTGGTTGAATGTCAAGGTTCGACTTTCCGTTTTTTGTGTTGGAAGAAAACACCCCGGCCGTTCCCGATAGACCTGAAAGGTAGACTTCTATTTTACATCCCTGGTGAATTCAAACTGAGCCCCATATACATCGCTCCTACCCGAGTAGGTCAGGGATTTCAAGTTAAGGACCTATCAATGCCCTCCAATGAATAAATCGTGTCTAAAAGGACTTCCCTGATGCTGTCGTATTCGGGACATGATGCTTGGAAAGGTCCTCCGCTTCATTGCAGGTAGCGCACTTTGGAGTTTCCCTCAAAACAATTCTAAATTTATACGCGCCTCACTATCCGAATGCGAACAGAGTAAAAATGCCATGAGATATCCCTGCAACCATTAGACCTCAGACACTGGGGGAAACCTTGACCTATACATTTGTCCCCCTGGGGATCTATTGTGGATTTCCTGCCAGTCCTTTAAAAAGCCGTTTGATATTTCGATTTGTTATTTTATATCGGCAAATAACGCCGCTAAGTTCAGCTTCCTTGGCATATGTATCGACCAATTCATTCCTTGGAATACTGACCTCTACTCTAACCCGTTATTTCGTTATTTACTAACTCCTTACAAGTACATAGTATTTCGTTGGTGATATGGTGTCATCTCGAGTCAGTTATGATTGCTAAATTGGAAATGTTTTCTAGATCATCATGTACGTATTTCAAAGCCTTGAATGGTTAAGATTATGCATACATTCGACTATTCACAGTGCAAGAAATTCCTTGACAGGGGGGTTTGTAAAGACAAATTTTTATCAAGGATCTCCTGGAATAATCCTAGATCCACATATTTTCTTTGTTATTGTTTACCGGTCGGAAATCGGCTTCACCAAAAAAAATTGATCGAAGGCGAAATTATGTTTGATTACCGCCGGTATCGGAATTATGTAAGCGTGTAACCAACCGTCTTGTGATTCATTGTCACCGCGTAAACAAACTTGCGAATCCATGTTTATAAAAACAAAACCGAATTTTTCTCAAATGAGTCAGTTTTATGAATAAAAGGGGTAAACGATGGGAAAAATCAGTGTTTACTTTTTTACCGTACATTTTTCGTAAGAGCATGTCATATTCCAATCCTCTTTTGGCCGAATGCACCAATTCGCGATGGCAGAATGGATCTACTATCGTAGAATGAAGGCGTAAATTCACTCCTGAAGCCCACAAAACTCTATTTCAAAAGCAAATCGAATCTGTATGAATATAACTAACGAACTTTTAACTACTTACTTTTAAACCAATTTACTTCCAATCCATTCCATGTCGTTATTTTTTTTTTTTATTTTTTTTTTTTACGAGGGTTTGCAACAGCAGAGGTCATATAAATCCTCAGGGTGCCGGTGTTTTTGAAAAAAAGCCCATTTGTAAGTATGTCGGGTTCGAATGCAGGGCCGCTGGATTCGAACCCGGGACCTTTACCTTACAGTGATGAGCGCCGTGTCAAAGACTAAACCTTGCGGCCACCGACGCCCCTCCATGTCGTTATTACACAGGTTTATGTTACTTCGCAAGATGGGAGAACAGTAGGATTTCCAGAGCTATAATCAACGTTGTTGTGGAGTGGAGAAGTAATCCAATATACTCTTAATATTCATTTTCCTCGATAGGGAGGAAATCGCGAAGTCATCACTTTTCAGACGTCGTAGGAGGTTGGGGTTCGTGATGAAAGGTATTGGACTAGGGGGTTGTTACGCATGTTCAGAGTTTTGTGGAAACGTCGGTATCCAGCACGTATGGGATGTGAAGTCAGTGAGGATAGTAAGGAGGATACGAAGTGGGAGTTTGAGCAATGGTTCGAAGGATTTTGGAGTGGAGTGACTGGTTTCTTTGTAGCCCCGCAGTTCAATTTCGATTCAGTGAAGTTAGTTTAGGGTAGAAGAGATACGGCGAATGGTGAAGGTAATTTGCTCGTAGTCTTGGACCATTTTTCCAAACACGAGAGTTGATAGTCTTAGAGTTTCTGAATACCAATACCAGGTTTGCTAAAAGGCGGTATAGTCTGCATATCTGAGGAATGCTGTATAAGGACTGATGAGTCTGTAGTGTATATTGAATAGGGAAAGAAACCAAGGATACTTCCTTGCAGAACACCCGTTTCGCCAAAGAGGATTGAGAAGGTTGTTTCAATTATTAAATTTCAGTATAGTCGTGGTATAATAGAGTAGATGTGATATGGCGAATGATGATGGTTATTTGCTGTCGTTTAGTTGACTATTGGTCTTCAGAAATCTCCAGGACTATTTCTACTGCTTAGAAGGATGTTTCAAGAAATAGAGGATCACACTCAACGTAAATGACCTTCCCCCCTTCGCTTATCGCTTCTTCACCAATTTTCTACAACTGAATTCCTCTCGCAGTATCCAATATCGTTGGCTACTTAGGACTTTACATCGGCATAAGACCTACTTGGAAGCCGAACCATCGGAGCGTTCAAATTTTCAAAGAATACAGTCACTTAAATCCAAAATCCTTCGGATCATCTCCAAGCTCGCATCCAACCTTACTATCCACATAGACCACACATCCACATAGATCTTCAATACCCATTCATTAAAAGGAATGTTGCTCGGGTGGTTTACTAGCCTTCGATCGAGTGTAGACATGCGAGCTTGTACTTGCTTCTATGCACATATTATCTCATCCTAAAATCCTGTTCGATTGGTATTTTGATGTATGAATCGGAACAACCTTCCCAATCCACTATGGCAAAGTAAGTGATCCGCAAGGCAACATCCTTGGTCCCGTTCTCTTTTCAAAATACACTGCAGACATTATTATCAATCCTGATACAGTGTGCCTAACATACGGGGACGCCTATTAGCAAAACGAGAATCATTATTGGCGTTCAGAAACTTTCAGAAGCATCTCTCCGGTATGGAATAATTATTTTAAAAAATGGAGGATCAGTATGAACGAAAACAAATCCCAGCACATAACCTTCACCTCAGACTATCACCTCTCCAATCTACTATATTCCTTTCCCTGCAACCAATATCAAATATTTGGAATTTTACATCGACAATCGATTTACTTAGAACCCCCACTGTCTACTACTCAAAAAATCTTGACAACAGATCGAAATTATAAATATTATACAATATATTTAGTAGGATCGGGGATGTGTTCCAATGAATTGAACCACACCCCAAATCCTACCAAATATATTTTTGAATAACATCTGGTCGATCATCTTTACATCATTAGAAGTACTATACAACCGCCTAATTTTCACATCACTATTGAACCTAATCTGAATGTAATGAATTAAGGAGGTTCAACCAACCGTTATATCGTTCGAATCCAGTCACTGCCCAAGATTCTTATTTCGTATCCGACGTCACTATCCACATAGACTCCAATACAAAAGATACAGTATATACAGACGCCCCCATAAAACCATAGATTTTCATTCCAACCCCCGAAAGTCCAAAACCTTTCATCTTGAACCCGTTCCGACAATCCTCTAACAGAAACACCAATTGCCTCGCGATTTCCTCCTTACTATTGTATTAGGAATGTAATTAATTGCAAGTTGCTTGTAGAGCTCTAGTACAATTTTAACATAATATTAAAAAAACATGTACGAAATTATAAACGCTAGTACTTTTACTGAAACTGGGAATAAACTAGTATTCAAAAAATAAATATTCAACTGCATGAGACAGTTTTTGCTTATCTTTACCTGCCTATAAAAGCATTTCGGTTTATCCATAAAAACCCTTAATAACGATTAATCACCAGTTTAAAGCTGTGGACTAACGAGTCGGGGGGGGGGGGATTCGAAAGTACGTGAGTAGAAGGTATCGTAAAGTAACGGACCTTTCCTTTCAGCAATTTCTTTGAGATTTTCTTAGAATTCATCAGGCTGTCCACGATAGGATCGGGGATAATGGACTGTAAGGAGAAGTGAGTTGTGCCACTCACTGCTTAAGTGCTCACTATACCAGTTTTCACCACAAATAAATTTTGGACCTGATAAGGAATCCTAACACTTCCTAGTTTAGTAGTTCTGTTGATAGTTTTTGCGTTGGCCCTTTAATGAACTACATGCCTATGTTCTGAAATTCAATCCGATTGAATAGATGACTCTGATGGATTTACGTTTTAAGCAATTATGGTATGCTGCAAAAGGGATCAGGGCCAATAGGTGATGTTCTCATCGAATTACCCCGAATTTTTCGCCCCTGTGTACACTGGTACCCAAACGAGATTGCCTTTAGTATTGCCTGGCTGTCCAAGTAGATGACCATTCATTTCTCCAGCCTTTTGATCCCTGCGGCACATTATTCAACAGCCACAACCTCAAAGACAGTATCATTATGTTCAATGCTTATACGAATTCTAACCATCCCTAATTCTTCTACTCATTGGTTATTTCAATAGAAACCAGATTACGATTCATCTCTTTACTAGATATAGTCAACATTAACTTGAAAGGTTTTTATCAAATCAGTTCCTTCCAAGCTTTAATTGATTTTTTATGCGAGCATTGGAGCCTGTGCTTGCACGGGCCTGTGAATTGTTGCTATAGCCTCTCCCTGAAAGAATATATAGTGGTTAAATTCAGGAGGACTTCCAGGGCTGCTGTGGGGGTCGTTCCCCAAGATGGCCATTATATTTATTGATAATCTTTCATTTTGCACACTCTGTTTTTTAGGTTGAACGAGCATTGCGCATTCTTTGTTAGGATCTCTGTAAAACGGCCATCTTCATATCCAAAGCCGCCTATCCGATTTTATTTTCTTCCTCCTGGCAATATCAGTACAGGCTTTTTTCTATTGCTCCGAACACATATGCCACAGGAGTCCGTAGTGACCAGTCAGCAGTACTACTATTTCAGTCCTAACACATCCTAGGTTTAGTAGTTCTGCCGTTAAGTTGCGATGGTCCTCAGAATGACTGTGCATGCCTCTGTCCTGAAATAAGACTGAAAAGAGGAGTTATTCTTAACCAATTGTCTGTTGCATTGAACTATTTTATGAAGCAGTCCCTACATTAGTTCGAATCTTGGTTCTAGATAAAGATATGCAGTATATTCCGATGTTTATTCTTCTTCCTGGCAATATGGCTTGTGTCTACTGCTTCGAGTACACATGCTTACCAAGTCTGTAGACTTTTTCAATTCTAACACGTAATAGGTACAATAGTTAGTTTCTGCGTTCCTCTTTCGCCTTTCTATCCTGGATTACAATAGCATTGAACTGAGGACTTACCCTTAACCAATTTTAATTCCAGTGCGTATCCAAGTTATCTTTATTACAGTTTGATTAAAAATCTCGAAAACAATTAAGCTATACAACTTTAATTGCGTCTGATTATTTATTTTTAATTTTGCTTTAAATACAAACAACCTTGTCCGCCAGTCCTAGCTTCTTGCTGTTCCATCGTGAGATAACATCTGGAGTCTGTTTCTCTCTGGTTTGTTTATATTTTATTCAATTACGGCTTAGATCGTGGTGGTGCCCAATTTTTTCGACCTGTTCAACCCGATGTTTGCAATTGGCAATTGTGATTGGAAAGGAAGATAATTTAATTTATTTTTACAAAATGTTTCCCCTGTCCCAAAAAGAAAATAGAACAACAGGTTAGTCTTTTCCTCAGAAACTGCCATTATCACACTTCGGACTGTTGCCTTACTACTACTAAGATACTAAGAATAATTATCAATTCAAGAAAAATAAAAAATCGTAGTGATTTAACATTATACAAATGATTAAATTCACTAATTTCGTGGTCCGCTTGACCAATTAATATATTACAATTAATTAATCATTCACTCATATTATATAACAGAAAATATCTCTCCCAACTCTCTACGGTCAAAACAGATTTCGGTTCAAAAATTCTTCATAGTTGTCCAAGTTTTCTGTTAAGTTGTCTCTTAAGTCTCGGGGATTCCACGTCAGTCTAGGTATAGTGCTAAGCATCTAACTTAAGTGGTNAGTGGATCGAGGTCACGATAGCTCAAGTGGTAGACCAGCGGCGTATCAAGCAGAAGATCGTGGGTTCGAATCCCGCTCGTGCCATTGACTTTTTTTATCTCAACTTTACCTTAATTAATTGTATTATACAAATGTCTCACACTAGTTACTTCCCCATTCTCTGAAAAACCTCCAAAGTGTTGAACCAAAATATTCAGTTATACAAACAGCCACAGGCCGATTAAGAAAAATAATAGGTTTTATTATAGATCCCTGTGGGACACAAGCAGATGAGTCACAACTTTGAGACAGGGTTGAGTTGAGAAAGATATATTCTATTATATAAATATGAGTGAATTATTAGCGCGCTAGTAAATTGTTCAAAAGAATACTGTTAGCTAGGGTCAATTGTCATTTGGATGTCCAGGATGAGCAGTTTGGGTTCCGGTTCCACTACCGCCCAATTATTGAGTCGTTGATGACGTAACTTAGGCGTTTAACCAACGAAAGCAAATTGACTTTTGATGGACATCCAGAAGTCGTTTGACACGGTTTGGCATGATGTAGTGATAAGCAGGCAGATAGACTACAGCTTTACCCCCATACCTCAATAAAATCATTCACTCATATTATATAACAGAAAATATCTCTCCCAACTCAACCCTGTCTCAATGTTGTGACCCATATGCTTCTGTCCCACAGGGATCTAAAATAGGACTTGTTCTTTTTCTTATATTTTTGAATGCCAAGACCTGCAGACTGTACTTGTACGCTGATGACATTGCTATCTACACTTCGTCCTGAAGATTGGATACAATAGTCAGCAAATACTTGTTATTTATAAACACAGACAACTTATAAAGGTCATGTCATGAATTGCCAAGTTCTGTAACTAGTGGAGGATAAAAATAAACCTCACAAAAACCAAGGCTATCCTCTTTTAAAAGCGGAGGCTTGTGTTTTATCAGCATTTCGTCTTCGGGGGTCGGATAATACCTTGGTCTGCTTCTGTTAAGTACCTTGTGGTAATACTTGACAGAAAGCTAACTTTCGCCGCCCATTTAAGGGAGAGATTAAATAAAGGCAAAACTGCAATTCGTCTCTTGTCTCGTTTACTGTGCAGAGACAAAGAAAGTGAAACGAACTTCTCTATAAAGTTCAGACCTCAATGCTCTTGTATGCTTGCCTTTGTTTGACAGCACGATCGAACATCGATACAAATTAAGGAAAATAAGTTTTTACTGCTGGTGTCGTCATCACCCGGTTACACCCTCATTCTAGACTTACACATTAACACAGACCTGGATTACGTGGTACTCACATAAAACGCCACACAAATTTTTTTTTGAACGGTGTAAGCTAAGCAGTTATCAGTTTGACAAGTCGGGGACTATGAATTGGTCTTTTTTGTACAGGCATAAGAGAGTGAAGAACCCTTTAGTTTAATCCTTACCTATGGCTTTATGGCTTTTCTTACGTTTTTGCCTTTAAATTAACTCTTTCAATTAATTAATCTTTGTTTGTAAGGTTTTGGTTGAAATGAAAAAGTTAGTGCCACGAGCGGGATTCGAACCCACGAACTTGGGCTAAATACGCCGCTGCTCTACCACTTGCGCTATCGTGACTTCGTAGGTTGAGATGGGAAGTTGATGTCCGAGTGGATCGAGGTCACGAAGGCTCAAGTGGTAGAGTAGCGGCGTATTTAGAAGAATGTCTTGGGTTCGAATCCCGCTCATGGCACTAACTTTTTCATTTCAACCTAAACCTTATAAAAAAGATTAATTAATTGAAAGAAGTAATTTGGTCAATAGACCACTAAATATAATCGACTTTAAATTAACTTTTGTTTTGTCGTATTGAACCACTCTTTTTAAAAATGAAATTCTGACGCAGAACGTTGTGGTATAAACTGGCACTCTTTTGTAAATATTTTGATTAAAAATTCTATTCTCTCTCACTAATTTATTTTCAGCCTTTATGTGGAATGATGTGTGTTAATTTGAATAATTCACCACCAAGAGCGAAAATTGGTGCAGTACAAATTCAAATTTCTCAGTGGAATTTACTTGTTTAATTAAATTTAATACAGTAAATTCCTCAATACTGCCAAACAACTGCATCCGTTATTACTTTTGTTTTCGTAAATTAATAATCGAGGAAAAAGCATTTTTTTTAATTTCACAACAGTTTTGCCATTGTGAAACTGAGCTTAATGATTCTAGTGTACGAGTGCAAACACAGCGACCATATGCTGACCATCGAAGATCTGTGCATCAACGATACTTAATTAAATAAACGATCCATTAAAAACACAAAAAAACAAACAATGGCAGATGTTCGAATGGTTATACAGTAAAATGTGTTTAGTCAATTTCATGGACTGTTGGGAAAAGAGAGACTGTTCGACGGATCGTAATTGCACCTGTGTCACTAGTTTCTTTCCTTGTGTAGTTTTAAGAAAATGTTGCATTATAGCCCTGAGATAATATCAATCTCAGGCTGGAAGGGTGAGCGAGGTGGGAGTAGGTAAAACAGAATAAAAGGAGTACTAGAAGAAATAAACCTGTTCGCTACCAGGTAAAAATGAAGCGACTCAATGCCGTGTTGCCGGATTTACCTTTCCTTTGTTGCTTCCAGCCCGTCCTGGCTTTGTCTCTCTCCTCAAAAGTCTTGTTTGCCCAATAAAAAGAAGAGAGGGCTCAAACTGCCCGTTACACGACGGTGGCGAGTACTCTCTGGACGCGATCTTTCCCGCCGGAACTTTTCAGTTTTTTTCTGATTTTTTTTTTTTTTTTTTTTTTTTACCGGCCACCAGTTTTTTTGACCGTCGCTGCATAATTCAAATTCCTTTTTGCCCCTTGGATCTAACATTCCAAAAAATCAGAAGGACTTTCTGGGAACTAACCCAATATACGCCAGTGATTGTGATCAAGACTTACAAACCCTAACATTCAAAATTATTTTGTAGAACACAATAATCTATGGAAGATAATAATTTTGGGTTCTATGATCATTATTTACATAGAACATCACTGATATAATTCACATAAGCCTTCAATATTATTATTTTATATTAAAAATCAAGGATAAGGCCAGTTTGAAAAATAACCTCCATTCTGTGTGATATGCTTCACTGTAACAATAATTATGCTTGAAACCATAATAGAATCATAAAATATTAATATGGGTGGTCTGTAAAATAATTCACGTTCATTGTAATAAAACAAAACCAATTAAATAAATGATTTTAAACGTTTTGTATTAAATTCTCTATTTTTCGTAGTCCTCTTGACCAATTACATTCAATTAATTAAAACTCCCTCCATCACTCTCATACACTTCTCCCACGTGATGGCACATTCTCTATATGCTCTGAATAGATTTTTGTGTCTTTCTTATTCTGTAATCGCATTTTCTAATGACTTTTTTATGTTGTAAAACGTTGTCCAGGTGTCTGAAAAACGGTAGTCTGGAGAATAGTGAGGCAGAACCGCATGACCAACATCCAACAGTTTTCCTGTTGTAGTGTGGGACATAGGCGTTGTCATGTAACAGAATCGGCCTTTTCAATAATGCCAATTTCTGGTGCAACGCTTCAATTTGGGAGCAATATATTTTGGCAATGATTGTTTTGCCAGGATTCAAGCAGCAGTAGAGATACTCAGCCCAAATGAAGCCCACCAAAGAGTTACCATCTCCTTTTTTGGATGAGTTGCGGGAGGGGTGGCTTTTTTGGCTTTTTCTTTGTCGAGCCACTGTCCAGAACGTCTAGTGTTATCTTAGAGAATCCACATTTCATCGCAAGTAACAATTATAACCAGAAAAGGTTCGTTTCTGTTTTGGCAAAGCGGTGTTGCGCAAAGTTCATAACGATGATCTGCAAGTTCTCGAGTAGTTATTCTGGGATTTTCTTCGACCAAAGCACGCAGAACTTTATCATCTAGGGATGAAATCCTTCCATGGCTATATTTGTCTTCAATATTAAATTCTTTATCCAGAAATTTTTGAAACCATCTCTAAACAGCTAAACAGGGCGAGAGAGAGANGTATTCAATTTGCCCCAAGATTAGTTCTGCTTTTTGGCAATCAAATTCGGGTTCATCATCCCACAGATAACAGGAGGAAACCTTAATATAATCGTTATTGTTGCTAACCAATCATGTAAAGAAAGTAAAAAGTTAGTCAATATCTAGATTGATATGTCCGTCATGAGGACTTGGTTATTTTTTCGAAAAACAGCGGAGGAGCTTGGATTAATAGGTCACTTCCAATGTTTCTAAAGACACGTAACGGGTTCAAAGTATTAGTCATCGAGGTGGGCAAACCTTGTACATCGTCCCCTCCATCCTCTCACGACTCGTCTCGCTCTTCCAAGGAGAGAAACTCTTATTCCTCAATCGGCCTGAGCCTGTGTTCTTTTAATTATTTCCACGAGAGCCATAAGCGCCGTCATTCACTGGAAACTGAAAGAGTTATACTGCTTGTACTTCTCCCACATCGTTACAAGTTACAAAATGGACCAAAATCACTGGTCACTCGTGGAGTCTGCCACAGTAGTTGAGGTGGTATAAAACGAATTACGAATCCCGTTCATCTCAAATTTCACTTCCTACAGCAGATTGTATCAACTTGAGACTTTACATAAATCAGACCTCCTTGTAACTATGCTAACCCCAATATTCCTGAAATCCCTGTAAAATTTATTCGTGACCTGGGTTGAGGCTTCGGTACCAACTGCGCATATAAAGCCATCCATCGGGTTAATACCATTCAATCGAAGAGGATGCCCAATTAAAGACATCGATAGGTCGCTCTTAACGATTTACTCGCCTATGTTTTTGTATAATTTATGCACTCCTAAATTAATTATTAGCTTTATAGATTATTTAGTTATTACTACTTTATTTGTAGATTTAGATTAATACATAAAAAAAACGCTACCCGTGGTCAAATGCGTTTACCCTCCAAGGTGCGCTGCTTGTCAATAATTATCTATTAATAGAACTTAATTAGGGCCGTTTTCTAATTATTAATAAACAGATTCGGTCTTTTCATTAGAGCAATTTAATTCCGTTTAAATTCAAATTCAGTTTTCAAAGCCCCGAGGGCGAGGACTCATTCTTTCTAATACTATCGCTGTTGATCCATCGCGAAGGAAAGCCTATTAATCAAATGTTTTCATTGTTTCTAATAACAAATTGGTTTAAAACAAATAAAAATAACCTTAGCTGATGACAAACTAATTATATCGGGATTTTTTCCGAGGCTATAAATCATTAACTACTGCGTACTAATGTTATCTCTTTATTAATCGACGAATAGCCCAGTTTTCGTGGAAAGCTTGTAAAAACAGGTTTTATTTTCAAAATGAAATCAAGCACTATCACCGATTTCGCATCGATTTGTTAGACAAATCTAATTAACGAACGCTTTTTAAGGATGAGGTTCACCTACACAACGATTGGGGACAGTATAACCGTGCACATTGTCATCTGCTCTGCAGTCGGGCCACATTGCACTGCTGGCTCTTTCGAATAGAAGCACTTGGGTCTTCAGATTTCCTAGTCGTGATATTATGTGGATACAAGACATGGATAACGAAGGTTAATAAGCATATCCCTACCGGACGCCGCCCCGAGGCCCAAATTGGACATTGCTTTCCCGTATACTCGGTCGTCCTTAAAAGGACAATGAGGGTCTTTAACGTCCGCATCTAGCGTACGTTTTGATTCTCAAGATGAGAGCTGACGCAACTCCGCATACGACAGAAGTGTGTTACTGCCGCAGCATTGGTGTAGAGGCAGCTCAACCCCGAGGGGCCAAGACAACCTCGCTCCCCGCTTGCCCATTCCGAGTGGTCGGGTCCGCATTAAGCATCGAACCGTATGCCGCGCGCAAAGGGATACCTAAGCCGAAATAAATCAGCCTGGACATACAGCCCATACTGGACACCAAGTCCACAGCCTGGTGACGTTTCGGTCGTTGATTCGAACCAGTGAATAATAGACAACCCCAGTAAAAGCCCATTTGCCCAAGGCACAGGACGAAAAGGAAGGATATTAGTGGGTTAACGTATGGATAATGGACCCTGATGAAAACAAGCAGCCTCATTGCAACGATTAAATAGGGTAAAACTAACGGGAGTGATAGGACTACTGACATCTACTACAGCTTCTATATAGGTATAAGATAACCCAATGTAATATATAATATAAAAATAACCCCATTTTGCTGATTATGCAATGGCGTAAGGAACTGTTAACTATTATTTTCGAATGCGAACGGTGCAATGGACAGTCCATGGCCTTCTCCCTCTACAAATCAAATCGAGTCAATTGAACTTTAAAGAACTAGGACCTCGGAGAACACCAAACCTCCACGTCATAATTGTACTCATCATAACAAATCATTCTTTGGATAATACCGAAAATTCGATTCAACCGTCCATCGATAACGAACACCTAGACGGGACTCAACCTCGTAACTCAGACTCCGTACACGGGTGACCGATCTCATCACTAAACCTGAACTGAGAGCTTGGAAGCAGAGCAGCATTGATGAACAACTACCCACTCATCTCGTGTCTCCATATCCCTCCCACTCAGACTCAGATTCTGACTCTCACCCTCTGGCTCAGATACTCTGAGTCAGATTCCAACTCTGACGCTCCTACTTACACTGTTCTTCTCACATTCTGCCTCTCACGCTCCGACTCAGATTTTCACGCACGACTCACTCACTCAGTTCTTACCCTGACGCTCCTACTAATACTCTCCCACACAGACGCTGATTCTCACGCTCGACTCAGATTCTCGCACACAGATTCTTACGCTCACGCTCTGACTCAAAATCTTACATCCTAATGTGATTAATGTGAACATGCAATTATGTTAAGTGCAATAGGTTTCCATGTATTGACGAACCTTAACAAAGATTTGTGATGTTGATTGGTTATCATACTATACGGTAAGTTCCTTGTTCGAAAATTATATCCTGCTTTCCCTAGTTTTGTGATCTTTAAAAGAGTTAAAGGGTCGGAACGTCCTCGCTAGCTGCAAAATCCGTAAGTCATGGTTTGCACGGGGGCTTGCCATTCAATTAAATTATGTTACGGAGCTTTGAAAACCTAGTTGTTATGCCGTTTTTTCCTCCTGAATCTTCATCTGAGAAGCCGCGCCGGGATTCGTGATATTAAATATTTACGAGCCCTACCTATACATCTTTCATGTTTTCCAGCGCTGCCAAATTTATTCTTATGTTCGATTTAAATTGACGAATGAATGAAGTGAAAATTCGGGCCCCCTTGACGTGATCTCTTGTATTTCATCGATCGGCATTATGAATTCTTCAACAGGGCAGCAGCCTTCCTTCGGCAAAAGCCCTGATTTCCTCATATTAGCACTGCCTACCTCACCATGGAGTATGTGGGTACAACTATTTTCTCCTATTTTATGTATCGTTTAAATTGTTTTTAACGACTGCATCCACCGAACCTGCTCAGTGTCATTACTGCTATTGCTCACCTCTCGCAGGAGGTACATAATTGTCGTTTATTCATATGAATTGTTTTACGTTGTACTATATATTCTAGGAAGGAAAATATGAGGGAGAGAGAATTCAGTCAGAGTGTGAGGGTCAGAGTCTGAAAGAGAGAGAGAGAGAGAGAGAGAGAGAGAGAGAGAGAGAGAGAGAGTGAGAGAGAGAAAGAGAGAAAGTAGTCTGAGTGAGAGGGTTTCACCCTAGCCAAGTAATTTATTACACTTTTCCTAGTAGTTCAATTCAGTTAAATTGACTGATTCTTTTTTTCGTTTTTTCCTTTTTTAAAGAGTAGTTCGTTAACTGTCCATTGCACCGTTCGCATTCCAAGATAATAGATTTCATCATTGTATAACTTAAAAATGGGATTGTCTTAAACTCATGATGTGTAGGTGCTTTATTAGATACCAGTAGTCTTATCATTCCCCGTAGTTTTACCCTGTTAAATCGTAGCAATGATGTTGCTCGTTTTCACAAGGCTCCTTTATACATAGGTTATCAGACTAATACCCTTTCTTTTCGTCCTATGCCTTGGCCCATTGATGGGTTTTTATACGAGAAGTTGGGGGAGGAGATATGTGCTTATACTTAGGTAACGATGTCTGGTGTCCAAATAATGATAAAGCTAGGCAATTTGAATACATACGTTCACCGGTTACAAAGAGCCAAAAGTGCAATGTGTCCCGACTGCAGAGCACATGCAAATGTGAACGGTTATACTGTCCCCTCTTTAAAAAAAGCGAGGAAACTTTTAAAGCACTTTTCAGCCACAACTGGCCACCGACTACAATGCACTGGTGAAGGAAATAGTACCTTTGAAGCTTTCAGAAAGTAGAGCACACTGCTAGGGAACTTATTAGGGATAAACAGAATTTGCACATCAACAGAAATTACAGTTGATTATATTCTGGATTTGAGAAATTATCGGGTATGTAGTCCTTGAATTAATACACTGTATTATACATATGCCAAGCTTTCGGCTATACATTTGGCCTTCCTCAGGGCAAAGAGTGTAGTCATCAATAAAAATAACACATTGACGTGAAATACATTTCAAAGGTAAGAGAGGTGTTTTATAAAAAATGTAAATGACTGACTGTTAATGTTTCTTACGTTATTTTTATTGATAACTACGTACATTTTTCTGAGGAAGGCCAAATATAGAGCCGAAAGCTTGGCATATGTATAAAACAATGTATTAATTCAAGGACCACATACGCGATAAATTCTCAAATCCAGAGTAAATCAATGTTGGTCGATAACAAAATCACAGCATAAATTATATTAATATCTCTTTATGTAGCGAGTTGTAAAAATTTCCCGAAAAGACTATTTACACGTTGTATTTATTATTGAGTGGATTCTCTTTACTATTACAAAAACGTATAATAAGGAAAAGTGAATAAAGGCTAATTCCTCGAAATAAAATGCGATAACAAACAACAAAAGGAATCTGATCCATTCTACGATTCTTAAATGTATCTGAGGCGTTTCCAATTTAGTAATATGTTAAGAATGGGGAGAAAAATTTAATATCACGAAGCTTGATCTTGCACCCCCATTAATCGCACCCCAGCAACTGGGGCAACTCAAACTTGAACTCAATACACTCTCCCTTGTGCTCTGTTAACCAATTCAAATCCCCAGATTCGCAAAGATAATCGTCTTGAAATCTCATCAAATTTATCTCGCTGACAGAAAGCTATTTATGAAATTTACTTTCTTCCACAAAACTTAGAAGAAGGTTCGACGACTAGTTTTCATTTTTCATTCGTTCAACATGCAAAAATTATTAAAATTAGCCTTTATCCACTGGTGATACTAGGTCGATAACAATACTTGTCCGAGCGTTCTTGCCAAAAAGAGAACTATCTGAAATATAGTTTAACACCATTTAAAAATCAATCCTGAGACCTACCTACTTCCCATTCCAATAGGAATCATCATTAAAATCCATTCCCAAACGTCAAAAAAAAAAACCCATCTTCCAACGACATATCGTAAAATCAATTTGCTACCGTGACAACACCCTAGAAAACCTCTTTCTGAAACAACTTGAAATCCTTGGAAGCTCCATACATCAGTACCACACTCCTCCTTCGATTGAAAGTAATGCCCTTTCCAAAAATCCTATCCGATAGCTACTTTAAAGTACGAACAGAATATCTTTCTCCCCATCCACCATGACGAAGCGTGTGTGCCGCAAGGCAGCATTCTTAGTCCCATTCTCTTTGCAATATACACTCTAGATTTTTTTAATAATTCCGATGTATACCTAATTGAGAACCCCCCAATCTCTCTTTTTTGGCAGAATGGTTTGCAGAAACGGAGGATCAGACTCAACTTAAATAATCCTTCACCGTTGGCCTGATCTGTCCTCTATCCTTTACCAGCAACCAATGCCGTCTGCTATTTGAGTCTGTACATCGATAAAAGACTTACTTGGATCAACCACACTCAAATCGATAGAACTGAACGACTCAGACTATTTAAAAGACTACTTGACAACAGGTAGAAACTATCACTACAAAACAAAGCCTCTACATCTTTGAGATTGAAGGAAGCATTCCACCTTCCAAAGAATCCAGTCACCCCAATCCAAAACCCTTAAAAGCTTACACATCTCCACACCTCGATACAGACGTCTCGATAAAACTCTGAACCCTCATCCCAACCACCTTTCATTCTGAACTCATCTCGGCAATCTTCTAAGACGCGTAACGCGCCAATGATTTTGCGATTTCCTCCAAACCTTAGTAGCGCCTTGGCCATATGGATATCATCTACACATATCTGGTCAAGGCACTTAGAATCTGTAGGTTATGGCATCATTACTTAGAGTGGGTACTTTTAACTTACTTTATCATACCGCTGTTACTAGGACATCTGCTTAAGCAACGATATGGTATCCCTAAGCTGATCGCTCTGCGATTATATCATCTACTATGTGAGTAGGGGTTTGAGTGTTGAGGCGTATAACCAATACGCCATCCTGGCTTATTCCCCAATATTTACATCATTATCTCTGCCAATATTTAGTTAGTCTTGACTTTATGTCCAATAGTAGCTGTGTATATGATTTCTCCACTTAAGCCTCTGGTCAAGGGTTACACCTACGTTCTTAGATTCTTTGGAGAAGTTTATGGTTTAACCTATCTTTTAGAGTAGGTTCTTTTAGGTTTAGCTTTTTCTTTTGAAGCGTATGAGAAATGTTTCATAGGGTTGAGATTTAAATCAATTTTTTCAATTTAAATCAATCTATCTACGATGTTTAGTGCATTTCGCATCTGGCTCCGCAGGATAACATCTAGTTTTCCGTTTATAACTGTTATCTGCGTAACCTATGATAGGTACACTAAGCTGATATATTACCAATACGCCATCCTGGAATTTATTCCTCAGATTTGTTGCATAATCTCTGCTCACTAAGTAGTAGTGCCTTGAACTTACGTACAATCGTATGTTGTCTATATGATTTTTTGAACTTTAGCATCTGGTCGTAAGATGGTACGGTAAGCTGTTAAGCTACATGATTAGGCCAATTAATACTACCAACTATAGAAGTGGATATAGTGCTACTCCTTGGGCAGGTGTGTTTTCATAGACTGATGACCAAGTAGAGTTCGTTTCTATTTAGTAAAAACGACGACAGGAAACTACTCTACAATAACTTTTTATATACTGTGTGGTGATCCGTTAATCGATATTTATTTAGAAATCGTGAGATGCGGTCTGGTGTGATGTAGGTTTCAGAAAAACATTTTCTTTATCGTGCCAACGTTTCGATCTTTATTGAGATCATCTTCAGGGCCTGGGATTTACAAACATTGTCTTTTCTATACCGACATCCTTCCCCATCCCTTCAAAATCCAACGTATATAAACACAAAATAGCAAAATCTCACTGGCACTCTCGACACGACACGCAAGAATGGTACAATTACACAGACGACAAACACTTTGAGTGAGTAGAAATACTTCGATTGAATATATAAAAAAATATATTCTGCATTGTATAAATTCACTTTTTCACATCAAAAATGTAATTGTTATATGTAAACAATGTTTGTAAATCCCAGGCCCTGAAGATGATCTCAATAAAGATCGAAACATTGGCACGATAAAGAAAATGTTTTTCTGAAACCTACATCACACCAGATCGCATCTCACGATTTCTAAATAAATATTTTTATATACTCTTCAATTAAAAAACGTGGACTATGACAGGATTCGAACCCAGAACCGATACCATGGTCAATACGTAAATAGAAAATAACTTAAGGTCGATTCCCACCCAAATGACGTTCGACTTAAATAAGGATGGGAGATTTCACTTCCTTTTTATCACCACCTTTTCTTATTTAATACCGTGTCAAAACGACGTCTTACAGCCCTTCTAAGACGTCAAATGACCTCTGCCCGCCTCGTCCATAAGCTCAAACTTGGAAAAATGGAAATAATTGTTACCGTAAACAGATTGTCACGTGTTCGGGGGAAGGAGGCGTCACGGCCCTTTCATTAAGGCTTGTTTTCATTCGTTTTGTTGCAAACTTTTTTAAGGTTCTAACCAGCAAGATTTCCGAATAAAAAGAACGATTTTTTCCTTCCACCTGAGATCTTCCTTCTTCTACTTATCGTTAAGTGGTACGAGATTTGGAAAAATGGAGCTAATTAGGGTCATCATGCCAAACCATGTTCGGTGTATGGTAAAAGCACCACATTCGCTATTACACAACATCTCCCGTCGTGGGTATCAAATTTTCTTTTTGGCTGGTTCATCAAATTGATTTTAAATTACGGATTACTAGCGATAATGTTATATACGATATACTGGTATATTGGGTTTGGCTGACAAACTTGAAAATAAATTTAAAATTTTCAAATTTTCAGCTAAAATAGGCTGCATTCATGCTGCTGCGGGATTGGGGGCGAGTAAAAGCTGAAATCGCAAATAAAAGAGCTGACATTGTCTGAGTGAGAATCAGCATGTGACATGTTTACCACACTGCGAGCTATATCGCGCGAGTAGAAGCTAAAATTCTATAGGAAGGAGAGCTACTATTGACTTTGCATGGGTCAGGGTACGACACGTTTGAACTTCGAGCGATCCAGTACGAACGGAGGCATTAACATGAAAGTTTTAATTAATTCGTATTAAGTTTCAAGTTTCATAAATCAACATATATTATAATCGATTTAATTAAAAACCGCAAAATCTCAGGAGACGTTGCTAATATATAATATTTTTAGTTCTGCCCTTTTCACCCCATATGCAGCCTATAGCGGCAGCTTTTGACATACTTATTTACTTCGTGCCTTCTGTTTATACAAGAATGATAAATACACATTCGGATTATTCCTGCGTTTGTTTGTTTACACGTTTACTTCCGAGCCTGCTGATCGTATTTCTTAATAAACTCGCTTTATTTAGGCCTAGGCCATGTAAGAACATAATTATCGTAATTGTGCTAACAATCCGTTTGCGGATGGACGTTGAAGGAATATAGATTGTTGTATATATTTTTACCTTTTTCCTCTTCCTAAAAAGAATTTTATTTTGAGTTAGGCTTTTTATTTTGAGAGGTTAATATTCCTGAGATACGTGGCTTTTTTTAACAAAGGTTAGTTTATTTCACAGTTTTTCTTTTTTCTTCTACTTTCGTGTTATTTTTTTACGCCCATCATCAGGAAACCCCAACAAGAAGTACAGTCATATTAATAACCCTTTTCAATTTCAAACTAACATTTTTTTAAACTTTCAATTAACCCTTTTTAATTTCAAATCAACCCTTTGTTTAAAATATTTTAAAAAAACAACGAAAGAGGTGGAATAAAATACGCGCTTGTAAAGTAAAATTCCTGTATATTTGCGGTAAAAAAGTTAAATATTTGGGCACTAAGAATAGCATATTATTAAAATTAGAAAATTAATTACAATTAAAATTCAGAATTATATATAATAATTATAAAAACAAAAATTCTTATATTGAATCGAGATTTTTTGAAAATATAAAATATTTTATTTTATATTTTAAAAAATCTCAAATTTATAGAAAACCCATTTGTTTTTATATTTAATTTTTCATTTTCATTGTAATTAATTTTCATATTGTCTTCGAAGAGCCCAATTATTTCATATTGAAAGGGTAAATTTGAAATTAAAAAGGGTTAAACTGAAATTAGAAACAGCTAATCTGAAATTAAAAAGGATTAATTTGAAGTTAAAAACGTTGATTTGAAATTTAAAAAAGGTTACTTTGAAGTTTTAAAGGGTTAATTTAAAATTTAAAAAAGGTTAATTTGATGTTAATAAATGGTTATTTGGAATAAAAAGGGTTATTTTTAAGTTAAAAAGTGTTAATTTTATATCTAAAGAGAGGTTAATTTAAAGTCAAAAAAGTGTTAATTAAATATTTTTAAAAAAAGTTCATTTGAGGTTAAAAACGATTAATTTGACTGCTAAAAGCTAGAATCCTATGATCTAGAAGGTATACTTTGCAACATACTACAACGTTTTGATAAAGTACAAAGGAGAAGAAGAAATCAGTGAGCCCAAAGTATGAGTAATCAAACTCATTAGGGCCTCGGTCTTTCAAGATAAATTGCATGCTATCAATGCTAGATAGTATATCTCAAAGAGCCACTGAAAAAAGTACTCATACGATCAGACAACCAAGCAGCTCTGAAAACATTATCACGTATAATGGTCACATCCGAAATAGACGCTGAATGCATCGAAAATCTATTTAAAAGAAACCTGGGCAAACCTAATAAATAACCTGTCAATACTTTGTCAGAACAGAAAAGAATTCTTGGTTATGAACAAGCGGACAAACTAGCATAGCATCTAGAAGTGGGCGAAATCCACAGGTCACAGACACTTATGATTAAAGGTACCTAAGCAAAACTGATTGGCAAGCATATTGTTAATGTGAGACATTGTATAACTCAAGAGAGCGGTAGACTGGTTACAGGCATCTGAGAAAGTACCTAAAAACACAAAAACATAGCCTAAAACCCTCACCTAGGAGGGCACAGCCAAAAGTAAAATAAAACTAATGTCCACAAGGCGAAGCCAGGGTAAATCTTACCGACTAAAACAAAAAATGGCATTTACGCGGTAGTATTAAGACCTACGATATATTACTGCGCATTAATCTGCTAAACTAAACCTCAACAATACCCAGCTACTCAAGTAGTGTGCAACTTTATGCATCAGAGCAATGACTACAATCCCGTCCTTGGAAACACTATGAACTTCTATTGGAAACATATACAAGGAGAAGCTAGGAAAAACTCATAGAGATTACAAAAAGAATTAAATTGTATGGGGACGAAACGTCTCGGGGATACAGCAATCAGACTACCGTAGTAATTCAATGATGACCCCATTTGTTGGCTATGAAGTAAAGAAGAAGAAACTGCCACCCATGATAGTCTCCGAGCGAAGACATAACCTAGGGTACCAAAAAGACCCTCGGAAAAGAATTATCATTATGACAACTTCTTAAAACAAGGATTGTGTAAATCGAACTTAAGTAAGGAAATAAGAAGAGTATAACAAGCTGCAGTGCTTGGGAATGCAAAACCCCTCTTCCTAATATCGAACGGTGACCATACGTTTTTGGGTTCTTGGTTGTAGGCAAGAGTGGCTGTGTCTGAAAGTGTAGGTAGTGTGTTACATGTCGAATTTATATTTAAAATTAGAAATTGTTCTGTTAATAACCAAAAATTTTGTACTGTATCTGAACGCAATCGTGAAAACAATAACTGAACTATTTCCGTTTTAGCTGTTGATTTTCAATGTGTTCCTGTGGGACCGACCAACTGTTAATTTTTCCTAATTTTTTGTGTCTCAAACAATGTCTTAAAAACAACGTAATTTTTGGCTTAAAACATTTGAATATGATAAAACGCTTGCTTGATAATTTATTTACTTAAATATTACGAGTAATAAAGAGCGGGCGAGCGAGACAGGTTCTTTTAACAAAAACCGTCCATCTGGAGGAAACAAAGTGAAAACTTAGCGTGGTTCGATCCGGCAGATGATTTTGACAAGTCCCCCCCCGCAAAGGGCCGGAAAAACTGTTCAGAAAGTAGAAAAATGTAAAGTTCACCGAAGCATCAACTTCACATAAAGCTACGTTTTGAGAAGAAACCCCGAGTTCTTGTATTGTTTGTAAGCAAATAATTAAGAAAATAAACTAAAAAGACTGGTTTTTAACGAAATTATATTTAAAAAATATTGCGCATATAACTTGCGTACTTTCATACGTAAAGAAGAAGAAACTGCCACCCATGATAGTCTCCGAGCGAAGACATAACCTAGGGTACCAAAAAAACCCTAGGTACGTACTTTCATACGTACTTTTCTCGATCTTATCGTCATCCTATAAACCGATGATGCATGTAAAGAAAAACATTATTGTTAATGATTATTCGGAGATCGTGAGATACGGTCTGGTGTGACGTTGGTTTGAGCAAAGTATTTATTTTCTTTATCGTGCCAACGTTTCGATCTTTATTGAGATCATCATCAGGGACTGGGATAAACATTGTTTAAATTGTACCAATATATGTAGGATGTGAAAAAAATGAATTTATACAATGCTAGAAAATTTTCGATAAAAAAATGAATTTATACGATGCTAAAAAAAATTTTAAATCTAAAATTTAATATTAATTCATTTTTTTCAAATCCTACGTGTATTGGTAAAATTTAAACAATGTTTATAAATCCCAGGCCCTGAAGATGATCTCAATAAAGATCGAAACGTTGGCACGATAAAGAAAATGTCTGTCTAAAACCTACGTCACACGAGACCGCATCTCCCGATCTCCGAAAAATCATTGACTAACGGTCACTAACCACCACACATTATTGTTAATTTTAATAGTTGAAAAAGAGTGAGAGAGAGAGAGAGAGAGAGAGAGAAAATACTTTATTCTGGGACTAGAGTCCCCTAAGAATAACAAAAATATGACAAATGTTTTAATAATTGGCACTTAAATTATGAAGGGTTCATGTTAACGTCCAGTAAAAAAAAGTTATTAGTTGATGATTTTAAGCCGGACACGGCGTTATCACTTTCAGCGATGCGAGCTGAACTTGTGACAAAGACAGTTTAAAAGATGAAAGATCAAAAAAGCTCGTCCAGATCGCTTAAAGCACAAAATGATCTGCGAACAGAACGAGATCACCGCGCGATTTCACACGTCTTTCCTCACAATTTAAACGGTCGCACGCAGATCATACAAACTCAGTGGCAGCTCCTTTCTTTGCATTGCGGCTTCTATTCGCGGGACTCTGCTCGCGGTGTAGACAGATGAACTTCCCGATTTTAGCTTCTAACCACGGATATCGTTTGGCTCACTCGCAGTGTCGATAGGCCGCAGGTTGATCCATGCAATGGCAGTTCCTTTCTAAGTTCGATATCTACTCGCGCGATATTACTTCGCATCGTTTCGCAGGAATAAAAAATTTCAAAAAAAGTTCAAATCGCATGGCACAAAAAATTATTTGTGCTCACAGCAGTCTCACCGAGCGG
Organism: Cimex lectularius; assembly: GCF_000648675.2. Classification (NCBI taxonomy): domain Eukaryota; kingdom Metazoa; phylum Arthropoda; class Insecta; order Hemiptera; family Cimicidae; genus Cimex; species Cimex lectularius. Next base: position 805,472 of record NW_019392770.1, on the reverse strand, counting down.
AAACGCTCGCAGTGTAAACAGGTCACACGCTGAACCATGCACAATCAGTAGCAGTGTCTTTGCGATTTCCGCTTCTACTCGCGCGATACCAAATTACATCGTATGCCTGTGAAAATAAGCCTTGATTCTTCCTCAGAAAAAAAACGTGATAAATGTGTAAACCACCTTCTCTCAGTGTATACGCTCGCTTCCGATAATTTTGAGGTCTTACTTTTATAATTTAAACCCCTCTTTAACTTACTCGTGTTATAATGAAGGTATTTGTAATTTGTAGCATCAAGTACGATGAGGGGAAAATTGTGTTTTCATGTCGGGGAAAACGTCCGATTCCGCGCACATAATACGGCTAACAGTTGCTTTGTTATTTGACCCGTCCAACGACTGGAGATTTCGCTTTGCCGTGAGAACCTCTCCGAGTTATCTCGGAGGAATTCCAGGTTTTAAAAGCCCGACTAATCAGGATCTAAGTGTCCAAACAAATCTAAAGACCGCAGCCGATTCGCCGAACGTGCAGTTCTTTATTTGTGGTCTTTTTTTTTCGGTCAACAGATGCGAGTAGGGTTCGAATTCAGGAGGCGATATCCGGCCGGCAAAGACACCGCGAAACCCCTGCCATAAAGTAAAATAACGATTTAACGAATAAGCGAGATCGATGTGTCAAGGTCCATTAATTTTAAAAATGAGGCCCGTCTGCGAGAACACAGACTTTCGCGGTGACCCAGCGACGAAGTTCGTCCCTTTCAATAAAAGCCCGGCTTATTCCAATCCTGTTCAAAAGTCGACCCAATTAGTTCGAAGGGGGGAAACCGTGGGACTATCCCTTGACGTAAGCCGAATTGTCACATAAAATAACTTAAACCCTCTGTTTGTGTGTAACGTCCGTTGGCGTTAAGAAAGCGTGACTTTATGCAAGTCGGAACGGTCCTAATTGGCGATTGCGTCTAAACGAAAACTATCAGTTATTAAAGCGTGTAAAGAAGCGGTTGAGCATTCCTCCAAAGAGCGAAACAGTCGGATACCCGTCACTATTTTCGGCTATGGAGAAAGTAAAATTATTTCTGTACTTGCTGCTCGACTCTTCAAGGCTAAATTAACAACAACATCCCCATTAAACTGGCATATACTCCAGCCCCTCTGAAGCACATGTTACAAGCCAATGTATACATGTAATTTTAAAACAATCATCTCTTTTTTTAAAATTATTTTAGTCAATTCCACGACAGAAGATTATTATATATATTTACCTTTTTCCTCTTCCTAAAGACAGGAAGTTTTTTTTCTACTGAGCTGTAGCAAAAATAATGCAGGTTTCGAAAAGGCCGTCCAAACTATTTTTAATTTTTATATAAAATAAAATATATTCGGAATATTTTCCATCACAATCCTTGCCGACCTGTAATATTCGCTTTCCGCAGGCATAAAAATCTCAATTTCGGCTCACAACGTCTTGGAAGGCGTTTTCGGCTTCAACGCATTCTCTAAAAATGTTATCCTTCAAGAAGTGATCAATATGCCTAAAAAAGGGGAAGTCTAGGCGAGAGGTCGGGTGAATATGGAGGGTGTAGTAAGGTTTCATATCCTAAGTCCTTATGTTTCCGCAGGGTTGGCATTGCGACGTGTGGCAAGGCATTGTCGTGAAGAAAAACTGGCTCCGTACGGTTTACCAATGTTGTACAAAGACGGACATAGTACCCCAGCAGTACAACATCAAACAGTCACCATAACCCTTTTTGGGTGCAGATTTGGTTTTGGGATGAGTTTTGGCGCTTCATCCTTGTCCAACCACTGACCTGAAGACGGGTACATCTTGTTATCGTACAGAATCCATTTCTCATCACACGTGGAAAATCCGAGAAATGGATCATTTTGGCGGCGCAAAAGAAGAGACGTGCTTATTTCAAAGCGTCGATTTCTTTGGACTTCGGTTAGTTCATTAGGTACCCACTTGTCGAGCTTCTTTACATTACCAATTTGCTCCATAAGGCGAACAACGATAAACAAACACTAAGCTCTTCCTCAATTTCCCCTTGTTGTCTTACGTGAATTTTCTTCAATCTACGTGGTGCGTTGGTCATAACGGAAAACCTACCGCGGACTTTCCTTGTCTTCGAGGTTTTTAATTTTTTAATTTAATTTATTTATTTTTTATTTTAGGCTGACTTGCAGGTTGACTTTGCCAACTTCTCTGGCTACTCATCTCTGTTCAACCATTGAGCTAACCTTGTCTGATTGTCGTACTGGAGGTTGTTAAAAATGACGGTTAAAAATGTGATTGGGTGGCGTCGGTGGCCGCAACGGTTTAGGCCTTGACACGGCGCTCATCACTGTAAGGTAAAGGTCCCGGGTTCGAATACAGCGGCCCTGCATTCGTACCCGATAGACCTACAGATGGCACCCTGAGGGTTTATATGATCTCTGCTGTTGCTCTCGTAAAAAAATGTGATTTTGCAGCAAAAGCGAAGAACAAATTTCGTAACTCTTGTTTTTCTATGGTTCAGACAATTCGTGCGGTTCCAATTTAGCCAATTTTTTCGTTTTCCCGATATGCCTAGAAATGGTCGGAGCACTCATTATTAACAATATGCCTAACAGGTGCACATAGGCTTTAGCTAACAGAGGACATTTATACACGGTATTAAAAAAATTATTGTGTCCAATAAAGAAAATTATGGAATTAAAACCTTTTATTTTGTTACTTTTCAAACAGCGTTAATTAAATTTTCCTTCAGTAAAAAAACAAAAATTTCTAATAAATTTTAACGCAATTTATAACAAATTCTAAGGTAAAAATTTTAGGGAAAGTAAATCCTACAAAATTGGCAATATCCCAGATTGGCAATTTTCATTTTTCCGCAGTTTATATCATTTATATAATGAATATAATATATGAAAAATGTTTGGTTAAAAATCTTGAATTAATAGAAGAATCGTTTGCTTTTATCTACAATTTTAAGCTTTTAATTTTAATTGTAATTAATTTTCATGTGGCATTTTAGATAAGACCCATTTTACAAATATATACTTTTTTCCGTCAAATTAACCTTTTTTATTACAATTTAACACTTTTTAATTTCAATTTAACCTTTTTTAAATTAACATTTTATAAAATCTTGTGCATCTCTTTATATATTTCTTAATTATAATTAATTTTTTTTTCAGTCTCGAATTAATAAAAGAATATTTAAAAATTTAATTATATATATTTTTAAATTTTAATTGTCGTTAATTATCAGATGATGTTATAAAAGCCCAATTATTTGAGTTTAAAAAAAAATGGGTTGAGTTGAAATTAGAAAAGTTAATTTGATATTAAAAGGGGTTAATTTGAAGTTAAAAGGTTGATTTGAACTTAAAAAAGGTTTATGTGAAGTTAAAAAGGATTCATTCGAAATTAAGAAAAGGTTAATTTGAAATTAAAAAGGGTTAATGTGAAATTTCAAAAAAAAAAATTTGAGTTAAAAAGGATTAATTTGATGGAATATCCCATATTGGCAATTCTCATTTTTCCGCAGTTTATTATAATGTTTATGAATGTTTCGAAAAATGTTTGGTTAAAAATCTTGAATTAATAGAAGAATCGTTTGCTTTTATATATAATATTAAGATTTTAATTTTATTTGTAATTAATTTTCATGTGGCATTTTAGATAAGACCCATTTTACAAATATATAGTTTTTCCGTCAAATTAACCTTTTTTGATTACAATGTAACACTTTTAATTTCAATTTAACCTTTTTTTAAATTAACATTTTATAAAATGGGGACCGCGGTAGCCGAGTGGTTAGCATGAGAGACTCTCACGCCGCGGTCGTGGGTTCGATTCCCACCGTCGCCTCTGGCCCTTTTTTCCCGATAACCCCCAATTTGAACACACAAGAATTCGTACTATGGCTAATATGCAAGATCATAAGTAAAAAAAAAAAAAAAAAGGTTAATGTGAAATTAAAAAAGAGTTAATTTGGAGTAAAAAGGATTAATTTGACGGAAAAAGCCATATAGGTTTTTCATGTGTGGAATTTATTGTTGTTAACCCGAAATGTTTAGTACAGCTTCTCTTTGTACATTTTACCAATGAAGATAGGTTTAATTGTGTTTCTCAGGCAGATAGGCGTTTTGTTGCTGGTTGTTCTTGTTGAGCTTTAGCCCACCAGATTAATTAGCCATAGGATAGTTTAGGTCTTATTACTTCCTGTGCGATGGATTAAAACATTTATTACCACCCACTAATTGTCAAACCACATTCCCTTATCCATGGAACCACGAATGAACATCACAGGTTGAAAAATTTGTATTCTACCTTGATAAACATCCCACTTGGGTCACACATATTTGACTTAAAAGTGTAACAGACAACTCACATGACATTAGATCGAAAATAGCTGTGGACCTACGGTGTGAGTTTTGGGTTTCGGCCAAGCCTTCTAATTACTACAGCATGCAATCATCCCAAGTCGTCATAAAACTACTAATTATCCATTTACTGTATTGAAATGCCATAAGTAAGATAATTAAAATTCTTTATTGAAAAAAATTACTGAAAAGTTTATTAAAATACTACAATTTTACAGGATGTCTTTATTACATGGACCGGCTGAATTTCTTTTTAACCAATGACGGTATCATAAAAAAAGTGTTTGATATTTTAATAGTTTCAAATTTTTACATTTTTTTGGGAAAAAAACATTATACAGGATATTTCAGGCCCAGCTCAACTTAAAAACTTCAAATACGAAAACAGTTGTGCACTCGGATTTTAAATAGGTCAAAAATGAAAAAGGAATGGCAAACAGTTTGAAAATCGCATTTCGTTTGTTTCGTTGTTAATTCCAATAATTTTCTTCTTCACTGAAGTAAAAATTAATTGTCTTTACTGTTTACATTCTGTCATTGTTTGCCAAACTCGCATTACGGGAGCAAATCTTAATTCCTGGAAGTAAATAAATTTTACTGTAGTACCTATTCATTACATTTAGTATTCAATTCAAAATGAACTGAACAGCACGTTTTTCTGATCAACAGTGAGTTGATATGTACGACTGCTGTGTTTTTAGTGGTCTTATTGCGCATCGTATAGTCCAGTTGCACTCCCAGAAATTTCCTGATCGCCCCAGAGTAAACCACAACTAATTTTTATTTTCAATTAATTAATCTTTAAGTGAGGTATTGGTTGAGATAAAAAAAAAGCAAAAAGGAGGGACAATTCAAAAGGTGGGGTTGAGAAGGGAAGTTAGTGTTCGAGTGGATCGATGTCATGATAGCTCAAGTGGTAGATTAGCAGCGTATCAAGCCGAAGATCGTGGGTTCGAATCCCGCTCGTGCCATTGACTTTTTTATCTCAGCTAAAAACCTTAATTAACTGTAAACCACAACGTTTATTCGTGTTGTTCGCAATATAAAGAGATACGGAACAATTGCTGTTGAAGGGTTTCAGGGTTTTCAGATAATAAAATTAGAGATTTACTCCTGACTTACAATTTTAAGCCGTAACGTTCTCTCTTGTCTAGGGACTTAGGGACTCTGATTGTGACAGACGTCGAACGTTCCTTGCTCAAATGTCGGTTTGGGAGGCTGAAGAAAACGTTTTCCACACATTCTATGTACTGATGAATCTAATTTTAACTCTAATGGCATACTAAACCGTTGGAATTTTGGGGAAAATCCGAGAATTTCGTACTATGTCATCATCAGGTGGTTCACAGTATCAACGATTGATGTGAGCTTTTCGGAAATAAATTAATTGTGTCTTATTTCTACGAATATAATTTATTTTGGTGCTCAGTTCCTCAATTGTTTGAGGGAGGTTTTTCTAACACTGTTAGATGATGTTCCTCTGTAAGAACGACAAAGATTGATTCTCCAGCTTGATGGATGCCCTGTACCCAATTCTGTGCGGGTGAGCCGTGATTTGCATCGTCACTTCCGGGGTAGGTGGATACGACCTTATGGCCCGATGTGTTAGCCTCCTCGGTCACCCGATGTAACTCCACTTGACTATTTTCTGTGGGGTCATTAAAAAAAAAAACAATGTTACGCCAATCATAACACAACAGATGATTCTATCGCTCCGAATGCCGGAGAAGAGTGGTTGAAAAAGGAAATCTTTGCATCTTTACGCAAGGCAGGCAGTTCGAACATGAAATGTGATTAATCAACCAAATTAATTTTCAAAACTTTTGCCATAACTTTGTCATTTTTTGGCCGACTTAAAATCAGAGAGCACCATTGTTTTCAGCGTAAAAAATCGTTTAAAATGATGTGTCAGGATGTACAGGGTCGTATTTGAAATTTGGAAGGTGAAATGGGCCTGACGTACCCTATGGTAAAAAGGTAAAAATTTGAAACCTGACTAAAAAATATTAAATTTACAATTTTTTAAAAAAGTCGTTGGTTCAAGAGAAATTCGGCCAGGACACCCTGTATATAGGATCGGGTTGTGAGGTTAGGTTTTTCGTGGAAAAATGTTTTTCGTTATTAGGCTTTTAATGAAGGGTATTTGGAGTTCATTATGAAGGATGGTGTTGGAGACGAAGTAGGAAGCATTGAAAATGTTTCTAATTACTAAATTCACTAATTTCGTGGTCCGCTTGACCAATTAATATACTACAAGTAATTAAGGTTTTTGGTTGAGATAAAAAAGTCAATGGGACGAGCGGGATTCGAAGTAGTATATTAATTGGTCAAGCGGAAATTAGTGAATTTAATGATTAAAACTGAAGTATACTTCACTAAAGCTCTCCGTGGCCATTTCATTTGTCGTCGAGAATCCAACACGATTACACGACATTTGAAAAGTGGCAAAAAAGGAGGGAAAATTCAAAAAGGTGGGGTTGAGATAGGAAGTTGGTGTCCGAGTGGATCGAGGTCACGATAGCTCAAGTGGTAGAGCAGCGGCGGCGTATCAAGCCGAAGATGGTGGGTTCGAATCCCGCTCGTGCCATTGACTTTTTTATCCAACTAAAAAACTTAGTTTCTAATTACTTTGGATCGGAAGGTTTAGCCCTATAGTTCTAATGCATACTTCCAAATTAGTTTCAGTAGTGTCTTGTAGACTGTTCGTTAGTATACGAGATACGTGTGATTTTCTTTATAGTGGTGTGTCTTTTCCACGTTAGTTGTGAGTCGAGGTAGAACCAAATGTAGCAGTACACAGTCAATTTTAGAGATGGGATGACTATTGAGGGATATTGTGTGAGAGGTTTTGTTTCGGATGGTAAAACAAATATGGTGGCATTTTCTTTCATTTACCTTAAAATACCGGAGTTTACTGTTATAGGAGCAACTGCAGGATCAGTGGATTGCACAGCTGTATCAAAGGGAATGTGGCAGTGGAATTGTGTGTGTGGAGCCAAAGGGAATGAAGGGTGAAATTTGGGTATCTGAAGTATAACCATACTTTGGATATATAAAGTAAATTATAACCATACTTTGGAAAGTTTTTTTTCATACAAAACTAAGTACTCTCCTTGGTACCACTGCGTGCACTTCTCTTGGTATGAAATTTTCGTTTCCGAAGTGGCTATATAATATCCGGGATGGTGCTTCAAATTCACCAAGGATATGCGTGGTGCGCCTCTGGTTTCTTTGCCCAGGTGGTGCTTTTGCCCAAGGTTTTTGTTTTTCTTTCTCAAGCTATTTATCCAGCTCCACCGACGCCTTACCTCTGGTGTTTAAAAGTGTTTGCGTTTCACGTTTAAGTCGGTCATCCTGCTCGGACTGGGCGAATCTGTACACTCCAGTCGGTGTGAGATGAGGTTATCGGCATGTTTTGGACTCGTTCATATCCATTTGGTCCTATTCAACCCGTGAAAAGTCTATGGAGGAATTTGTTCTTAAGAAACCAAGGAGGCATTGCGTCGAGGTCAGAGCGGTGTATCTGTTGAGAGTTGAAAGTGAAGACAGCCGCTTCAACGTTATATGTGGGTCACAGATGTGTCATGAAGATCACATTCGGCTGGTAAAACTGTCAATCTCCGTCCAAGGTCGCGAGATTTCACGGGCGATGTTGCCCCCTCCCCTCGTTTAAGAACCAGTTGCGTTGGAAACATCAACATGTTTTTTTTAATAAGTCACGTAACAACATTAATTTCACGAAGATTAATTCCAGGTTGTTTGAAGTCAGATAACACGTCGTTGGTGACAAATGATATTTGTAATTGCCAAAACACCACATCAGGAACACACTGGATCAAGGTATGGTCTTGAAGAAAAATGAAATTCAATTGACACTTCCAAGCTTTCGACCGAATTTAAGGCCATCAACAAGGCAAAACGTTTTTGTTTACAAGCGATCTCAAATTTCCTCGAAGGCCGACTCAGTCCTAACATTGCCAAAGACTGGAAAAACAAGGACAAAAAAGGCAGAAAAAACTGAAGATTTTTTTTTCAAGCCATCCAGGTTACACCAAAAATGGTCGATACTTGTAACGTTGAAAACACCACATGTCGAATTTCGAGTCAAAATGCAAATTGCATAGCAAGGAAGTTGCAAGTTTGAACCGACTGTTCCTAAGTATATTGGGCGTATTGCATCAGTAGGTATTTTCATATGGTTAATTTTTAATAATTGAATTTGAGTGACGTCCTGCTTGTACTCTCACCTCTTCCTGGCCTAGGACTGTCGGTCTCGTCTACCTGGCCGAACGGCGTCCGATGACCCAGTCAAGCGGTAACCTCGATCGGGCGCGCAAGTCCTCGCCCCTACCACGCCGCTGCCTCACACGCTCCCTCTCAGCCCCCTCTCTCTCTCATTCTCTCGGCGAGAGTCTACAAACGGCTGCCTCCCTCTCAGTTCTTTACCCGGCGCTCGAACCGTTCGAAGATCGCCGGATCCACCGACCGGACCAACGGAATACCACGGATACCATTTCCCAAAACGCCGTCTATTATTTTTGCTTTTTTTTATTTCTCCTTCTTCCCTGTGGAATGTGAGACAAGGTTTTTACTGTGCTGTGCTGTTTATAATATAGAGAAAAATACAGATATTTTTCTTTTTTATTGGTGTATATTGTGCTTTTTCACTGGTCACTTTTTGATTTATTTTTGACTACCCGGAACTGTTCAACGTCCAGATTGAAGGGAATCGTTTTCTATCGGTAAGTACCATTTTGATTAATATCTCATCTAACTTGTCCCAACACATCAAACACACTGAAGAATCTTTAGACAGAGTTTTTTTTTTAAAGACGCTTATTCTTTTTTTAACTCTCCCTTGACCGGACGCCCCCCTCTGGAAACACCGTCTTATTTTCAGTATGACTGTTTATGGCACTTGAAAATAATCCCTGTGTTTTCAGTATGCACAGGCTGAAAATGAATAACGATTTAATAATTTCACGTTCGTTATTCTTTTTGACGAGTCTGTCTTGGTGTCCATGTTAAAAATCTTCATTCGAAAAATAGAACGCCGTGAAAGGGCCGGTTTGTTTGTTAATTTTGCCGCTCTTTCTTCTGTATCTTAGCGACGCAGGTACAAACCGAACTCGGCCACGTGTTTTCCCGGTCTTTCCCAATGGTTTCCGCTTTCCCGGACGATTTTCACCGCTGAGGAAGTCAGTGGGACGGTCCTCTCGGAAGGGTCTCGTGTTGCACCTCCTCCTCTTAAAACCCGTGTTGACAGTTAGATGTGACAGAGGTTAGCTTGTCACATTTAACATTTTCGTTTCAAGTTACGTCATTTTTCAAAAAACTACCTCCGCAAGCTAAAAAACAACAAGAAACACTGGATGGTTGGTTTCTACGAACGTTCCTAATCTTAATAATTATTATTGACCAATAGTGGATAAACCACAACACTCTCGGGATCTTCGCAAGTTTTATTTAAAGTAGAATAAATGTATAATTAAATATTTTGGTCTATGTGGCAAATAAATTCAGTTGATATTGGTTATCTAATAATCCTCACTTTTTCAGCCTAAATTAGAAAAAAACTACCCGTGCAAGCTAAAAAAAAGCAACTAACACTTGATGGTTGGTTTTGACGTTATAGTTCAAACAGCGGTTGGTTTTGATGCTATAGTTCTGGTCGTTAGTGCGGGTTCTACGGAATATTAATAATTAATATTAATATCTATTAATTATTAATATTGATATTAATAATCATTAGTGACCAATAATGGATAAACCAAAACACCCTGGGAATCTTAAAGTCTTATTTATAGTTATTCAGATATCGTGAGATGCGGTCGGGTGTGGTCTTATTTATAGTAGCATAAATGTACAATTAAACATTTTGGTCTATAAGTTGAAGGTATTACTCATTTTTCAAAAACTACCTCAGCAAGCTAAAAAAAACATCAAACACTGGCTGGTTTGTTTCTGTGGACGTTCCTAACATTATGAATTGTGGATAAACCACAACACTTTGGGGACCTTTACGAGGTTTATTTGAAGTAGAATACATATAAAATGAGATATTTCGGACTATAATGCCAAATAAATTTATTTGATNCATAGTGGATAAAGTACAACATTCTAGGGGATCTTTACGAGGTTTATTTGCAGTAGAATACATGTAAAATAAATATTTTGATTTATATTGTCAAATAAATTCAGTTGATATTGGTTATCCAATAATCTTGAGCCCTTCAGCGTAAATTAGAAACAATCAGCCCTTGCAAGCTAAAAAACAAGCAATAAACACTTGATGGTTGGTTTTGACGCTATAGTTCTGACCGCGAGTATGGGTTCTGTGGAGTTTCTTATATTAATAATTATTAGCGATCAATTGCGTAAAATAGAAAAATCTTCCCCTGCAAGATAAAAAGAAAGCAACAAACATTTGATGGTTGGTTTTGATGTTATAGTTATGGTGTAGTTCTGCTCGCGAGTGTGGGTTCTACGGAAGTCCATAATTCGTAAGTTCAATAATTATTAGTAACCAATGGTGAATAAACCAAAACACTGTGCGATCCTCAAGTCTCATTTGTAGTAGGATAAATGTGCAATTAAATATATTGGTCTATAATGCCAAATAAATTCAGTTTATATGTTATCTAATAAGCCTGAGAGCTTTGGCCTTGATGAGAAAAAACTACTCTCGAGAAACACTTGATGGTTGGTTTTGATTTTGATGCTACAGTTCTGGCCGCGAGTGTAGGTTGTACGGAAGTAGCAACCAATAGTGGATAAACCAAAACATTCGGAGCCCTAACAAGCTATTCAAAATATATACGGGCATATTGATTATAAGGCCAAATTATTTCAGTTGGAAATTTTTTGTATAGGTGCCTAAACCTTACTTATTATTGTGATATTGAGCTGTTTATTACTTACTGCCACGATAATGAGCTCCTAACAAAAATCCTGACATATTATTGTGATATTGAGCTTTTTATTACTTAAAAATCCAAATTGCTACCAGGGATTGATCGAAATGCGATAAAACAGCTTGGTAATTAAGTCTTTCTTTGGTTCTGGCTCCGAGTGTGGTTCTGCGGAAGTTTCTTATCGTAAAATATTGATTATTTTGTTAGGAATCAAACGATTTGTCACGTCTTTTAGCGTCCTTCAGTTTCGGGTATGTAGAACCTTAAACTTTGTCGTCTGACCTTTTGGGCTACCATTGTTGTGTGGCTCTCATCCGATTTTGATATATCGAAAAAATCCCATTTGGTCCACTCTTTTGAAAGGATCCGCTGACGAAATTGGAAAAATAAAGCCGAAACGTTCTGCCTGTTACAGCTGCGGGGACACGAGGGACAGTTTCGACTTTAAACATCCTTCAATTTGATTATGATTTATATGCGTGTTTTACTAAATTGTTAGCGTCGTTTATGAGATGATTATTTATAATTTGCCAGAGAATAAATACTGGGTCTTACGTAAACTGACCGGCAAACCTGCTGAAACTGCCGATCCCTTCGTCATATTGTGCCGTGTACCTGGCAGATAAAAACCTTCACCGTTGTTTTCTTAAATGCTCATCGGGCCAAATTAAAAGTAAGGATCTTCCAGGAAAAAATGTATATCGAAGCTCATTTTTATAGAATTCGTGCTTCTTGGTACTTGGGGTAGAGTCCAAGTAAGACGATTTTATTGTTAGGCCAAATAAGCCGTTGATGGACTAGTAAAGTAAATATATTCATTGGACGCAATTTGATGGACGGATAAGTAAAATACGGAATCGTATCAAAATCAAGAACAAGGACATAAAAGTGAAATAATAAATTCAGCTTTATAAAACCTATCGCAGTTCGGTTGTTTCAGGTCATTTTTGGTCTCCCTAACTTCGTTATATTGGACTGTTGGAGTTTGTGAACTGGGGTGGATTTTTAAAAAAGGATGAATTTCACTGTATAAAAATAATTTTAGTTCGGTCGTGTCCTGTCATTTTTGGTCTGCCTGTCTAAACAGGCATTTTCGTCTGCCACATATTTTAAACTGTTATGGTTTTTTTGCCAAAGAATTAATACAAAATTAAAATAATCATTGTTAAGTCGTTTCTGATCATTTTTGTTCTGCTTGTCTTCATCGTTTTGATATTTCAGACATTTTTCACCTGTGGTGGTTTATGGCGAATAATAAATTCAACTTTATAAAAATTATCGCAGTTCGGTTGTTTCAGATCATTTTTGGTCCCCTATCTTCGTTGTTTTGGTCTGTATGGCCTTTTTGACCTTATGTGGTGGGGGTTGTGCAAAAGAATAAATTGACCTTATAAAAATAATTGTAGTTCTATCGTTTCTGATCATTTTTTGCCAGACTTTTTAAGCTGTGATGTTGTTTCTGCCAAAGAATAAATTCTACTTAATTAAATAATCGTAGTTCTGGTCATTTTTGGTCGCTTATTTCGTTATTTTGTTCTGTCAGACATTCTTCAGCTGTGCTGGGTTTTTCGCCAAAGAATAAATTTAACTTTATTGAAATAATCATTGTTAAGTCGTTTCTGGTCATTTTTGGTCTGTTTATCTTCATCGTTTGGATATGTCATTTTTCACCTGTGGTGGTGTATGGCGAATAATAAATTCAACTTTATAAAAATTATCGCAGTTCCGTTGTTTCAGATCATTTTTGGTTCCCTATCTTCGTAGTTTTGGTCTCTATGGCCTTTTTGACCTTATGTGGTGGGGGTTGTGCAAAAGAATAAATTGACCTTATAAAAATAATTGTAGTTCTATCGTTTCTGATCATTTTTTGCCAGACTTTTTAAGCTGTGATGTTGTTTTTGCCAAAGAATAAATTCTACTTAATTAAATAATCGTAGTTCTGGTCATTTTTGGTCGCTTATCTCGTTATTTTGTTCTGTCAGACATTCTTCAGCTGTGCTGGGTTTTTCGCCAAAGAATAAATTCAACTTTATTGAAATAATCATTGTTAAGTCGTTTGTGATCATTTTTGTTCGCTTATCTTCGTTATTTTGTCTGTCAGACGTTTTTCAGCTGTGGTGGGTTTTCGCTAAAGACTAAAGTCAACGGTTTTAAAATAATTCTAGTTCGGTCGTTACTGATCATTTTTGGTCTCTCTATCTTCGTTATTTTGGTCCGTTGTACGTTTTTGAGCCGTACTGGGTTTATGCCAAGTAGAGAGTTGGGTTTGAGCTAGTATGGCGGACCGGTATGGTCGGAAACGGCCCAACTACAAATTCTTTTTAAGCCGGAAAGTAAAAAAATATTTGGAGACTCTTTAAGTTTGTTATTCCAATTATAACCGAAGACAGTGGCATTGTTTTCCCTCCAAGGATTTTTTGTCTGTTAAAGACAGCTATGAACGGCAATGACGCAATCGTACTCTATTTCGATTCAGTTCAATAAGATAAAGAGAGGAGCCCGATTTGTTTTTACTCTTCCGCTTAGGTCGTGTTTTGGATTGAAAGGGCCTAAGACGGTTCCGGTTTTACACAAAAAAAATCCTTTATATCTTTTCATCTTTGCCATTTATTTGTTTATTATCGTGTGTGGATATTGTTCGGTTTTGTTTATCGCTACGAGACATTGACCCGTAGAATGTCGAAAGAAGAAAAGTCTGTTAAATGATCAATTTTTGAATTCAAATAGTTGTAAAATTATATATCGTTCTACGGCCAATAATAATTGTGGACCTTTGGATTGGCCGTAGGTAACAGTCGCCGGGTCCACCTGCCGTCGAGAAATAAAACGGAAACGTCGGATTCGACGAACCAGTGGAAAATTTGCGGTTGCCGATAAATTACACGGTTGATAATTGCACCAGGGCGGCGATCCAATTTTACCTGGGTGACTCGGGAGGGGCTTCCCACCGGTGTGGAGCCTTTCCATTTTGGAAGGTGAACGTCGCCGGGGAATTCAATAAGGACAATTTTAAGTATCCACTAATTGACAGGAACTACTTTTAAAACGGGGCTTCATTTAGTAAAATGGCGGGTGCTTATTCAGTTGGGAGTTGTTGGGCAGGGAGTCCTTTTTCATAAAAACTGTACATTAAAAAAGGAAAATCGCCTATTTTTGTGGGTTTTTTTTTGTAATTTTTCCACGAGCACAATATTAAACCTCTATGTTTAGACTAGAGATCATATAGATCAATTATTGTAACGGGATGTAATTGTGCCCCGCCACTTCCCCTGAAACTTAAAGTTTCTATGTAAATTTATTACAAATAAATCAAATCTAAAAATTTAATTAAAATCTGACGCTGTGGCATTTTCCGATAAAAGCTTTCTATTGGAAAAATAGGTAAAAAGTTAAATAAATAACAGATTCTGGTCTTTGTCTTACCTTTGTGAAAGTTCTCATAAAACTATAAGCCGATTATTTAGCCTGCTTTTTCCATCTTTGAATTATGGACAGCGAACGGCTTTCCTACGACAGTTGGATTGTAAAATGGCCACCCTGGAGAAAAGCTTTTTTAAGCTTCTTCGGTCCGAACATTTCACCACAGACCACCGAAGATTTGCGAAACGATGAAACATAGACTATAGGCGTTCGATTCCAGCGGTCCAGCATTTATCCCCGACATACAAATGTTTTGTAACACCCGCACCCCAAGGGTTCATATAACCTCGTATTTCTAACACCCACGTAAAAAATAGACTAGGCAACGGTGTTACAGTCCTTGGCAATTTTGGGACTGAATCTTCAAAAAATTTAAAACCATGTATTAAAAACGTAATCATGTCAATTTATTGACATCTGTAAGATTGTTTTGCCCTGATGATGACGTTGAATTGGTGGAAAGCTTGGCAGTTAACAATTGAATATATTTTTATACCCAGACCATACCGACATCAAAATTATTCGTGAGTAAAAAAAGTGGTCGATACATCTAAAACTGTAAGCTTACAATAGTTTCAATTCACCAGATGATCTGAATGCTCTTGACGGACTACTGAATATGGCGAGGTGATGTCTGATAGAGACGAAGAACGACTTCTGAGAGACCTAAAGACATATAGACAGGAAACGACCAAAATATTAGTTACCACTTTCATGTATGAATCTCGTCTTGCACCTTCCAATAAAACACAGCCAGGTCTGAATGCTCCTGACAACACTGAAGATTGCGAAAGGACGAAACGTCTGACAGACAAAAACAGCGAGGATAAACGGGCTAGGATGGCAGGAAATCGCCAAATTACAAAATCAGCTCCTACCTACACACCTGACAGTGTGTTCTCGAACAAGATTTAAGTTCAGTCGGATTTTGGGTTACTTAGAACTTGGAATAAATAGGCATAAAAGGGAACGATCGGTATACGATTGAAAAGCTTTTTTATGTAACAATCACTGGCTTGTGTGATTATTAATTAAGTCGTGTAGCTCAAGTGTCACGCTTTTAAATGGAAATTGTGCCGGTGTTTTTGAAAATCAAATCCCAGGGCCGGTGAGATTTGAACCCGAGGCCTAATAATACGCTCTGTGGCGTATTACGTCTGCGGCCACCGGATATATTAATTGTTCCGTGCAAGTTTTGTATAAAAATAGAGTCTAACTGTAGCATTTTTTTCGGACTTGTTAAAAACGAATCGGACCAGTTTTTTAAAATAAAATTTTTGATTATTTATTATTTTACATCGATCGAGAATGGACCCGTTTCATTTAAGGAGTCTCAATCGTTTTTCGAACCAAATTTTGTATAAAATTTATTTTATTTTTCTATATTAAACTTTAATCTTTCATTCGCAGAATGTAACAAGCTTGATGTGCCTACAAATATTTTTTTGGAAATTGCAAATTAAGTGCTTTCTGAAGTATCTTGCCTTGTTGAACTTGAAACTTGCCACCTCTTACGCTGTTGTAAGACTTCTTTTTTCTTTGTCAAAAAATGCCTTCCTTTTCACAACCCTTTTCTCTCTGTTAAAAAAAAGTAATCTGTGTTTAAAGTTTTGAGTCGGCGGCGGGAAAAATTCCCCGAAAAAGCCCGATCGGAAAATCGCTTTCCTAAAAATTGTTTTTTCACATTTCGGATACACTTTTCCCTAAAACCCTCCTTCTTATTGAAACGATTTTTTTCTGTGTCAAAAAATGCCTTCCTTTTCATAACCCTTTTCTCTCTGTTAAAAAAAAAGTAATCTGGGTTTAAAGTTTTGAGTCGGCAGCGGGAAAAATTCCCCGAAAAAACCCGATCGGAAAATCGCTTTCCTAAAAATTGTTTTTTCACATTTCGGATACACTTTTCCCTAAAACCCTTCTTCTTATTGAAACGATTTTTTTTTTAAATTTTGTAGAACATAAGCAGACAAACAATTGTGTTGAGCAACATTTTTTTGAATGTGTGGTGTTTAGTGACCGTTGGTTAATCTGGAGATCGTGAGATGCTCTCTGGTGTGACGTAGGTTTTAGAAAAACATTTCTTTATCGTGCCAACGTTTCGATCATTATTGAGATCATCTTCAGGGCCTGGGATTTATAAACATTGTTTAAATTAGCATAAATTTCTTTTTTTCTTTTTCACATCCTACATGTATTTATAAAATTTAAATTATAAATTCCAGGCCCCGAAGATGATCGCAGTAAAGATCGAAACGTTGGCACGATGAAGAAAATGTTTTTCTAAAACCTACGTTACACCAGACCGCATTTCATGATCTCCAATTAATCATTTTTTTAAATAAACACCTTAGAGCGGTTAAATATATTTTTTAAAAGTAAAAAAAGGGGTAAAATTTTCTTGCAACTTTAAGTTACAAAACATTAAGAATTCTCTCTTTTTTAAGACTAGCTATGAATTCGTATTATATTATAAAAATAAAATATAAATTTAATGTATATAATAATCCAATAGACCGAATAGATTGTATTATTTGTTTTTTTCTAAGAAAATGATACTTTAAATGGAAATTTTTCTTCCTGCATTTAAACAACTAAATGTCCTTCAAATTTGCTGAAATATGGTCAAACTTTTAAGTTCGGTGCTTCAAACAGAAAGTACAATCTCCCTTCAATAAGGAATGCTTATCAAAATTAAAATTCGTGGAATTGAAGTGAATAAAGTAAATAGTAAATAGGAACAAACCATTTGTTCGACCGAAAAACGCTATCAGTTTAAACATTTCAACATTTCCCTCCGTTAAATAATTAAAATGTTATCCTGAAAAGGGAAATATCAAGGGATTGCTTCCTAGGAGCCCGTTCCATCCCTTAATGGATTCGACTGTGATTGATAAATGGCGGAAAGAAGAGACGATTTATTCCACACCACAAAAAATTAAATACGTTTCAAACTTTATTTCTGACAAACAAACATAGCCGAAAACTACATATAAGAAAAGCAAGGTTTTTGTTGTATGTATTTACAATGCCAGCGATGCGATACAATGTCGCACGAGTAATAGCTGAAATCGCGAAGAAAGTTGCTGCCATTGACTTTGCGTGGATCAACATGGGATCTAGTTATAATATGCGATGCCGCGCGATGATCTCAAAGCGTTTAGTGTTTCCTGCGACCTGAACGATCTTTTTTGATTTTTTCTCTATAAAATTGCAGTTAAAAATTAATAAATTGCCAATGTTTAACCGGGATCCCGGAATCAGATCTCTATTAAGTTTAGACGTGACATTCTTGGCTAAGCCTAATTCTGGCTTTCCCAGAGTGTGGTTCAACCTGGTATGAATGAATGTTGAACAATTTAATCCATCATTTGTTTCCTTTATGTGGTGGTTTGAAATCATACAGAAGGGTTCCTGGGTGTTGTTGACTACTCATATATTTCCCATCGCAGTCCGCTCAATTCCATCACATCGCATGGCCTGATTTTTTTGGTCGAGATAGCCCTTTTTCTACCTTCATGTAGCAAACGGCACGATCAAAATGATTTATATTAGAATTTTTATTGTTGCCGACATTTCTTTCAATCTTGGAAATTCGACTCGGGGAATTAACATTCTTGTGCGATTTTCGCCTTCATCGTAAACAAGCTGTACTTCATTTGCGTTTGGAAATTTATTACCTCTTGAGGAAAATAATCAACACCCGCGGCCTAGAATATGAGACAGAAAAAAAAACGAATTTTCAACATCTTCACCGTTTGGACTGACAATAATTGCAATTCACCGTTGATCTAATATTTATCTTGTTAATTAGGTTCTACAATCTGGGATTTTATTATTAGAGCTCTACAAATATCCCGGGATGTGGGAGAAGCGGGTGTAAATATAAATTTTCCTCATTGCTATTACATAAAATTGTTCATTTTAGTTTTCGGCTCCCGGAAACGTTCTGACATTAAGCTCACTTGTGGATAAATGAAAAATGGTTTGTTAAACAGTCACAGACTGAAAAGTAACTGTTAATAAGTACAAGTAAAAACTTGTAATTATTACAGACAAAGTAAAAAACAATACAGTTTTGATGAAAGTTTTATAAATACTTGCCAAAAGGCCTTCTAGGCGTTTATAGTCTATGCGGATGCACACGTGAATACCAATGATTACGACAAAATTTAATAATAAATATTTGTGCTTTTCTCATTAAAGCCCGCCAGACGTCTTTCAGCCTTGCTGATAATAAAGTTCCTAGATAATAAACGTTTTAATTGAACTGGCGAGATCACGTACAATGTACTCGCGTTTTTCGTCTTAAGAGTCCATTTACACTGCCTGTGATGCGATGAGATATCGCGCGAGTTGAAGGTGATATCGCCAAGAAAGGTGCTGTTATTTATTTTGAGTGGATAAGCGAGCGACCGTTTTACACTGCTTGCGATGCGATATCGCGCGAGTTGAACGTGATATCACAAAGAAAGTTGCTGCTATTGATTTTGAGCGACCGTTTTACACTGCTTGCGATGCGATATCGCGCGAGTTGAACGTGATATCACAAAGAAAGTTGCTGTTATTGATTTTGAGTGGATCAGCGAGCGACCGTTTTACACTGCTTGCGATGCGATATCGCGCGAGTTGAACGTGATATCACAAAGAAAGTTGCTGCTATTGATTTTGAGTGGATCAGCGTGCGACTGTTTTACACTGCTTACGATGCGATATCGCGCGAGTTGAAGGTGATATCGCCAAGAAAGGTGCTGTTATTGATTTTGAGTGGATCAGCGTGCGACCGTTTTACACTGCGTACGATGAGATATCGTGCGAGTTGAAGGTGATATCGCCAAGAAAGGTGCTGTTATTGATTTTGAGTGGATCAGCGTGCGACCGTTTCACACTGCTTGCGATGCGATATCGCGCGAGTTGAAGGTGATATCGCCAAGAAAGGTGCTGCTATTGATTTTGAGTGGATCAGCGTGCGACCGTTTTACACTGCTTGCGATGCGATATCGCGCGAGAAGGTGATATCACAAAGAAAGGTGCTGCTATTGATTTTGAGTGGATCAGGGTGCGACCGTTTTACACTGCGTACGATGAGATATCGCGCGAGTTGAAGGTGATATCGCCAAGAAAGGCGCTGTTATTGATTTTGAGTGGATCAGCGTGCGACCGTTTCACACTGCTTGCGATGAGATATCGCGCGAGATGAACGTGATATGACAAAGAAAGTTGCTGCTATTAATTTTGAATGGATCAGCGTGCGACCGTTTTACACTGCTTGCGAAGCGATATCGCGCGAGAAGATGATATCACAAAGAAAGGTGCTGCTATTGATTTTGAGTGGATCAGCGTGCGACCGTTTCACACTGCTTGCGATGCGATATCGCGCGAGTGGAAGGTGATGTCACAAAGAAAGTTGCTGCTATTGATTTTGAGTGGATCAGCGTGCGACCGATTTACACTGCTTACGATGCGATATCGCGCGAGTTGAAGGTGATATCACAAAGAAAGTTGCTGCTACTGATTTTCCATGGATCAGCATACGATTTGTTTACACTGCGAGTGTTACTGCGCGAGTGGAAGATGAAATCGTAAATTATTTTAATATTCGATTATGAAGAAATTAATATGAAGTAAAATTAGTTAAAAAATTATCTATTTAAAAAAACCCTAGCTCCAAATTTGTGCTATTCTAAGAACCGAAAAATGGCAAAATTTTAACCCCTTTTTGTACAAATAAATGACCTTGAAAAATGGCTTAAATATGGTAAAAATTTGAAGTTGAATGCTTTAATATACAGCACAGACTTACAAAAACATTAAAAATTAAAATTCACCTAGTAGAAGTAGAATCGAACAACATTAAAAAGATGAAAAATAGATGTTAGTCCGTAAAACGATCTCTACCCCCTCGCAACTATCTCTCCTTAAAGAAAATCATTTAAAATTTGGTAAAAAAAAATAAGATTCTGACCGTTTAGTTTATAATTCAGTGACAATTAATTATTCAGTTTGTTTTTCGGTGTTTGTTTCTTTTTTTCCTTTTTTTCTCATAAACACCATCAATGGTTTTACGTTTGATGTCTCTTTGTGGGCCGTAAGTCATTTGAATGTGTTCGCCGGTGATGAAAATTCCGAAATCGAATAACTGCTCCGGATAAAAGACCGTTTAACTTTTCGAGAGTGCGGTTGTACAAGGGGTTTAATTAAAAGCGCAATTTGTTGTGTCTCGATATTGTATTCTACCTTTATAGGCTTCTGTTTAATTGTTGGACGAGGGGGTCCTGAAAATTGACAACTGTTTATTTTACATGCCTATTTATCGGGAGAAACTGAATCCCGTCGGTCAGCGTCGCAAAAGGAATTTATGGATAGTTTTGTAGTAAAATTTCAATTTTTTACCATCGGGAGGAGTTCCGAGGCAAATTTTTTAAGTATTTCGGCTACGAATGCCGCTGGATTCGAACCCGGGACCTTTACCTTACAGTGATGAGCGTCGTGTCAAGCCTAAACCGTTGCGGCCACCGACGCCTCTCCGAGGCTATGTACCATGACGAAGATAGACTAGACTATTTTGCAATAATGTTAAAATAAGGGGTGGTCAACTCGTAGTGTTTAAAAAAATCATCAAAAGTGGAGCAGAATGCCGTCAACCTTATGCTTTTATCTCAATCCGTTTAACAGATACAATTTTTCAAAGGCGTTCATTTAAGAAAAATTCGTTTGTTTACATAAAACCTAAATTTTCTCCAATCTAACGAAACTTGTCCCAACTTTTGACTCTATTTTTAGATTTATCACCGAATATCTTTTTAGATTAGTCCACTTTTGTACTAAAAATTGCGTCTACTTACAAAATAACTGCGCAACATCGTGAAATTTGCGAAATGTTAATTTTGGATCAACTTCTTTAAACCGTAGTTACCTTAGATTTCATTTTCAAAAATGTCAAACCAGCTAAATATTTCAACATTTTATGAGCTTTACAACGGTCTATTCGTTATTTTGATTTTTTGATGGACAATTTCTGTTGGAAGTTGGGAAAACGTGGTCTTGGGCGTATCCTGGGAATTAAATGCATGGCCCAAGAGTTAATCGGGTTTTTATTTTGAAGAACAGTTTATTTTTTTAATAATAAATTATTTCAGAATGTATTTGATAATTATTAATTTACATGCCCGATCAACTCTTGCGCCAATTTAATTTCCAGTATACGCACGGACCACGTTTTCCCATATTCCAATTGAAATTGCCCGCCAAAAACTCAAAATAATCGAGGTGTGGAATAGACCGTTGTAAAGCTCCTAAAATTCTTGAGTTTTTAACTGGTTTTGTCCTTTTTTAAAATTTAATGTAACGGATCTACGGTTTAATGAAGTTGGTCGTACCAACTACCGTTTGGCAAATTTCATGATTTTTTGTGCAGTTATTTTGTACGTAGACTGGCAATTTTTAGAACGAAAGTGGATTAATCTAAAAGGAAATAGGGTGATAAATCTAAAAATGGTGTCAAACGTTAGGAAAAGTTACGTAAGATTGGAGAAAATTCAGGTTTTATGTAAAATCAACATGTTTTTCTTAAACAAATACTAAAAAATGGTAACTTTTGAACACATTGAGATAAAACCGGGAGGTTTACGGCATTCTACTCCACTTTCGATGTATTGTTAGCCACAAAAAAAAAGAAGATTTTAACACGACGAGCTGACCACCCTGTATATAACGGCGTTATCGATCCGGTTGCGGCTTTGGAAGCTTCCGCTAATTGATGAAGTCTATTGAAATGTAAGCGGAGAATTACAAAAAGAAGGGGATTCGGCCATCGGAAAGGGGTTAAAGCGCTCAGCCGGAGCGTAAACAAAAGAAGAATCGGTTTTTAAATATTAAAAAATCCAATTTCTTCAGATGAATGGCCTGACAGGGAAATCTATTAAAAGGAGCGGGACGGGGTTTATCCCAAAAGGACCGGTCTGTAGTACTTTTCAAACCATTTATCTTTCTTCGGGTGGTAACTTGTAAATAGGATTGTCCGTCAAGAGAGGCGGAAAGTAAGGGTCGAAGGGGTAGCGGGAATGATTAATGTAAAACAGAACATCCCTTGAAACGTCTCCCTAGTCGGAGGATGGGCACTTTTCTGTAAACTCGACCGTGAAGAGCATAGTTCACCTGATGACTAGTCAGCAGGAAGAGGAGAGAAGAAAGCCGTCAGTAATTCCATTTTCAATGACTCACCTGGAAGATAGCGGACGGATCCGATCGCCTCAGTTGTTCCTCCGACACCCCGTGTCCGGCCCGGCCCGGCCCGGCCCATATCCTCTGGGGAGGGTCGTTATTAGTTTTAGCCCCTCGGACTCCATTGTTTAAATTCCGCTCCTTTATGGGAATTTCCTTCCCTTCGGGGACCCGTCTTTCGTGAATGTCCTTTTTCCGCGTTTTGACGGTTTCCATGTCCACTCTGCAGAAAAAAAACGAAGCGTCGTTCCTACTCTCGCGTGTACTGCTTCCAGACTAAAACATAAATTTTTATGCGTTAAAATGGACTAATTACTTCATAGCACTGATTGATACACCGCCGGATAACTCGCGTTTAAATAACTTTAAATAATATTACGATTACGTTGATATATATTCAAAAAGACAACCCGAGTACAAATTTTTTAGGAATAGGAAAAGAAAATATATTGCAATTTCAAACTTTTTCGCCTTGCAATGCTTGTTTTGTTTTCAAATTACAAAAATGATTATAACAATCCATTAATGTTTAATGGTTTAATTGACCATATTCTTTTTATATAAGGTCTTGGTTCAGATGAAAAAGCTAGTGTCAGGAGCGGGATTCGAACCCACGACCTTCAGATCAATACGCCGGTGCTCTTGCCAGTTGAGCTAACGTGACTTCGATCTACTCGGATACCAACACTCCATCCCAACCTACAACCTTTGGCATTTTACCTCTTTTTGCCATTTTTCAAATGTTGTGTAATCAAGATTCGGCGAGTGAAGTGATTACACCAAGATCTTATACAAAATGTAAAACTACTCCTAATGTCATGAACCTGGTCTTTTTTTTTAAAAACTGAAGAAACTAGATATGAAATGAAACGTTTGGAGAGTTTTTGTTGATTTCATCCTCATTTTTCAAATACATATTGACACAAAACCCAAAAGTTGTTTATATAGGATCATAGAAGGTACATCTCAAGTGGTTAGAGCAGCGGCGTATTTAGCCGAAGGTCGTGGGTTCGAATCTCGCTCGTGACACTAACATTTTCATTTCAACCAAGACATTACATCAAAAGAGAAATTAATTGAAAGAAGTAATTTGGCCAATCTGACCACTAAACATAATGCATTTGTAGGAAAGGTCAATTTGGATTAGAATCCAGAGGAGTTACTTACTATTTTTTAAGTGAATAAACACCGGAGATAAAAAAAATTTTGCTGCATGCCTGTTTATCCATTATATGTACGTGTTCTGTTTAAAAATTCTTATTTAACATTTTAAAATAATTTTCACTAAATTAAAACAAAATAAATTTATATTTGCCAATTTATTTTATTGGTTGCATCTTCAAGTTTTTATAACTTTTTATGAATTTAATCTCATTTAATGAAATTCTTTATATTATTTTCTAATTCTTGATGTAAAAAAAAAATCTGGTACGTCTCTTTTTCTTTTTTTTATTTAACTTTCCTTTAAGGACTTATGGCCTTAGGTTCTCGTCTCTTTACAAATCCAAAAAGTTGATATGAAATAAAACGTTTGGAGAGTTTTCGTCGATTTCATCCTTCGTTTCTTCCATATAATGACAAATCTCAACAAAAGTTTTTTATATACGCTCAAATAAGAAACATGCCTCTTTCTATGTTGAAAATGGATTAAAGTTGAATATAGATTAAATCCAGAGGAGTTGTTATTTTTTAAGTGAAAGAAAAACGGACATGAGAGGAAAAAACTGCCCCGGAGAGTCCAGCCCAAAAATATGTATTTTCCTATACAAATCCGTAAATACAGGCTTTAATGGGTGTTTAAATTGAATCCGAATTCATCCGAACCTTTTTTTGACTTACTATAACTAATAAAGTTGACACCCATTCTTTTTTTAAACCAAGATTCCCGGGAATACAAATTAAAAAATAATAATAACTCGATATTTAAAGATTTTAGGACCTTATAACAGGTATAAAGATTTTGTCTAATGCTAGTCCAAAAAGATGTATAATAAAGTTGAAATATATTCAAACAAAACTGAGTACAAAATTTTTTGGGAAAAATGTTTACTCTTAAATTTTTCGTCTTCCAATTTTTTTCAAAAATTAAAATATACGAGACTATACGAATTACGAATTCACCAACGGCTGAACGGCCTCCTTAAATAAATCCGTGCGGAAGATAAAAAATAAAACGTTTCGTGAGTTTTTGTTAATTTCAACCCCATTTTTCTCCTATATAATGACATGGAATCCAAAAGTTGTTTATATAGGCTGGAAGTATAACAATTCAGCTTTCATACTTCTGTCATAAAGTTGAATTATGATAAAATCTCGAAGAGTTACGGATTTTTAAAAGCAAAAACAGGAGAAAAAGAGATAATGTTATTTTTAATAAGATCCTTTATGTATTTTCTAATCCTAGGTTAAAAAAAAATAATCAGGAAATAAATGCAGAAAATCCCCGAATAAAATTTTTTGAGAAAATCCCCCAAAATTATACATATATATTTTATAGATTTTGTGCTCTCAAAATTTTCATTTTGCGAATGCCTCTTCGATTTGTAGGGTCAAAAAAGAACATGCATATTTCCATTGGTTCTAATAACATTGATGTGTAGAAAATCCAGAGGATTTAAATTTTTAGGTGAAAAACAGGACATCGGAGAAACAATTGCTCCATGTTAACTTTCCAGTTTAAAAATGTATATGGTTTCCCATAAAAATTCACCTTTAAAGGCTTTAAAAGGTCCGTAAAAAGAATCCGAATTTTTTTTCGAAAACATTTTCTAGGCTTACTTTACTGATAGCGAAGATATATTATTATATATTATTTATTTTTTGTGGTTTTATTTTAAGGATAAACATTATATTATTCATATTATACCAATTATACCTAACAAATATCTACATAGGATAACGTAACAAATCTACTGTTGCTTTTATTTGAATGCTAATCATACTGATCGTATCGAGTGGGACGGAGTCTGGAATTTTTGCGCGCTATTTCGGATTTTCCATTAAAAACGGTTGCGCAACCGTATCTGATTAATGCTCATTTCATATTTCCTTGGAAAACCAACGTCAAGATATCCGATTTGGTTCAAATCAAAATCAATCAAATAACAATAAATGGAGATAATGTTCTTTTGCAGTTTAACCGAAATTATAGGTTAGTTTTGTAATTTTTATTGCTATTTTCACATACAACTTTCCTTACGATAAGTAAAATTGATAATTCATAGTCTTGGTAGGTAAACACGATGGAAAAAGCTACCCACTGGTGACACACCCTCACACTGCACACACATACACATCACTGAAGAAGATCCCCAGGCCATTGCCGCTTCAGCCGACGTAGAGGATTTCCAGGTATGGTTAGAGTGGAAAATAGGACCGAGGGGGTTTAGGTATTGTCGAATTTATTATAACTTGTTCTCACAAGATCGTGAACGATTGGAATATGAAGGTCAGCGTTAATGGTTTTATTGGAGATGTATAAGGGACCGTTAAGGATCTTTTCTTAGGATTTTGGATTGGAGAGGCGGGATACGGGATGAATGGGAACGTTTGGTTACGTAAAAGGGAATTCAGAAGAAAAATATGCTAATTGGGTTTTGCCTGTTTTAAGTCGAGATGTTTTGTGATACGACGGCCTGTTAACCCCAGGGTACAATTTTGCTATTTCGATAACTATTAGATATTAAATGGTAGTTCAGAAGAAAGACCAAAAAATTATCCCATGGTTAAAATTCTATTAAAAAAATTTGCCTCACGGAACTTTTTAAATTCTGACATTTAATTTTTTTTTAACGAGGGTTCACAACAGCAGAAGTCATATAAACTCTCAGAGTGCGGGTATTTTTGAAAAAAAAAACATTTGTAAGTATTTATTCAGAAATCGTGAGATGCGGTCTGGTACCGGTGGTCACCAGACCGCATCTCATGATTTCTGAATAATTATCGATTAACGGTCACTAATCACCACACATTTGTAAGTATGTCGGGTTCGAATGCAGGGCCGCTGGATTCCTGGATTCGAACCCAAGACCTTAAGTGTTGACCGCCGTGTCAACGCCTAAACAGTTGCGGCCACCGACGCCCCCTTCATTTTAATTCTCTTTAGCATTAAGAAAAACCATCAATTAATCAATACGGATAAAATATAGGAAAACCTATGAAAAAAACTTTCCTAGCAAATTTGGTAGTTGCAAATCATGAAAGGACATTCGTGTATAGTTGATTCGTGGACACCGGTGTGTCATAACTGTTGGTTTAAGTGACGTGCCAAAAGCCAACAATTCCTTTATTGCAAATGCTTTTGGCTCTTCAATGGACAGGTCGTTGACGGGCGCCCGCCCACGCCTGGGAAAGTGCCTCCTTTCATTTTTGACCTCATGGGCCTTCAATGGTTGACGCAGGTAACCTGGCCCATTCAGCACACTAAAACCAACTAAATCCCATTTGTTAGGATTCACCATGAAAAATATGTTTGCATGTAGATGTATCCCTCGGCATTTAAGTTAAGGGACGAAATTGATTCGAGGTGAATTGGCAAATTAATCCTTTATGACTCCTGCCCCCCCCCCATATGCAAATAAACCGTCACAAAGGGCGAATCGGCCTGGATAAATAATGGATTTAATTGGTCTTCAATTAGAGCGGAAAGGAAAAATGAAGGGAATCGACGTTTGGTGGAGATTTTCTTTTCTTCCTATATTTTATTAACGGATGCCGTGAAATGGGGGTTTAACTCTCTCTTTCCAGTTAGGTAAAGCCTGTACAATCGATATTAAAACAGAAAATAAAATAAAAATTGCCACATTTGTCCACCGACCGGAGCATTTCTCCTCTAATAGACCGATTTTGATTTAGTAGAGTCATTTTCCCAAGAAAATATTTATTCAATTAAACTTGAACCCTTTCTGGCCCGTTCTTTGAAATGGGGACTGACTTCATGATCCCAGAAACCTCTTTACGACATCCTACAAAGTCTCAACAGACTACAAAAGACGAATTCAAGAGGAAATCGCATACAATGATATGGTATACAGATGAGATGAGCAAGAGCATTCAAACTCATTAGTACTTCTCGCTCTTTCAAGCTGAAATACGTGCCATAAACACTTGTGCCTTAGAAAATCTTAAAAGAGGTTACACTAGCAAAAAAAATCCCCATAAGATCGGACAGCCAAGCAACTATTAAAATATTAGCATGTAAAAAAATCAATATGATTGAATGCTTCCCAAATCAACAAAACCTGTGGAAACATAACAACCTGATATTATTTTGGGTACCAGGTATAAGGGAATTTCGGGTAAGGAAAACGCAGACACACTGGCCAGAGGAGGTACTGCAAGACCGTACATAGGCAACCGTATTCTTGGGATAACTAATACAAACACAGAATCATCCATCACACACACAATAAAAAAGGAGAAGTGGATAAACTCTAGAGGAGCTAAACACAGTAAACGTGTATTAAAACATCCCTCACCAAGTCTGGCAAACCCACTCCTACAGTTAGACAGGGCTAAATTCAGACTGATAGGACTATATACCGTTCACTGGTATCTGTGCATGGGCGAGATGATCCCATTTGTACATAATGCAATGAGGTGGAAGAAACCCATAACCTAGAACCGAGAAAACCGTATCATCTTCGAATGCGAAGCAACAGCTCAATGGAGACATAACAAGAAACATGCAAAGAAAACATAGGGGAAAGAATTATTGCAAGGGCAGTCAGTGTCGCAAGTACCTAGTACTCCTTGAAAGAAGGATCGAATCGACCAACTGAACTGAGGAACTAGGAATGTACAATATGCTTGGAGAATATAAACCCCCACTTCCTAGTTCCATTTGACTTGAATGGAAATCGGTATCTTTTGTGGTTGATATACATTGGAGGGCAAGACCGTTTTTTCAACATGTACGTACACTGACTCCATTTTTATTCATTCAGTCATGTCCTATACTTTCGGAACCAATCTTCGATAAGCATAAGGTGTTCTTGGGTGTTAGAGGTAGGTTGGACAGGATTCGAGTTAGAGAACAACATTGCGGTATCGTCCGCGTAGGTGGTGATGATAGTATTAGTATAGATAGGTCAGCGGTGTAAGTGATGCAAAGGACTTTGTGGGGCGCCGGCTTGTAACTGTCTGCCTGCCGAGAAATAGGAATGTTGAGGTAGTTGTGGATAGTGATGTAGTAAGGTGTTTTGATGTTTTGTCTGAAGACTTTTGATTGGAAGATTGTATGCGCTCGATTATACATTGCTTGGCACAACCCAACAGTTCCAATCCGTGTCCAAAGTGGTCGCAGTAAAGTCTTTATAAGATTAATTTAGTGCTGATGTTCCTAGAAATCTTCGTAGTTATCTAAGTCTTCTGTAAAATTGTTGTCTCTTAAGTCTTACCTGAGGATTCCAATCATTCAATAAATTAATTTGATTCTATCAATAGGGAAAAATGAGGGCGAAGAGCTCGATGCCTTCGGACCCGGCGTCCCTTAAATCATATCGCATTCTTTAAGTGGAGTTTCCGTAGAAAGAGAAGGGGCTACGTGGTCGATGCGTGGGTTAATAGATACGTCGGATTGCCGGAAGCATTCCAGATATTCGCCCTTCTATCTACTCTCACCAAAAAATAATGAACTTGCCCAACTTCTACCTTGCTTTGTCAACCCCAGGGGAAAAGATCGACATTTTTTCAGCCCAGGTCCTCTCGTCGGTCTGGACCTTGAACTGCTGGCATCTCAGTCTACATATAAATTTTTAAACATTCAAATCCGAGGTGGAAATCTTGCTTCTAAGCTTAATTTACGCCTTCGATAATTACAGATATCCTGGCGGTTGGAACGTCTTTCGTTTCGTGCTTTGTCTAAATTAATTCCTGCTTTGTGCAAACAGTTCTAAGGGCGAATTGCACGCTGCGTACGTTGCCGACGGATTCGCAACCGACCACGCAATTGTCGAACTATGCATGCCAGGCCACTGTAAATATCACGGGGGTTGGATATCGAGCCATTCCTTGAATTTCAATATGCATTTTCTTGTGTAGCGTGAGTTTAGAGAAGATCTGTGCATAATTCAATCCGTTTGCGTGTAGTTAATTATTTCTCAGCCCCCTCGCTCTTTCTCGCTGCCGACCCAGGGTGGGGGTAGAAATGCAATAAAAGTAGGGGCTGTTGAGCAGGGGTGGGTTGTTAGGGCGAGGGGGGTATTGATGTTTACGGGTGTGCCGCAGCAATAACCGCTTGACCGAGCCATTCCCCACCTATTATGCAATAAACAGAACCCTAACGTAATTAAACCATCCTCGTTAATTATTATAAATAAAACGGGAATTACTCTTTCGATCATAAACCCGGCCCGGGCATCTTTAGCTGTGATACTTACCCTTTTAGGTGCATTAATAATATAATAAACGTTACAGACCCCGTTACTACTTTCTATTGAGTTCTTTCCTCCTGAATATCTAGTTCACAGATGCATATCACTAACCATAATATTTAGCTGTTAGTATATCTGAGAAAACATTAAATTAATTTTGATAAAAAGAAAGTGGCATCGTCGGTGGGCCGTATCGACAGAGAAAAGCGCTGTCGATAGGTGTGGCCCTAGGAGCATCTAACTATTAGAATACTTGGCCATGCTAGGTTGACACACCGGCACTGACTTCTGGGACAAACCCCCGCGTACGTCATGCATTGAAAGGTTGCTCGATGTGTTCCACCTAATTGAAGGGTGCAATTCCTTGGCTCCATATAGAGAGCGCGCAGGATTGCCACCAGATAGGAGAATTTGCTTATTACTGAATTAAATATTTGAGTCTCCTTTTCTGAAGGAAACATGTCTGTTTTATTATATATAATACTTTTTGTGTGTATTTGAGAGTAAATGTACTTATTAGAGTAAATATATAATGTAAGACGGCCGATCATGGAATTTGAAGTACCCTATATCGATTAAATTAGCTATACAGTATTAGTAAAGGTTCGTTTTATCCGGTTTGACATTGGTTGCTTGATGCGTGCCATTTAATCGAAATGCTCTTTACAGAGAGCGTGTATGTTTTGGTCCTCTGTTCCGATTTTGGATGAAACAGGTTGTACATTTACATTGTAGGTAATAGTGTCAGATACTAGTCTGTGTTTCTTTGTTGTGAATATTGAGAGGAAATGTATTTATTAGTGTGAGAAAGCCGTTGTCGGAATATTGAGCATCAGATAGACCCTCATTACGATTGTTTAGATATAGATAGTTTGTGTAAATGGTGATGGTATATCGACTACTCCACCACCCTACTTAAGTGAATTCATAGTAAAGAATATAATTGAGAGGGGCACTCTCAACACGACAGACAAGGATGAAACATCTACACGGAAAACAAAGATACATGCAGCCCTGAAGATGATCGCAAAGATGGAAACGTTGGCACGATAAAGAAAATGTTTTTCTAAAACCTACGTCACACCAGACCGCACGATCTCCAAATAATCATAATTGAGAGGATAGGATAGGATTCGATAGGAGAAGTGTGATTGAGCACCGCAGCGAATATCCGGGTCCCCATATCCGATTCTTCGAGGAAACATGTTTTGTATCCGTAGTCTGAATGTATTTATTAGCGTGAATACGTAGTGTGAGAATATTGGAGGGTCCTGGATGTTGGAGAATTCTTATAATTGGTATAATGGCGATTGAGTACTCCCATCGAACCCCAATTAGGTTAGTCATATAACAGGTGTAAAAGATGATGGAGGAATATCAAGTACTCCACCACCCTGTAATGTAATGTAATAGTCGGAGTGTAATATACTGCAGCCTTTAAGAGCTATTGTATCCCCCGTTCTCTGCCGAAAAAGCACATCGGGGAGTCCTAGTTCATCAAGAAACTTGATTAATAGACCCGGTTTCAGTGGTTGAAGCTCTTCTATGGTCACCACCCTGAGCGAATGGTATGTAAATAAGAAGGAAAGTATTTAGGAGTAATTGGAACTATGGATGGATATCAATTTAGGAACTGATAGTGTTGGGTGCTGAAATGACCTAACTGTTGACAGCACTGGAGCCGAATCTCGGTGGCTGGACGGATAAGACCAATGTCTGACTGAACTGCCAACACTCAGGGTGGGTGATTCTCGTGACCTGCCGGCAATTAATTGTGAATTACACAAGCTGGAATTCCCGATGGACTGCGAGAAGTGAATGCCCAGATTTGAGCTTATATAATTAAGCAAATCGGCAGTTTATATTTATCGTGATAAATATATGCAATTATTTAGAAAAAATTCATTTTTATTGTCCCTAGGAGTAGACGGCTAAAAATAAAGGCTGACGTGACAAACGGGTATTTTAAAACTTTGTCACAAGTAATATTTATAAAACAATTGATGGAAATGATTTTTAAGCCGGGGCGAATGCTTTCCTGGAAAGGGGCTTCGCTTTATCATAGGTTTTCCCATGACCTTAACAACACAAACACAAGTGAAATCGTAGCGTGACATCTGTCCTTAAATACGGCAGGGAAGTTTTGGTGAATCGGAATGAAATTTGCATGAACCCCGGCTTGCCATTTGGACGAAGGGGATTTCCATTTTGGCCACTTTTTTCCCTTCCTACCTACAAACAATCGCATCATTCGCTAAAACTGTTCAGCATAAATAAAAATTAATATAGTCTTGAACTCAGATATAAATAATTACTCCAGAAACTTCATATCATGGAAAAAATGCACTAGGTGTCAAATTATGACAATATGAGAGTGTAAAAATTTTGTGTTTTCTGATATTTCCTTTTTAATATTGTCCTTTTTGTCATCAGTTCATTGAAATTGTACTCAACGCAAAATTGGTCCTCCGGGCTGGATATTGTGCCATTCAAAACTATTATTATTTTATTATACTTGTTGCTTGTTCTTCGAAATTATATTAATTCTATACCTTTCACGACTAATCGGAAAAAAATTAATCACCTCGGTAGAAGAAGTAATTTATATTTGGAGCTGGTGGTGATTTTGTAGAATGTAGAAAACCAGATAACTGATTTATATAAGCTCAGATCTGCACGATTAACATAACATACGCACGTGAAGTGAACTTATATTCACGTAGAGATTTGTCGCTAATAAACATATTTAATCTAGATATACACAAAAGGAATCACAAAACGAGATATCCGCCCAAGGACTCGCTGCCGTGCTCAAGCAAAATTTTCAAATCTGATTGCATTACTATACGCTATCTATATAGAGCCACGGAATGACGACAATTAAGTGGGAAACATCCAGCAACTATGTCTACATGCAGGATACAACAACACATTTACACATACTTATAACTAATCGAATGGAGATGGGGGTACTCAATATTCCGCCATTGACCCTCACCCCTCACATTACTCAGTCACGCTAATAAGTATATTTATTCTCCATATACACAGACCGAAATATCAGTATTTAGTATTACAAGTACTACATACAATAAAACAACCCTGTTTCCTCTAAAAATAGGAACAGGGGACCCTCGCTCAACTCGCTTAGCATAATAATAATACACGGTGGTATTCCTACAAGCTCTCTATATAGAGCCAAAGATTGACTTCAATTAAGTGGGATACATCAAGCGACCTTTGTCTACAAGCCGCACACAACAAACCTTTACACATGCTGTATATCCTATCTAATTGGGGGTAGAGATGGGTCTTTAGCCCAGGAGCAAGAGTCCGTCAGTTGGAAGACTACTTTACAGAGAGAGAAAATGCGAATTTTGTATGTATTAATTAATTTACCGTATAACTATATATTTGCGTTGCACAGGTTATGTTTAAGCTTCTATCTGCGAAGAAAGGATAGAGAATGAAATTGGACTTACGTTTTTCGACATACACACGGGGGTTTCTCAGGCAATAGATCGGAAAAAGTGTCAAGCGTGCACGACTTTTAATTTTAGTGTGATTTATTGCAGGAAAAGCGACTTTGTTCGCCTGTTCCGCAAACAAAAGAGCTGTACGTCATACTTGCATTACTACTATATGGCCCTGTTATGGAAATTGACGTTGATAGATCGAATTGGTCCGATTAAAATCAGTTTCCTGTTGCAATCATGTTTCGTACAGGAGGAAGTCCACTAAGGTCCATTTTTCATTTCCATATTCACTGGAAAGTTGTGCGAAGTTAATCCGAAAGTCTACGTAAATATGAAGGCTTATAGCAGCGTTGGTACTATAGTGCAAGAAGACAAAAGGTATATTTAACACATTTTATGTCTTCTTCTGCCTGTTTTTAGCTAAGCAGAATATTTTTGAGTCTCTTCTGTCTTCTCGCTGTTATTTCTTCTACGAAGTTGATGGCTACGTTGGCAAATTATATAGTTGCCATGGTCTTATTGGTTGCTTCGACTATCACAGACGCCTACTCTTTCCCCAGATCTTTATGTAGTGTGCCATTATGTACATATCACGGTGATAAATCTCCGTCGTTGAACGCTTTTTGTGAATCTGCCGCTGGTCCATTCGTAGCAGTATACACAGAGAGCACTTTTTAAGAAACCAATTTTAGTTTTAATGTGTATAACATTATATTTAGAGTAAAAGGAATTTATGAATGTTTGTGTGCCCTCCCCAAGTGGTAAGTCAATGGCAGTTATTTTCTTTGCGATTTCAGCTTGTAGTCTCCTAGATATCGCATTGTATCGCTCGATTCCGCTCCCAGTGTAAACAGATAGCAGCCGATCCATGCAAACTCAATCGAGTCTCCTCAGCTCTTCACAAATTAATTTCACGGGAAAAACTATATTTGTACGTTTTTTCAAACTACATTTCATAATATTTGTTTTCTTCCGATTTTTGTAGTGTTTGGCCTGCAGGTTGAATACATCTGATTTCAAAAGACGCCATTCATTTGTATTTTACCGACGTTTAAAGCGTTGTCTCCGCGTTTTTAACTGCCAGGTTGTATTTAAGCGGGGCATAGATTTCTTGGGTTCCAATTATTTTTTCCCTTGACGGAGGGTGCGATAAATTTTAACAGCGGACTGAAAATATCCAACTCAAACCCTTAACAGGTAATTAAATGTAAAAAGCCGAGGGCAAAGACTAGAAGGAGTCCACGGACCTTTCTTAAACATAGAATGATTAAAAAGTTGTCCTACTTTTCGCAATACATATCTGTGCAAGTTCAGAAAATGTACACATTTATTACAATCAGTTACCTTATTTAAATTACGTAATGAGCTGGATTTACGAATGACAGATCATGTGACGTGAAGGGTGTTAAAAATCATTGTTGTTCTCCCAACTATACGCGAAGAATAATCGTCGTTTAGTAGGTCGCGAGGCCATGTTTATTGTGTAATTGTAAGGGTGTTTTATATTGGATAAGTAAGTATTGGGCAACTAATCGGGGTGGGAGTGTAGTTTATTGTGGAAAATGTTTTGGTACTTTCTTTTTCACGAGAGGGATTTGAGATCATTGTGTCGGGTGTCGTTGGAGAAATAAGGTGCATTGACTATTGGTCTTTGGATTGGAAGGACTGTTTTCTTTGAATGTTGGAAGGATGAGCAGTGCCCACAGTTCTTGTACGTACGTCCAAATTGATTTTAGTATGGTTTCGTTGGTTGTCGGTTTGGTTTTTTGTCGTCTTTTCAGTCGTGGGTGCACTTCCAGGATAGTCGTGAGTTATAGCTGTCCTATAACATTTTTTTTTGTTCTCCCAACTTTCAACAAGTACTAGACCTTGGTAAGGAGTTTCTGAGGACATCGCTTCATCGGGTTATAGGGGTGGTTTCTATGGTACAAAAGGTGGTTTGAGATCGTTGTAAAAGGTTATATTCGACATATGATTTGTGTGCTAGTAGTAGTCCGAACGTTAAAGCCAGAAACACACTTACCCGATGCTACGCCATGCGACGCTACCCGATGCTACCCGACGCAAATCCAAACTCCGATTTTCCATAAGGTTGCATTACCCCCGTGCACATCTACCCTGTGCTATGCGATGCTACGCCATGCGACGCTACCCGATGCTACCCGACGCAAATCCAAACTCCGATTTTCCATAAGGTTGCATTACCCCCGTGCACATCTACCCTGTGCTATGCGATGCTACGCCATGCGACGCTACCCGACGCAAATCCAAACTCCGATTTTCCATAAGGTTGCATTACCCCCGTGCACATCTACCCGATGCTATGCGATCCCCACTGTCCAGATTTTCGTCGGGTAGCATCGAGTACAGTCGAAGACAAAAGAACTGGACACTTATATTTTTATTCAAACTACATTTATTTTTGTCGTTATATTAATTACAACATACTTATTTTAATATAAACCAAATTAACTGTGATTAAAAATTAATTATTTTTATTTAAAAAATTAATTGTAATGGTTTGGTAGAAAATTAATCAAAACACCGGAATACGATTTTTTGATATAATGAATTTAACTAACAATTTATTGTACTCGCTTCGGCGGTACATATACTAAAATTGGAACAATTTATTACACAGTTTTGCTCATAAAATTTACTTAACAATTTATTTCATAGTTTTGCTATGAAATTACACCATTTTCGTCGGGTAGCATCAGAACAGGACACTCATATTTTTTGTAGTTTATTTCAAACTAAGTACATCTAATTTTTACGTTATATTAATTACAACATGTTATTTTATAAACATTGTTTAATTATGATGGTTAGGAGTAACTTTATTTAAAACAATTAAGTTTAACAAACAATTTATTAGATGATTGTGCTCATAAAATTTAACTAACAATTTATTACAAGGTTTTGCAGGTCAAAATAGTTCATTAAGAACAAAAGATGCGTTGCGATTGTGATAGTGATTATTGTGATAAACGCTGTGGACTGTACGCGACTTGTGCTTGCGTCGGATAGATGTGCACACCCCACCAAAACGTGGCAAGGCGTCGGGCAGCATCGGGTAGCGTCGCATGGTGTAGCATAGGGTGTGTTCCCGGCTTAATTCTCTTCGTTTTACTCGTGTGTGTATGTTCCAGGTAGTTTTATTGGCTAATGTTGGTTTTAATGGAAGTATTTATTGAGAAATATTGTATGAGGGATCTTGCTCCGAAAATGGGTACTTTTGCTTTCGTTAAGCTTCATACGCCAGTGTTGCTCTATTCGGCTATATCCAGCACATTTGCCTGAAGCTCCTCCGCAGCAATTGTGGGATCGGGATGAATGCACTGGACAGCTGTGTCGCCGGCAAAAGATATAAGGATTGCAGAAGTTGAAGTTTGGATATCTGCGGTTCATAATACAAGTGAAAAAATTATAAGCAATGACATTCATACTAATATATCTGGCTTTTCCTGGCAGGAGGTGTCCACAAATTCCAAAAAACAAGTGTATCCATTCAATTTTGGTATATCGTAAAGGGAATTTCTCAATTTATATAAACGCATATTTGTCATTACTTAATTTCCTATTCACAAATTTTTTTGATACAACACGCTGACATTATAAAAATGCTATCGTATGACATTGACCTTGTCGAGGAAAAATGACTTCGACTTTTAAATTACAAGGCAGACTTCTAAAGATGATTTCTTATCAAACCCCACTAAAACCCTGGGAAGAAAAAAAAAACTAAGTTCTTAGAAATGCTAAGTCGGCAAGGAAACGTGATTTTGCTCAACCGAGCCCTAATATATTGTGGGGAAATGGATGACATTCCCATTCTTGTTTCTCTACCTGTTTCCACGGTAGGGTCGCCGGCCGGGTACCTGTTAACGTGAACTCAAGGGAAGGCTTAACCGCTCTTAAAAACAGGTGCCTCCCTGGACTTGTTTTCATTGGGGCAAAGAAAAAAACTATAAAGAACAGGAAATTTTAAGGTCAATCTCACAAAATGCCAACGTAATCCTTATTCTTAGGTGACCGGTCGTTCCAGCGCCATTCCTGATGAATGTTTGTTATCGGGTTAAGACGAGGAGGTCTTGGGGCCATAATTATTTGAGGAGAGGTGGAGGGTTCTTGGGATGGGCAATAGTGAAGAGGGTTTGAGCAGTCGAGGTAAAATGGATTGAAAAATTGGAGATATTTCACAATTTATTCGGATAAATCACGAAATATGTCGAGAATTCGACCGGGTAATGAACAACGCAGTCATTTAATCGTAGTGGAACAATCAAACATAATAACAAATCATCATTTTTATAGATTCATTAAATCCCTTCGTCATGACGTTAAGGATAAACTGGTACAATTAATCGGCCGAAAGAAGTCGAGAAGGGGAGGTACATCTAGGAATCGAAGTCTAAAGGGTAGATCGTATCGTTTTCAAATTGTTAACCACATGGCATGCAGATGGTGTGTACAGTTGTTTCATTCCATTTTACCTCGAACTTCATCACATTCATCGTCGAAATACTTTTTCACAGTAACATTTGCAGAAGAAATAACTGGGTCTATGTATCAAAACGACACAATTCCACTCGTACCGATGGATTTTAAAACTACTTAAAAAACTTTGTTAAAATATTTATTTGTGACCTGTACATGAATTATACACATTACAAATTGTTCTTAACGGTGTAAAATCTCGGTGAAAACACTAACATACGGCCAGTACTGCACCCGATTAATCTATAAAAAGCCAATGATGGCACTTAGTTTGTCATGGGAGTTAAGGCGAGGAGGTCTCGGAGCCATCGTCGTTTGAGATGAACTTGGAAAGTTCTTGTGAAGTAGTGAAGAGGGTTTGAGCAGTAGGGTCAGGTTGGGTTGAAAGAACTTAGTGAAACTTGAGGAAGCGGGAACGGATGAATTATAAGAGAATGTTAAGGTCATTGTGGATAGTGTGGTTAGAGACATAATGAGGAGATTGGAGATTCTCAGGATTTTTGATTGGAACCCTTAGATTCGTTGGATGTTAGTTGGCTGGTGATAAACACAGTTCCGCTCCATCCAAATTGGTCGAAGTAATGTTTTTCTTTATCCTCTCATCCTGTGATTTCGGTCCTATAGGTCATCGTAGTTGTCCAAATAGTCTATTTACTTCTTGTCGGCTGGTTCTTGTGGGAGTATTCAACATTAGACTACGTCTAAGTACAGCCCTAAGTACATTACTTGTGTAAATGTCGGTAGTTCTTTACTGTTAACGTATAGACGTGGTCAAGGCTGTTTGCTTAGCGTAAAAATAATTTAGGTACATTTGTCCTCCTTCAGTTTTATCTTCCACATTTTGCACCATTCGTCAATACGCTCAAGAGGCTCCTGGATTTGGCAGGTGGCTTCGGTAGGACTGGACTTAGGAGTTAAAATTGCAGTATCGTAAGCGTAGGTTGTACAGATGGTGTTGGGATGTATCGGAAGGTCACCAGTGTAAATTGTATATAGGTATTATTTAGAAATCGTGAGATGCGGTCTGGTGTGATGTAGGTTTCAGAAAAACATTTTCTTTATCGTGCCAACGTTTCGGTCTTTATTGAGATCATCTTCAGGGCTCAAAGTGTTTGTCTTCTGTGTAATTGTGCCATTCTTGCGTGTCGTGTCTAGAGTGCCAGTGAGATTTTGCTATTTTGTGTTTATATACGTTGGATTTTGAAGGGGTGGGGAAGGATGTCGGTATAGAAAAGACATTTTTGTATAAGCCGTCGGCTTCTTTGAGGTGAAAAGAGCCGATGAAGGGAAAAAATGTGTTGGTAATGGTTCGCCCAGATTATCCTTTCAGGATTATATAGAAAGGGATAAATAAGGAAAAGAAAGCTAAATTGTTGGGAAATTAGACTATGTGAAAAATATTTGATGTGTGGAATGTATGCCTTATACAAAAATGTCTTTTCTATACCGACTTCCTTCCCCACCCCTTCAAAATCCAACGTATATAAACTCAAAATAGCAAAATCTCACTGGCACTCTCGACGCGACACGCTAGAATGGCACAAATACACAGAAGACAAACACTTTGAGTGAGTAGAAATACTTTGATCGAATATATATAAAAATATATTTTGCATTGTATAAATTCACTTTTTCACATCCAAAATGTAATTGTTATATGTAAACGATGTTTGTAAATCCCAGGCCCTGAAGATGATCTCAATAAAGTTCGAAACGTTGGCACGATAAAGAAAATGTTTTTCTGAAACCTACATCACACCAGACCGCATCTCACGATTTCTAAATAAATATCGATTAACGGTCACTAATCACCACACATTGTATATAGGATGGGGCCAAGAATACTCCCTTGTGGGAAGTCGATCTGGATCGGCCTGACTTCCAAGAACTCGTTGCTGCATCTTACTCTGAACGATCGGCCGATGGGATTTTTAGGATTTGGCAATAATGAGTGGGTAGGAATAGCTTTAGTTTGAACACCCGGGTGCCAGACGTTGTCAAAAGCTTGGGACATGTCTAACACTTAAAAAACTAAAAGCTAATTTTACTGTTATATATTATAGATGATATTTCAGCAAGCTCATCGTATCGCAGAGCATCACCCGATACCGCACCTCATGGCTCACCACCCTTACAGATTTCCTGTTACATTAATCCGTAAAATAATCCTCCTATCACCTTTCTTCAAATGACTCAAAAATTTCGTTCTAGCGCTTGGGTTTTCAGCTTCTGAGCAGCTTGACCGTAGAAAAAAAATTGTAGTTGGATCTAGTTCCCTCTTCCATTCCTTAGCTCGTATCCGAGAATCGCATTACACAATTCTGTAAGGAAGAAAGCACAGTCAAATATACAATACGCAGTCCCCATTATTCTTTACTTACCTGGACAGTATGTTCAAAATTGACGAATTAAAAAAATCTAAAACAATAAAGCGCAAGGACTAGATTGTATCCCATTTGAATGCTATAAAAATGCCCCCGAAAATTTTCCGCGTTTTCTGCTTGAATGTTTCGTTGCTATATTTGATGGTCAAAAAGTGCTAATGTGTTTTAAAGAAACCATTATTTTTACACTATTTAAGAAAGGAGATGTTGACTCTCACATATTTATAGAGCTATTGATATATCAGTCAAATATATCGCGTTATCAGTAAAATCCATACAGGTCTTAGATTATCAAAGTCAAGACAAAAAATGTATTAAAAGGAAGCTGGGTTTAGATTTTATTATAGCACAGTAGTTATTTTCCCTTTGTCACAGAAGGTGAATGCCTTTTTTGTTGACTTCCAAGCGGCCTTTGATTCAGATGCACTTCTATACAAAAATATATAATATAGGGCGGTCAACAAAATTAAAAGACGGTATAAAAGGTTTAATGGATGGAACAGTAGGGTCTACCTGGTGTAAAGAGGATTAGTAAAGAGTTTGAGATTTAAAAAATGAAGTCAAACAGAGTTGTTTATTAAGTCCACTGTTGTTTTCATTCTACATAAAAGGCAGAAGAATACTTGTGGTGGTATTTTCAGGGTATTGAAATTGAAATAAGTAAAATAGTGTAACATTGACGCCTACTACAAACCTGACAAACCATCTTAAATGAATACTTGCCAAACCAATCTTTATTTAAAACAAAGTCTAATTAATACATTTAAAAAATAATAAACGTTTTGTATGAAGACAAAGCAATTAATTATACAACGTTACTCTTTACCTGATTGCAGACTGCGGGGTTTCAAGGATTTTCAATTTTTTCTTGTAAAAGCGCTCAAGGTGGACAAATAATCGAGTCTTTATTATAGCGAAAGGTTTGAATCATCCCATAAAAAATTCTGTTTCCAGCTGGAAGAGGACGTCCGTTGAACGGTTAATCAGCCCGGAGAATGTCGCTATCTTGAAATCTGTTCGATAAGACCCCTTAAATCCAATGATCCTGTCTCTCGTACCGTTGTAAAACGTTCACTACACCGTAGAACTCTTTAATCTCCACGTCGTTCTCAGTAAATCGGCGTTTTATGTAGCGACATTCCAGTTTAAAAAGATATTTGGATTGGTGTAATGGAAAACTGTTGACTTAGGAGTGGAGTTCAATTTTCCGACAGAAATATGTCAAATATGAATCCAGTCTGTGAGATTGTGCTTATAAGTTCAATTGGTAAAAAGATATCTTTTTGGACAGAGTTTGACTGGAAGAGAGAAAC
Organism: Cimex lectularius; assembly: GCF_000648675.2. Taxonomy (NCBI): domain Eukaryota; kingdom Metazoa; phylum Arthropoda; class Insecta; order Hemiptera; family Cimicidae; genus Cimex; species Cimex lectularius. The sequence goes on along the minus strand of NW_019392770.1, from coordinate 763,525 downwards.
AACAACAATGCCACTTTAACCTTTATAACATACCTCTAGTGTCCCATCTCTAGAACTAGTTGGCAAACCGACAATTTTCCGAATTCAAATATACAATAAAATAATAAATTATTTGAGACTTTTCCTCATGGGGAAAATAGGTCCGAAAGACAGGGGCCATTATGTCAAGATTACAAATGATCACGTCCCACTACATTCGTCAGCACACAGAACGTTTGTTCGTCGGCCAGTGCCCTCGCCCTCAACGTTCATTACGGATTTCGTCCGTGTAACGCCGGCCGGAGGTGAGTCAAACGATTTAAAAAGTGGCCACGACTTGGCTATTGCTTTTCAACCAGCTTGGAAAATCGTCAGGAGGAAAACTGTTGTTCATATCCAGGCTATTTAGTCAAGTTGTCTTGAATTGAAAGCATAACAGTTTTCTACCTTTATCCTGCGGATCCTGCATTAACGTAAAGCTCACGCTCAGTTTATTCTTCAGTTTTACATAATATCGTCAGTGAATGGGTATTGTATAGATTAACATAGGATCCCGACCTATATCTCTAGGTATACAGTACATGACAGTTCAGTGGGAGATACAGTTTGTTTCCTATATCAAACTCATCCAGATAACTTCAACCCTCACGAACGCATAAGAAAAGACCCACCTTGACGAACCGCTGTAGATGAGAAAAGCAAAACAGCGTCTAACAAACGAAAACGGAAGGTCATCAACTTCGTACACTTCAAGAAAGATACGATTTTTCGCCTTCTGCTAGATTGGACAGTTTATTGATCTGCCCTTTTATAAGTGTGTAACCAATATCACAAAACACCAGTTTTAAAGAATCATCGAAGGTAAGAAACGCTTAAAAGAGCCTGACAGGACAAAACAGGTTGACGCCTTCGCAGTCCTCAAGAAGGATTCGACTTTTCGACATATGTTAGCTTTGAGGGTTTGCTGGGGAGTACTTTTATAAGTTTGTACTACAATTATCAAAAAAGACCCGTCTTAAAGGCCCACTGAAGATGGAAAAGCTTAAAAACTTATGACAGACGAAAACCGTTCATCATCGTCGCAGACCTCAAGAAAGATCCCACTTTTTGATTTCTGGTTGCTTTGAGGATTCAATGACGGTCCTTTTAAAAGTTTGTAAAACGAACATCAAAAAACACTACACGTAAAGAACCACTAAAGATGAGAAACGCTTCAATCCGTCTGTTAGTCTAAAACCGAATGTCTTCATTTTCGCAGACCTCAAGGAAGATTCGATTTTTCGATCTGGGTGCTTTGAAGGTTTATTGAAAAGTCCTGTTATAAGTTTGTAACACAAATGTTCAAAAAGAATCACTGAACTTGAGAAAAGCTGACGTCCGAAGTACCAAAATAGAAGGTCATCACCTTCGCAGACCTCAGTAAATGTGCTTTTTCACACTAGCGTTCTGGGTTCGAAACCCGGCTAAAACGTTTAAGTCGAGATAATATAAGAAAATATTGTAACATGATGTACTCAGCCTCACGATTGCTACTCGTAGTTGGTCGTGTATGACCTTTTATGGATGACACTTGTTTAACGGTTTGATGAGTAATAAAACACTAAACAGGATTAATTAAGGTTTTTAGTTGAGATGAAAAAAGTCAATGGCACGAGAGGGATTCGAACCCACGACCTTCGGATTGATACGCCGCTGCTCTACCACCTGAGCTATCGTGACCTCGATACACTCGGACATCAACTCCCCATCTCAACCCCACCTTATGAGTTTTCCCTCCTTTTGCCATTTTTGATGTCCGAGTGGATCGAGGTCACGATAGCTCAGGTGGTAGAGCAGCGGCGTATCAATCCGAAGGTCGTGGGTTCGAATCCCTCTCGTGCCATTGACTTTTTTCATCTCAACTAAAAACCTTAATTAATTGTAAAGTATTAATTGTTTAAGCGGACCACGAAAATAGTGAATTTAAGGAACTAAACAGGATATTGTAAAATATGTGAGTAAGCAACTGTAGCAGAGCTTTACTGGTCATCGGGCCGCTCCACACCCTAGCGTTGTCTGTCCTCGGTGATGATATTATAGCCTATTGAGTTTGTGGCCAGACCACGAGACATAATCGGCGCCATGTGTTGCCTTGGTGATTTTTATTAAGAGCTTACTTGGAAGTCTTTTTACAAGTCCTGTTCTACGAGAAAACTGATTGCATATCTTAAATATAGTAGCCTGCGCCTGCCGCAGGACACAATTTTGTAAGTACCACGGCCGAAATCCCATGGTGGAGTTGGTAGCATACATATTGCGACGAGTTAATTCCCCGATTGGCTTTTCCCAGTAGGGATCGAATTAAAATTAAATCTGTTCCCTTGTAGCCACTTGTTAGACATCGACTTTCTGGATTATGGTACGGCCGACTATGTGACACCGGGAAATTGTCGAGTGCCCGATTGTTCGAGCATCTGCTTTCCCTCCCCGGGCAGCTGTCTCTACATTCATTGTGTTTACCCTTTTATTGATTTCTTTTCCCTTACAATACTCACCCCTGTAGTATGTGTGTGGAGTGGATGTATCCTTGTGCTTGTTTGCACCGGGGTTAATTAAACGTTCTCGATTGACGGGGTATATCGTCCTCCCTCTGTTTGCCATTTTGGCGGAATATTAATTAATTCGATAATAATAAGCGAGGAAGTTTTTAATGATTGGAATGATGTTCAAACCGCCCGGGCTTAAATCGTTTTACTGGCCCTCCCCGGGTTTTATGTTACAAACAGTACACGCGACACGTTTTTCCAGGCAATTTATATTATTGACTTATCTCATATTTTAAAATCTTTAGAAAAATTTCTATTCCAGGCTTAACCGGTCGCGCAAATTAAAGTGATCAGGGTTACTGATTTTCTCGTGTTATATATGCAAAACGCAAACATAAACAAAACCTTAGCAAACGTTTAGATTTTTTCTTTGAAACAAAATGCATGGTAATTTTTCCATCGTAATTCCAATTTTGTTTAGAAGGATCTCGCGATTTGCGTTGTCGCCAGTGTGCAAATGTAAATAATGTCTCTACATCCTTGGGATCGAAGGTAATTTGCATAGGAAAATATCGTGACGCTATTTATCGCGCACCTTTGAATCTGTTTAAACAGTGTTCATCCGGACATTTCAAATTCACACAATATTACTGTGTAATTTCCATTTTATTATTTATTATTATTATTCTAAATCTGTTTAAATCAAGATTTATTCTTTTTTTTAATTGTCCTTTCTCAACACCCCCATTGTTCATAGTTGGAGAGAAACAGAATCTTCTTTTATGTACCTTTGCCCCTTTGTCGCCGGAACTCGCAGTTTGAGATTCAGTCAATTCCTTTCGTTGAAGGAGACGTCATTTACGGAAGAATTTCTCAGTTTCCCTTATCAGTTATCACTGTCACTTGATGTCGCAAAGGTCATAGAATCTTGTAAAGCTTGAGTCATTTGCAAGTTGAGAATTAGACAAAATTACACATAATTTTACACAACGGTATTTATTGTTAAGATACAACATAGTAATCGTCGTACTACTGACCGTTTGAGTACACCGATTGTCTCATCTTTTTGATTAAAAATTATATTGTCTTTTACGATCTTTGTGTTAACCCTGTCAATTATTTTAGGGTAGATCGAGAAAAATGATGACGTAGACTTGTAACAATCGGCTAGTTAACATTGCTCGATCTAACAGGCCAGGGCCAATGTTAGATGTTAGGTCGAAAATGTAGTCACGTTGCTATCCGTTAGGGCGTAGGTAAACAACATGGCAGCCACGAATTTAACAGCTGTTTTTTGTTTACAGTGCATAGATAGCATTTTGAATGAAAGAGTTGATTAATATTCCTGTTTTACTAACCTTTGGAATCTTACAATTTAACCCAAAAGAAAATCAAAATAAACAACAAGTCTTCAAGGAATTTATTATTTTTGGTTCTACCAGTGACCACGCGCAGCATTGCGGACAAATTTAATTAACATGCAACGTTTAACATGATAAGAAAAGAAGGGGGCATTCACGATCTTAATGGACATTTCTCTATTCGAGTTAATACGAGTTAAAATCTTACAAACATTGTGAATACCCCTATAATTATAATATCGTGTTAACTTCCTTCATTGTTAGGTTGTTATATCGTACATTACATATTCAAATATTTTTTGTGTGTGGGCCACTTGGGAAAGAATGTAGAGGTTTACAATCGGGAAGTTTGTTCCGAGCAAAATTTGTAGTCAAGATTTTCCATTAGGCGAGCTCGGGGGTTTCAACAAAATGTGTATTGAAAGAGTCTAGGTTCAATTTCACAAATTGTTTGCAATATCCCACCACACGTAGGTAGGGTTCACACCAACGGGGTAAGATATGCATCTTTAAGTCGTAAGCGATATACGACATAAGATACGCAACGCTCAGACTTATAAAAAACGTGAAGGAAGATAAAATTCACACCTGTACGATTGCGACATGTGTCGTAAGATAAGTGTATCAAGAGACACAGCTGGTTGTCTCTTCATTCTGTATCGTACGATATTCCGAAGGCTGAAGATGGCAAATTCAAAGAGTGAGGGCATCAGCTTTGTGATTCGCTGGCTGGCTCTTGTCTTATCGTTTTCAGTATGAACCTCACTTACCTTAGGATAAAAATCGTGTATCTAATCTTCTGGGATAAATACCTTACATCTCAGGTATGAACCCGGCTAGACGGCATTGCGATTCGATATCACCCGAGTCGAAATTGAAATTGGGAAGACAGCTGCCTCTGCCTTAGCACGGAGAAGCGTACTGTTCACTGTGAGTATTGCCGAACGATGCCGTAGATATCGCGCGAATAGAAGGTGAAATCTCAAATAAAGTTGCCGTTGACTTTGCACGGATTAGCATGCGACTTCTTTACACATCGAGCGATGCCTTGCGATGTCGCGCTGTGATGCTTTTATGCCCAGCTATAAAACTGCTGTAGTATTTCCGATTGTTTGAAATCACACGTTTAGTTGTATGTGACTCGGTAAGTCAGTTTCAATTTTTGTATATAACTTTGTTGTATATGTTCAAAAATGGCACATGGAATCCTTGGAAAAATTTTTCATACGAGTCCGAACAATTCCAAGGGACCCTGCGAGCGCTCAGAGCTTAATAAAATATAGCGGGTCATAGTGAAATTGTAGACTTAAAAAAAAGTTTTTCTCCGTTTCAAATCGATATGCATGCAAGTAATTTAAAAGTCGATTAAAGTGACAATCGTTTGACAAATCTTATCCGGTCGTATTTAACCGTCTTCTGGGTTTAGGGCAAGATGATGGGGCCCTACAAGGGAGGCATCCTTGCTCTCAGCCCTAACATCCGAGAACACTTGGTCAATGGTGCGCAAAGTGAAAAACAAAATCGAAACATTATCTGACTTTACGGAGGTTCGCAACAGATGAGGTCCTATCAACCACCGGGTAAAAACAACATGTCAATACCCCATGACCTTTCAAGTAATTGTTACGAAGACTTTTAGGACCGCAATTTTGGCAATTAACTAACTTCCTACAAGACCGTAGACTTAAGTATCCACGACATTCCATTTTTCAATGAATTAATACAGCTTTCTGTTTCAATCTGACGTTTATGATCAGACCTACCAACCCTACAGCTAAAGCCCTTTCTACATTTTACGTTCCGAGAACCTCCTGGATGGCCTCGAGACCCTTTACATTGGCTGGCAGCGTTTTTCATGACATGCCGTTCGATTTGTTACCGACATTGTTACATAATCTCCTGGAGTAGTTTTTGTTTTGTTTTAATTGTACTCAATTTGTTTTATTATGGAATTGCAGCGAAATGCGTGCACTTGTCTAAAAGGAATTTGACCGAATTTTAAAAAATTTCGTTTCACACATGTACAACAAATATAGGCCTCAAAGGGTTGTTAAAACGAGCAGCAACATTGTTTATTTTACGAAGTTGAAATATCAGTTTTGAGGTATAACGAAAGAACGTGAGTTATTAACTGTCAATTTTATCTTTTATCTCTTTATTTCTAAATAAGGCGAAATGGCATGGAAAGTTTAACCCTTGGGAAAAACGCTCAGACTCGATTATGGTCGACTGGTGGAGACGATAGTAGTACCGATGATCAGGAACATTGCGGGTCTGTTAACTCGGCGTTTTTGCAACCCCAAAAAGGAAAAGTGAGCATGTTATCGCTTCCAAGTTTAGTTCCTATCTTGGAGTGCAATTTCCGCTCCGAGTATGTGGCCGAGGCACGGTAATTAGATAATTATTGTTGTCGAGGAACCGGGTTCAATCGATTAGGCGGCATTCCTTCCAGTCGGAACGGCGGCTTTGAACCCGGCCGTAAGCTCCATTACACAATTGTTACGCTGGTCAATTTGCGTAGTGCCGGCGTTGCCATACCCGCCGACAGGGCTGTACAGCGGTACGCGCCGCCCCGTTCATGTCAACTTACACTCCAAATAATTTCTTAAGCTGAATCTGCAGAGGTTCTATCACAAAAATTGCAGTCAGGCGTACTCAGAATGCGAAGAATGGATATATGCTTCCTTTCTTGCCCAGAGTTGACCAACACCGAATTTAGCAAATTTGCTAAGCTTAGTTAATGGGTGTAGGGCGTGTGCACTGTTTTTCATCAGGGTTTCATCTCGTGTATAGACAACACTGATTTTTCAGGCGCCAATCTAAAATCACCATCTTGGCGTCTACTATCGCCAACATGGCTCTTCACCTAACCACTGCGTCTTGTATCAACTGTTATATGTATCAGAAATAAAAATTTTCATATCGTGATTATAATTTAGCCCTTTCTTACCAAAAGTGCCTTAAAAAAATGCAAACATTAGCAATTTTGTTTAGGTTTATCAGAAATCCGGCGCGTTTATGGAGGGCGCAGAGTTGTTTAAGCCCGAGTATTGGCAACACTGATTTTTCAGGCGCCAATATAAAATCACCATCTTGGCGTCTTCTATCGGCAACATGGCTCTTCACCTAACCACTGCATCTTGTATCAACTGTTATATTTATCAGAAATAAAAGTTTTCATATCCTGATTATAATTTAGCCCTTTCTTACCAAAAGTGCCTTAAAAGGAATGCAAACATTAGCAATTTTGTTTAGGTTTATCAGAAATCCGTCGCGTTTAGGGGGAGCGCAGAGTTGTTTAAGCCCGTGTATTGGCAACACTGATTTTTCAGGCGCCAATCTAAAATCACCATCTTGTTGTCTTCTATCTGCAACATGGCTCTTCACCTAACCACTGCATCTTGTATCGACTTATATTTATCAAACATAAAAATTTTCATATTCTGATTATAATTTCCTGATTTTCGTCTTGAATACCTGAATATCTAAACTCAGGGATTTCCAGCTAACCTTTTACTCCTACTATATGTCTTTATTATTCTGTATACATATTAATTTTACAATTCGGAAATATATATCACAAAACAAAAAAGTTTAAAACCGCCTGAGGAGCTAGCTTTAAAAAAAAATTGCTAAAGTACTTACCTATTCATTAGGCCATAAAGTGTTAAAAATGAAACATACTCACCAGAAGTCAGTGATTGATTATATAAATGTGTGGTGATTAGTGACAGTTAATCGATATTTATTTAGAAATCGTGAGATGCGGTCTGGTGTGATGTAGGTTTCAGAAAAATATTTTCTTTATCGTGAGTAGTATAAGGGATACCACCAGCACCCCCCTCCACTTTCCTTCTCGTGGTATCCCACGGTGTTTTTCCGCCCAAATTTAAAAACATGGGATCTGATTGGTTCTGTTTTACCGCCGGCCCCCCTNAGATGATCTCAATAAAGATCGAAACGTTGGCACGATAAAGAAAATGTTTTTCTGAAATCTACATCACACCAGACCGCATCTCACGATTTCTAAATAAATATTGATTATTTATATCATAATATTTTATTGTATTAGTGTATTTTGTTGAGCCAAATGTTTCAGCGTTGGGTGAATTTTTCGAAGTCGCTTTTTGGTTTTTGAACAGCAATAGGATTCCCTCCTCCGTCCGGTGAAGGGGAGTGACAAAGTGTTTCTATCTCCGTCGAGAATACTTGATCAAGGCGATGTTGACCTGAAAGAAGCGTAGTGTCCTTATGCTGCCCTCCCACCACTCCCGGATCTTCTCACTGTATCGATAAAGTGAACAACTCCCCTTGTCCAGGCCGTTTGCTTGTCTCCGTCGAGTTATTTTCGTTAGCTATTAGAAAATTTTTTTGTTTGTTTTTGAGATGGTTAAATTTATAACGGGCTATAGAGAGTAATTCGTTGTTGCATAACTGTTATACTATCTGTACCAGTCTTCCTGGGATAAAGAAGTCGTTGTATATGTCAGTTATACAATTTGTAATCGTTACATTAATGCTCGTACGACATGTATTTTTATCTTTGATTACTCACGATATTGTAATAGAAGATATTTTGTACTATCAGTTTTTATCGTTATGAATCTCTACAACGTTTTTATTTTGCAAGGTGCGCAATAAAAAGTAATAAATAACCCATAATAACGCTTTAATGAAAGAGGTAATTGGAAATAAAAAAAGGTTAATTTGAACTTAAAAAGGGTTAATTTCAATTTAAATCGGGTTAATTTGATGTTTTTTCTCAAGTTCAATTTTATACAAAGGAGTCTTCGTCTGACTGTTTTTCTTTTAACCGATATTAACCAAAAAATTTAATTTCACCTTCAATTTTCGTACATCTAACCATCCTGGTATTTCATACGATCCCCTAAGTTTCTTTCAAGCTTTACACAGATTAATTTGAAATTAAAACGGAGTAATTGGAAGTAAGAAAAATATAATTTGCAATTAAAAATGGTAAATTTCAAGTTAAAAAAGTTAATTTAATATTTAAAAGATTAATTTTATGTAACAAAGGTTAATTTAAAAATTAACAAGGGCTAATTTGACGTTTCTTCTTATGCTCAATTTTATATCAAAGAGTATTTTTTAATGGAAGTTACAAAACCTTAATGACTATTTTTTTTCTAACGGATTGTAACTAAAATATCAAATTGCATCATGAATTTTCTAACATCAAGTACATTTTGATATTTATGCCATATCCTAAGTTTTTTTAATACTTTAAAGAAAGGATTTTTTTAATGGATGCTTCAAAATTGAGTATTTTTCTTTTAACTGATTTTAACTAAAAAATTTAATTTCATCAGAAATTTTTATTTTCTTTATGGTTTAAAGAAACAGTCAATTTGAAGTTAAAAAGGGTTATTGTGAAGCAAAAAAGGTTAATTTGAAATTAAAACTAATGGGAAATAAAAAAAAGTTAATTTGAAGGAAAGAGCGGTATAATAATAAAGGATTTTTCCTTTAATTTGAGAATTTATGAAAAATATGAAATAATCGGGTCCTTATCTAAAGTATGTACAAAATGAAAAGAAATTAAAATTAAAAGTCATTTAAAATTAAATATAAAAACAAATGATTTTTCTTTTAACCGATTTTAACTAAAAAATTTAATTCCATCAGCAATTTTAATTTTCTTTACTGTTTAAAGAAAGGATTAATTTGAAATTAAAACGGGTTATTGCGAAGTAAAAAGGGTTAATTTGAAATTAAACACTAATGAGCAATTAAAAAGGGTTACTTTGAACGAAAATGCTATATAATAACACAGGAGTTTTTCTTTAATTTAAGAAAATATGAAATAATAGGAGCCTTATCTGAAATATGTACCACATGAAAAGCAATCAAAATCAAAATTAAAAATCATCTAAAATTAATTATAAAAACAAACTATTTTTCTTTTAACCGATTTTAACTAAACAATTCTATCAGAAATTTTAATTTTCTTTATGGTTTAAAGAAAGGATTAATTTGAAATTAAAACGGGTTATTGTGAATCAAAAAAGGTTCATTTGAAATTAAACACTAATGGGCAATTAAAAAGGGTTACTTTGGAGGAAAAAGCTATATAATAATACAAGAGTTTTTCTTTAATTTGACAATTTATTAAAAATATGAAATAATTGAGTCCTTATCTAAAGTATGTACCACATGAAAAGAAATCAAAATCAAAATTAAAAATCATCTAAAGTTAATTATAAAAGCAAATGATTTTTCTATTGTATTAATTCGGGATTTTACAAAAATAAAATAGTTGACTAATATTTTTAAGCCGATTGTACCCAAAAATTAATTTTTTACCAATTAAACGTTAATTTTACATTGGTGATAACTGAATTTTTAAAAATTACGTACATGTGCTCGTCAGAAGGGGCAACGTTTCTTTAAGCGGCATTTGTGTCAGTATTTACAGAACATAGGGAGTCTTACTTAAACTTTAGACATGAAACTCGTAAAAATTTATGTTGTAAGTACAATAAGAAAAGTAAATCTAATTGGGTTTTCAATGTTCTTTCCATCGGCCTAATCAAATTCACAGTAGGGTTAACATTTTATGAGGTATGCTGAACTTTATGGAATAAAGTTGCGAAAGTTTGAAGTAATCTGTAACGTGAAATATCTCGAATACAATTAGAAATCTTACTAAACAATAGAAACTGTTAAGTCCGATTTGACTTGTAGAATAACCTTCTGAAGTATTGACGTTTGCTCACGGGGCACCCGGCATACGACTATGTATGTGTTCCTTAGTTGGAAATTTATTTGCTTTCAGGGCTGTGAAATGGACAAAAGTCTTGACTGGTAAAACTTGACTTGCGTGACAGATGAAAGTGTTGTTAAAAACAAGTTCGCCTCGGTTAAAAACGAACGTATCTCCATTTTGATTTGTTTCCTGTAACGAATACATAAATCTAATCTGACGATCTAACCGATTTATACTTTAATATACGCGAATTTGTTTAATGTCTTTTTCAGTTTTAATGACGTTTTGATTGAAGAGGGAGAAAAATAAAAGGCAAGCATAAGACCCTGACCGCTGGACTACGAAGTTTTGTATAAACAATCTCTGATTCGAGGTTCAATATTGATAATGGACTAAGCTAAGTCGAGACGGTTTACGTAATGCTAAATCTCTAGGGAGGCAGGGTTGGAACGATCGTCACCCTCCACCTATTAACTTTTAACAAATTGGAAAACCCATCATGGTATTGAATAGAAGATGTTTAAACAAACTTTGTTTTGTGTTAATTTACCAAAACTTGGGACGTGTTTTGAGGGAAACTATTGGGGGGAAAAGGGCCAGAGGCGACTGGGGGGCCGTTGAAAAAGGGGAGGCGGCGACGAGGGGGCTGCGTGCCACCTCAATATTAAAAGCATGCATTCCACCATCCTCTCCACTATTACGCTGACAATTTACAGCGTATAAAATGATACGGCCACGGCTATAATGGCCTCAATTCCCGACACTCGCCTGCGGATAAATCCACCAGCCATTCCACTAATTATGCCCATCTTCACTCACTCTTGTTTTGATTAAAGGAATTATTACCGCCCAAACTTCTGCCCCGAAGCTCTTTTCGGGGCAAATATTACTTCCACTGTACAAAAACACCCGTTTTAATTAAATTTAACGAAATCTTCCCGGCGCACTTTTTCCATCTGGGATATGAAGCCCGCGACGGAAGGGAAATTCTTAATTGTTAGAAGGGTTGTCTATCGTCCTGCCCTCGTTTCAATTTTAATAAGACGAATAGCAATGTCAGAAAAAATCCTCTTTATTATTTTCTAGTGTTACGCGCCATTTCCCGTTGCCACAGTGAAGAAGGAAATGACAGCGAAAGCGCACAAGTGTGAACAATTTGCGATGCGAAAAAAGTCGGTGATTTTTGTTCCAAAAGTACTACAGCAGTCTTACTTATTGTCTTCCCTATCATTAAAAGGAACGTATCGTACAAGCCAGAATGTCTTGGAAGTTGATGATGATGATTGCGATGGAAGGGAACAAGGAAGTGAGGTTATGTTCTCCAAACACTGCAGCCTTCTGGTTTCTTGTACTTTCTTCTTAGCTCCTTAGTTCAGTGAAGTCGACTCGATCCTTCCTCTCAGGAGTACTAGGTAATTGGTCGGTACAATTCCTTTCCCTTAGTTTTCTTTGTATCCAGGGTATATCTCCATTGGGTGGTTGCTTCGCATTCGAAGATGTTATGGGTGAACTTTCTCATTTTTTGACCGATTTAAAATCCGATTGCACCATTGTTTTCAGCGTAAAAAATCCTTTAAAATGATATTTCAAGATGTGTAGAGTCGAATTTTAAATTTTCAAGTTGATCTGGGTCTAAGTATGTACAAATTTTTCTCCAAAGAAGTGTAAAAATTTGAAACTAGACTAAAACATATTAAATACGATTTTTTGGTTTTTTGATAGCGTCATTGGTTCAAGACAAATTCAGCCGGGCCATCTACAAAACACCTCGTGTAGTAATATAACTTCTCCGATTTTAGATCTCTATACCATAGCAATGAATTTACAATTCTTGGTGAGGGTCGTTTTAAACAATTTATGGCCTAATGTCTTAGATCAAGACGAACTTGAGCAATTTTGTAAATCCCATGAATTTAGTAACAGAGATTTTAGATTAGCGCCAAAAAATCAGTGTTGCCAATACACGAGCAATAATAGAACAGAACAACACTGCGCCCTCTCTAAACTACGGGATTTCCCGCATTGGCATTGCTCTGAAGCAACATTGGGAAAGAAAAGGTTAACATAAGCTTACTGTGTCTAGCAACTGTAGAGTTTATAAACTTCACCTTTTGTCTTTTTTTGGATCCATTCTGTGGTGTTTGTTCTTGTTGGCTGTATATAGGCGCTGAACCGAGAATAGGCTCACTTCATAAATATGGTCCGGCAGAACCTCCTGTTATCAATGTGTCTGAAATCGTGAAGAAGGGAGCGTAGGTACGACCTGTTTACACTTTGAGCATTAACGTGAGATGACGCGAGTTAAAGCTGAAATCGCAAAGAAAGCTGCTATTGAATTTCCTTGGATCAAGGTGCGACCAGGTTAAACTGCGAGGGATGCGATATCGCGCAAGTAGTAGTTGTAATCGCAAAGAAAGGAGGTGCCATTGACTTTGCATCAAATTTCTATACGAAGGCAGCAAGTTGAACTTCAATTTAAATAAGGCCTTGAGACCTTAATCCCTCATGTTGACTACCAGCGGTGGCTGCTTTCTCGTAACCTGCGCCCTCCAGGCGTAGATAACAATAATGTACACATTTTAAAGACGCATTTTTTGTACAAGATAGGAACAACGAATTAAATAAGAATGTTTTAAAAGTTTCAAAATCCTGATGCCACGTAATTCCGTTTTTTTAAAAGTGCACTGCGGTCTAATTCGAACCGCCGAGACTAAAACACCATTATGCAATGTTAGGGATGTTGAGAAATGCTCCTTTCTCTCTAATTGGCCCAACTCCGCAGCCCATATGTTTTGCTTCGGAGAATCCGCGCGCACTTCCGGTACTGAAGTTAGTCGAAAATGTTCGAGCAGCCGTTTTTCAAGGAGCGCCGAGTTTGATAACGAAAGTATGCAGGTAAGTACGCTGGTCTTTAGGGTTCGAGGTCAACGGTTGTGAAAATATCCAATCGCCCTGTGCCGAACACGTACGTGCGATTTCGTGTGTTCCTTTACCCGCACGACAATCGACTTCCTGTTTTATTTTGTAAACACGGCAGCTCGGAATGATATTTAAAAAAATCAAACGGCGATAGCCGGAATAAAAGATTAATTTAATTTTCGCCCTTTTGCTATCCAGCCGGTATCTAATCATGTCACTGTTCGGTCAGCTTCCGCCATTTGTCGTTAAATGAATCTATTTATTATTTAATGACGAAAAGGGGGAAAAAGACCTTCTTTCCGGTCCCAAGACAAACCCATACTATTCAGACACTAAGTGCCCAACTGCTTGATTATTAATAAATAAATATAATAGCTCTCTTTAGAATAGATCTTTTTATTATTTTTGTAAAACAAGCATTAATTTAGAACTGTGTGCATATTTCAAAACCTAAAAATATCCGTACGTAATATCAACCCATTAGTATGCAGCCATTACTTGACAAAATCCTTGAAAAACACCTGAACCGCATCCCATCTCTGAAAGCTCCAACATTATCATTGATCAGTGCCACAGGGTGGTAGTCATGATCACATCGTCCCTTGATCGGAAGGAATGGTACTCGGGTGTTCTTTTAGGCAAGAATTGAGGAAACGCAAAGTTTTTCGTACTCCTATTATCTCTTACTAAAATTTTGCCAGATAATATTAAAAGGTACATCCATATGCAGAAGTGAGGCTTTCGATATTCCTTCTCCCCGCTCACTATGCCGAAACGGGTGGGTCACAAGGCGACGTCATTGGTTCTATTCTCTATTGAGTATACACTGCGTCATTACTAATATCCTTACTCTATGCTGTGTTACTACAATTTGGGACTTTATATGGGCACAAGAGTTACTTAGATCCCCCCCCACACTTTGAGCTATCCAAACTTTGCCTTTATCCAAACAACACAGAGCATTCTGGGAATCCTAAAGTGCCCATGGCCTTGCGATTTACTCATTCCTTACAATATATTATATTCTCTTAAAATACCGTTTTTTTATTTTATTATTTTCATTCGTTTTGTACCAAGCATTTTCAGCCGTTCTTTTTCTTCATAGGACTAGTTCATGATGTCAAAAGACGTAAAAACCGATGTGAAACGATCCCACCCATTCTCAGTAATTGATCCAACCTCTTGCCTTTCGTAATAAGTTTTTTTTATCATTCTAATTCACAATTTCGCGCAAAGAGAGGACAGATGGAGACCGAGTCTTTTGAAATACTGTGACCTTCATCCCCGCATCATCATAAAACTCTCTTTCGCCTTACAAACGTTCTTATCGCGTTATGTAATTGGTATCGATAAAAACGGTTGCAACGTGTCTTGACAAGTAAAATTCATTTTTACAACTCTGCGATCTGATCGAAAAACCTTTTTTCGAAGTTCATTTTTAATCGAACGGCGTGAATGACGTCTGTAGCTTTTGTATGAGTTTGTGTGAAGATCATACATTGTATTTTTGATTGTTCTTCCTATAACGTCACGATATATGTTTATATTTTACTGTATTTCTCTTTGACCTGTTTTAATAAGCCTTTAATAAAGAATTGCATAAATTTTCTGTTTTAGAATCAAGCTGCCCCGAGCTCGACAACACTGTTAGGACCTTAAGGAATGACGTAAGTTCTTAGTTTGCCGTTTTGCTTTATACTTCTCATTGATTTTTTTAAAAATAATAATTCAAAATCGCTAATTGGCTTGTATAACGTAGTAGTCAGCATTTTTGGACAAATCTTCACGGGGGTTTCCGCTCAAATTTGAAAGATTTTCTTTGGTTACAAAAATTTTTTTGTTAACCTCTTCTTATATTTTCGATTGAGGTTCCTTAAGTCAATTTTCCATGGTAAAGGATTTGCTGATTTTCGACCAAAACAATCTACATGATAGCTTAATGGGTTTAACTTTTTTTTTTGTAAATTGTCATTCTTGTCTTTTTATCAATTTAAAATTGACAAATATTCCGATTTGTCGTTAGTGGAATAGCCATTTTTATTTATGAAAATCAGGCATTTTGGGTATCAAGGCTAAAAAACTATACTTTCTGCCAATTAAAAATCCATAAATAGTTAAAATTGTATCCAATATCCACCAAATTACAACCGTTGTAAATCCGAAATTTTGAAATTTCATGTTTCGTCAAATAGCTATCGATTTTGTGCTATTATAATAAGTTAAAAAGATGGAATGAATAAAAACTAAGAAAATATACAAAATAATAAAAATATAAATTATTAAATGAGATTACGTACATAAAAAGTGATCAAAACAAAATGTCGCTCACAGTAAAGTATGACAAAAAATTAGGTCTTGGAAAAACAAAATCAGATTGGTTTTAAACACCCTTTAATATCCTTATAAAGGCGAATTTTCATTACAAACAAAAAATATAAATTTTTAAGCTTGATTAACCTGGGGAAGTCTTTCCAAGTAAACCAACTAAAAAGAAAAATTAAAAAAAAATATAATCAAATATATACTTACATTGTTTATTATTATTTATATATTATTGTTAGTTATATATAATAATATAAATATAATAAAAATACAAATAAATTTGGCTTTTTTTCTCTACGTAATTTAGGTTATAATATAATATTCGATTTTTTAAACCTAAGATAACAAAATAAATGAAAGTTCCTATTAACAGAGATTACGTATATAAAAAGTTACAAAAACGAAAATACGCCTTCAGTAAAGTAGGCCAAAAAAATAGGGTTTAAAAAAACTCAGGCTCGTATTAAGCACCCTTGAATAACCTTAAACACGAATTTTCATGTCACACAAATAATATTTTTTGAGCGAGATTAGCCGGGCAGTTAATTTCTCTCCGATGTCCCAGTGTTTCTAGTCAAAATTCATAACTCTTTTATGCAAATTATTTTTACAACCGTTTGTAAGCCGAATGTCTTTTCGTTGAGTTTATGTCAACAGGTTTTGGGTTTTATATCATTATGTGTGAGAAATGTAAGGATGAAATTAACGATTTATTTTATATCTCCGGCTCTGGTTTGGGCTATTAGTTTACAAGTTTCCAAACCCGTGTCATATTTCCGGTGGATGTCTTGAGTTGTTTAAAAATTATCATCACTTTTGCAATATTCTAAAACAAGCGCAGGCGAAAAAGCCCAAAAGCGAAAATTTCACGTTAAAAAAAATATTTTTTTTTGTGTAAATATTTTTATTTTAACAAAAAATTGTAATCAGGGCTTTTCCATGGCGCAAAAAACGAATTATCAACTTTTTCGTGCGAACAAATATTCTTACCTATTTTACTCGGTCCTTACGTCAAAATTGTATTTATAGCTTCTTGTTCGTCAAATTAACCCTTTTTAACGTAAAATTAGCCTTTTTTTAAATTTTTTATTTTCGTGTTTTCGCTTTTGTAACGTTTTATTATGTATTTAATCTCATTTAATAAGGCCTTGTTTTCTAATCCTATTTTTAAAAACAAACAACAATGGTATATAATAAATTTGAAATATATGGAAAAAATCGTGAATTCCAATTTTGGGGAAAATCCCCAAAATATTTTGTATTTTCTTAATATTGGGCTGTTATATAAAATACCGTATGAACATTACTAGTAATTTCAATTAATTAATCTTTATGTAAGGTATTGATTGAAATGAAAATGTCAGGGAGAGGATTGGGATTCGAACCCACGACCTTCGGCTAAATACGCAGCTCCTCTGCTATCGTGACTTCGGACACCAACTTCCCATCTCAATCCACCTTTCGAATTTTCCCACTTTTTTGCCATTTTTCTAATGTCATGTCATCTGTTTGATTCTCGGCGACAAATGAAATGGCCGCGGCGAGCTTTAGTGAAGATATACATCGTTTTACCTATTAAATCTATCCAAAGATTAATCAGTTAAAAGAAGTTATTTGTTCAATCGGACCACGAAATATAATGGATTACTAACAATTAAAAGTAAAAATTATGTAAAAACAAAAATTTTTCCTTTAATTTCAGCTTGCAGACAAATATATAATTGGTCCTTATTTAAAACCCGAAACATCACAGGAGGGGGCGCTCCGTAAATAAACAGAACCGGAGATATAAAATAAAGGGTTTGGAGAGTTTTTGTTCTGTTTATCCTATCTGTATCACTTAATGACACCTAAAAGCATAAAATATGAATGTTTCTGAACTAGGCTGAAAGAATAGACATTTGCTTTTGTAATGGTTCTAAAAACGTGGAATTTGGATAAAACCGAAAGGAGTTATGAATTTTTAAATAAAACAGTGGGAGATCGTAGAAAAAATTGCCTCGACTAATCTAGCTCAAAAACTATTTTTTGTTTGACAAGAAAATTCGTGTTTAAGGTTATTCAAGGGTGGTTAATACGAGCCCGAATGGTTTTTTGAAAAATTGAATTTTTTTGCCCTTAATAATTTAATATGATGTTTTGTATTATTTTATTATCTTACGTTTAAATATTGTAAAAGTTTCTTTTTTTCTTGATGCCATTGGCAAAACGCTCGGAGACGTGTATAATATTTTTGGACCTGGCATCATGAAAAATCCCACGTCTATAGCCTTTTCTTGTTAGTCTCCCATTATAACCATGGAGGACGTTTTCTTATAATTTATCATTTAACTGTGAGAAAACGGACGTATATCAAATTTTTCTTTTTTAAAATGTTAAGTAAATAACAATTTTGTTATGCTGCTGTCGATGGATACTTAGTAAAATAATTTATTATCATTCAATAAAGCGGTTTTGCAAGTAATCAATGCGAGTCAATTTTTAATTATAATTTGGAAAGTTTAGGGGCCGATAAACAGCTGTCTTCGCCGGCCCTCCGCGCGTTTTTACTTATTTTTTTTAACTTTCGTGCCTATTTTTCAACCAGCAACTATTTGAGCGTGTCCATCTGTTACTCCATGCTTATTGTAAGATATTGGCAACCTCTTTGAAGAAACGAGCTTAGGTATTTCGCGTCATGACTCGACCCTCTATATGGTTTCTGGTGTTTCACGCATATTTTCAGCCTGCAGCCATTTGAGCGACTCAGTCTGTTAATGATATCGTAGTCGTCGATATCGTAATATTCTATCCTCTTATTTTTACCTCAGGTTGTCAACTACATCATAGACATAAAACATGCAATACATGTATACAAACATAAAAGTCTGGTCACATTCATTTACCCAGAGTTAGTCGATATTACTCGGAATGGGATTAAATCACCCTTTCTTTCACTCTAATAAATTGCGTTCATTTCAACATAAACACAACAACCATTACAAAAGAGAAATCGGGGGCGTCGATGGCCGCAACGGTTAAGGCACATGGCGCTCATCACTGTAAGATAAAGGTCCCGGGTTCGAATCCAGCGGCCCTGCTTTCGAACCCGACCTCCTTACACATGGGCTTTTTTTCAAAAACACCGTCACCCTGAGGGTGTTTGATATGGCCTGTGCTGTTCCGAATCCTCGTAAAAAAAATTGTCTTAGATACTCCCCCAGAGTTTTCGATATTCCTGGGGGTGCGGAGGAACCTAGTCTATTCTCGCTAATAACTTACTCTCTAGCCGCTACACACTTATCCAGAGTATTCGATATTCCTCGTGGTGGGATTACAACCCCTTCTTTTCGTGCTAATAAATTACATTCGTTAAAATAAATTAACAAATAAACATCCAAAACATTTGTCGGATTTTGGTTTTTAATTTTTCAAAAGGTTTATTAATTTTACTTGAAGAACATTGGTTATGTGAGGTTATTAAGAATCGGCCTCTTTCCTGCATTGTCTACTGCACTATCTGAATAATCCAACTGATAACTGCATAGATCAATCATTTCAAGGAGGAAGGAGACGCAAGAGCGTATATAAAACCACGATTCTTTATACACTGATTGTTTTGATAAGTTGTACAGTTAGTTTATAGTATCCTCGAGCTGGTATTTTAAGGAAAATTAAGTTGAAAGAACTGATGGGCTATTGTGGTCACGTTTTGCACCATAGCCTCGTAATTGTTCCCGGCAACACCCGAGACGAAACGCACTGCGTCGTGACTACCGACTCGGGAGGACTTTGTCGATCATGCATGAATTGAATTCCCCATTCTTTTATCGTCCAATAAAAGGTATCGAATCATGAAGTGTTTTGGACGGGGGCAACAATCCGCAAAGGTTCGAAATGTTGAGTCAAAAGCCAAGCGATCTTTGATTGGAGACTGTCGCGGTTAAACCAATCCGTCATTGGATTGGATAATTTGTGTAAAGCGATGTGGGCCGTGGGTATGCGTGTGCGTGTGTGACCCCTCTCATAATGCATGGATGCGAATATTCAGTTTCATCGCCGCCCGTCCTGGGAAAACAATAGTCTCCAGCACCGCATATATCACCTCCTCTGGAATTCGTCGAACGATGCATTACATGCAATCGATGTCACCGTAAATCTCACTTTTTGGCTTTCTCGTGCGATAAGGGAAAGTATTCCAAAGAAGGAAATATCTATAAATTAAACTAAGGACAATTTTCCACCCCCGAGTGATGAACATGCAGGTCAATTGATTTAAAAAAAAAAATGTATGTTTGAAATTTTTTGTCTTACAGCGTGTAGAGATTTATAATTTCGCTTTTTCCCAGAATTAATTATCATATCTTTTGTGCACCGTGGACAAAACTAGTCCTGAGTTTATCATCCTCTAGTGCGAATAACGATGATTCGAATTTTAGTATTAAATGAAGGTTAGACCCATTTGTAACGATGATTTAAATTCAATCAAACCAGTATCCTTAAACATAAAAAAGTTAAATACAATTTGAGTATGAAAATCAAAAGCTTTTTAACATTTTTGAAAAATTTTAATATAATTATTAGAGAGGAGAGTTTATTGTGGAAAGTGGAAAATGTTTTGGGAATTATTTTTTGCACGTATTTTGAGGTCGTTGTGTAATCTAGCCTTGACAATAGTCTTGAGTCTAGATGGAATCCCAGGTAGCCGACGCAGTTTTTTGGGATGGGGTATTATTGAGAAATATTGTATGAGGGGTTTTGCGTCGAAAGTGGGTCTTTTGCTTTCATTAAGCTTTATACGTCAGTGTTTACTTTATTTGGCTATTTGGAGGACATGTGCCTGGAGCTCTGCCGAAACAATTGTGGAACACGTATGAGAGGATAGGACAGTTTTGTTGTCGGCAAAGGATACAAGGATGGTGGTGGGTTCGGATTTCTGCGGTGTAGAGGAAGTAAAGGATCGGTCCTCGGACGGTGCCCTGAAGTTCTCCCGTTCTCAAAGGACAATATTAGGCAACTTTGGTCGACTCGGAAGAATCGTTCGGTTAGGTAGGAACGAAGGATTAATTAGATGTTATTTTGGAAGGGTGCGATTTATTTTGTACGGGATTATCTTGCGGTCGAATTCTTGTGACACGTCAAGAAAATCTTTGCGCTCGAGGGATGATGTTATGCTGTCCTCTACGCGAGTAACGCGCTGGGTAGTGGAGTGTAGAGGTCGGAAGCCGAACTGATAATCTGCGAGAAGTTTGGAGGAGTTGAGTGTCGGGATTAATCGTTTGAGGAGGATCTTCTCAAATACTTTTGAAAAGAGGGGAGTAAACTGAAAATCAAAAGTAGGCGTGAGAGTATTTTGATAACCCCGACCTGAAGTTCTAAATTCCCAGTGAAGTTTAAGTTATGAAAGTCTTCTGCGCGCTCGAGTTTTGGTTTTAAGTACGCATAGAAAACAATATGAGGGAAGGAATTTCGATTTCAAGCTTAGTTTGTCTGTAGCTAGCGAATCGCTGTGAGTTAACTTTTTGCCACAGTGTTACATAGCCCAAAAAAAGGTCGTTCAGCCCGAAATCGTTGTATTAAATCCTAGAATAACCCTAATATCCGTCGCGAATATGTTTTTGGCCACGGGAACGGCCAAAAACGCCGTTTTTTTAAAAAAGAATTTAAACTATTTCAAAAATGCGGGTGCATACAATGGCAAATCGTGGGGATTTCTCGGGCCGGGACCAGCTCGGCCTCGGTTGGGTTGAAGTTTTCCGTACCGACTACCATCCCGCATTGTTTACACTCAACGAAATTGCACAAAACTTGCAAAATTACAGGTATTGAGATGTTGGCCCAACAAAGGGGGGTACGTGTCGGTGAATACATCGAAACCCAGCGCGCCCCACACATCCTGATTTATTATTCTAAGTAAGTAATCGCCATTGAATTAACTCCTGTTTATTTAGTATTAGTTTACACCTCGGGTTCATCACACTGGTAATTCCGCTTCGCCGACCCTCGAACTTTTCAAGCACGTACGTACTTCAGTTCTGATTTTACCACGATGATCTAAGTTGAGGCAGTTCTGTACAAAAGGCATTTGAATAATTCGATAGATCGAATCAAATATTTTAAGCTTAAAAACTGTTACAAAATGGAATCGGTGCTTAATAAGTTGTTCAGAACAAATTGAAAATAATGGCATAAATGAGGTCTGATCACAAGCGTTTTCTGTGCATCGTGTATTATCTTAAAAAGGCAAAGTTCAAAATAAAATACAAAATAATGTCGCTCGATGTTAACGTTTACCTGGCCTGCGATGGGATTTTGCACGAGTAGGACAATCGCAAAGAAAGGAGTTGCCATAGACTTTTTATGGACCTGCGTGCGTTCGTTCATACTCCGACCGATGCGACACGTTTATCGCGAGTAGAAGCATAAATCGCAAAGAATCTGCCATTGACTTGACATGGATGAATGTGCGACTTGTATTGGTACGTGGTACTTTTAAACGTGTACAGTACTGTTTTAATATTCATGACAAGATAAATATTTTATAAGAAATGAAGAAAAATAATTATAAAAACACAAGGGGACACAAAATGATGTTATAGTAAATGTGTGGTGATTAGTGACCGTTAATCGATATTTATTTAACCTACATCACACCAGACCGCATCTCACGATTTCTAAATAGTTATAGTAAATGCCAGAACGTACAGTTGTAGCTGTACCCGTAATGATAAAAACCTTACTTTTTCAAGTCGAAAGGCAAAACTTCGACAAACAAGGATAAGATGAAACTGTCGAGAGGAAAAATATTGGCAGGAAAGAACTGGCAAGGAAAAATTTACAGTTTAGCCAGGAGAGTGGAACAGATTTTCACAGGATTGTGCCGTGAGTCAGTTTCCGGTGGTCTAACGTGTGTTCTCAAGGTAAACTCGATACCTGTCCTTCGAAGAAATTACTTTCCATTCTGAGCGACCGGATTGTGAAGTTGCGGTGGCGTCTCCCTCTCAACCTGCCTACCTGGCTCCGATTCGGCCGAGATCCGACTCCATCAATTTATTCACTTGGCCCCGCCGACAGCCCTAACGGTTCGGAGTTTGAAAAGGTAACCAACAACGGAAAATATAGTTATTGTTTAAAACGCTTACCTTTTTCCCCTTCTGAATTTCTGATAAAGGAATAAAAAAATTAAAAAAACGGTCGCATAGTCGTTTCAACTCGTTATTTATCAGTGATCATACTGTGTAGCCGCTTATCCCTTATTCATCCACGGTAAAACATAAAAATGATCGAAAATACAGTTTATTGTCTGTATAATTTGGTTGAATTAATCTACCTTTAAAGTTTCAATACAGAGGTTTTTACAATCGTATCAATTTCTAATAATGAAATAGTCTTTACGTTTCAAAACGAGGAAATTTTTAAAGGTGACCTTACATGTCATATTGACGTATGGCTCTTTTTAAAAACATTTCCTTTCGGTAATTTCGGATAACCTTGCACTAAAACTATTCAGCATGGACAATGTTGTATCGATGTTTTTTCCTGTTTTAAGCGAGGAATACATTTACCCGATGCGACGCTATACGACGCTCCTCAATGCGACCCGACGCAAATCCTAAGTCCATTTTCCATAAGATCGTATACCCCCGTGCACATATGCCCTATGCCGCGCAACGCTACCCTACTCTACGCTCTGCGATCCCCACTGCCCAGATTTTCGTCGGGTAGCATCGAGTACAGTCGAAGACAAAAGAACCGGACACTCATACTTTTATTCAAACTGCATGTATTATTGTCGTTATATTAATTACAACATACTTAGTTTAAAATAAGCCAAATTTACCGAGATAAAAAATTCATTAGTTTTTATTTTAAAAAAATTACTTTTATTGGTTTGGTAGGAAATTGATCAAAACAGGACGTTAGGACTTAAATTCAGCAACGTCTCAGCGGCAGACATCCTACTTTGCCCCACTTCAATCTTTCTTACTAACCCGTGTGACATTAACATCATGGCAGAAAAAAGTAAATGACAACAAAATGCATTTTGTTATGTCTTGCCATACTTTTATCAAGCGTAAGGTGAAGGTAAAAGGAGTAGGCCTCTTTAAGACTATACGCTCTGCGACCAATATTGGTCTATTATAATACAATCTTCTTATCTAAAAGTATAGCTTCAGGTTTTGCTCTCTCTTCTTCTTCCTGTCAACATGTGTACAGGCTTGTTCCAGCTACTTCGACTGTATATGCCCACGGGTCCTATCGTCCTAAAGTTGTTCTTGATTTCTGCGTTGGTCCTTTGACCTCGATGAAAAAGTTGTACACTTTTGCCAATTTGATATGACGGTTGATAGCTGTGCTGATCGAACTTTTCTTGGGAAATTGATCTGCCTCCTCGTTTCCCTTCAGACCGGTGTGCCCTGGTTACCAAACCTCACAGGGCTATGTGGTCCCAAACAACTTCGGACTTTAATACCAATGAGTTGCCTTTAGTGCATGTACGAGTAGATGGGTATTCTTTTCTTGATAAAATCTAGCCTGTATTAGTAATGTTTCTGGTACAGTGTTCAATAGGCAGTGTTTGCCTCAAAGACAGTTGCATATTGCGCTCTTATATGTCTCTAGTCCTTGTTTATTTCCACAGCTTCCGGCTACTGACCAATGCTCGGTCTTTAAAGGCTATGGAGTATTGTAATTTGAAATAATAAAGTTATCTTGTAGACCAACAAACAAGTTAGAGAAGATGTTACAAATTTTTTTAAGTATTTTTCTCTGAATGTCAGTATTACATTTGTATGCACGTAAATTTTGCTCGTTGCGTGGTAGGTCATAAACCAGGCATGTTACCACTTTTTTGTTGTTGTAAACGTACTCTTCCAGTTTTTAAAGGGCCCGTTGTGTTTCGACAGATGCCTTCCCAGAACTGGCGCTGACAAAACATCCGGAGCGTTTGTGAAAGTCGGCGCGTTTCACAAGAACAAGAGATTTAGCGGAATTAACGGCCATATAAAGAGAAAGCTTATTTTATTCTTTACCAGTCCGAGTGCCCTGCGCAATGACAAATTTCTAAATCGGCATTTCCGGTGACTGAACGACCCAAAGATCCTACTAACCTTTTAGGAGTTTTGTAAAATACACTGTGCGATGGGAGAGGGGAACTGCTCTTCCAAGGATCGGATCAAAACCGCTCACTCAGTGAAATTATTTAGCTCTTTTTCCTAGCTCTCGGCTCGCGACCACCAAATTTATCTTACCCATAATTCCATGATTTAACTCGGTCGGTTTTTTTAATATCGGTCTGTCAGAGCCAAGGCCGATCGTATATTGTCTGAATTACAGGTTAGACTACCTGGTCAACCTTTCTCGTTTTTTATTGCCCATAAAATAAAAAAAAGGAAACAAAAGTAGGCGTGTACACATGTTGGAGAGAAGAGCTATAGGTGTGAAGGACTGTAGGTGCGAAGAGCTGCAGGAGTGAAGAGCTGCAGGAGTGAAGAGCTGTAGGAGGGAAGAGCTAGCTGTTGGAGCGAAGAGCTATCGAATTGAAGAACTGTAGGTGCGAATGGCGGCAGGAGCCAAGAGCTAGCTGTTGGAGCGAAGAGCTATCGAATTGAAGAACTGTAAGAGCGAAGGGCTGTAGGAGAGAAGAGCTAGCTCTTGGAACGAAGAGCTGTCGAATTGAAGAACTGTAGAACGGAAGGGCTGTAGGAGGGAAGAGCTAGCTGATGGAGTGAAGAGCTAGCTATTGGAGCGAAGAGTTGTCTGATTGAAGAACTGCAGGAGCGAAGGGCTGCAGGAGCCTAGCTATTGGAGTGAAGAGCTGTAGGATTGAAGAACTGTAGGAGCGAAGAGCTGTAAGAGCAAAGAATTTTGCTTTTTGTTGGAACGTAGGAGCGAAGAGTTGCCTGGAGGGGAAGGGGGTGAAGCCGCTTGTCAAATTGCTGATTGATGTAAAGACAAATTTCAAAATCGAGCGACAATCGCTGAAGGGATGTCATCTAAATGGTAGAAATATAAGAGCTGCCGTTTTTTCTTTTTTTTTTTTCAGCGCGGTTCATAACTCGCTTTGTACAGCAAATTAACTCTCATGATCTGCTCGCGAGCGCCTATCACATCTGGTCGATAACACCAAACCACTTAAACTTCGTAAATGACAGAAATCCGGCGGAAACAATTTTTCCTACCAATTTCTCGCTCTTTTAACATTTTTTTGACATCTCTATTTCTACTGCTATGTAGAACCATTTATGCTATCTCATGCGAATCAGGCCTCTTAGACTAGTTTTTCGTTTTAGGCTGGTTGTTGAAACATTAAACCCTGAAATAAATACACTTAATCAATATTTTAATTTAATTAAAGGGTTATACGTCCATATTCCTCGTGAAGACGAAGTCATAGTTCATTTCAATTTCTATTCTATTGTTCCAAAGCTTATGTTTAATGATTTCGGTTTTATTATTATTATTCACTAATTTTAGCTGTTTTTTTTTTTTTTTACAAATTGAGAAGACAATTTTATCTCTCCACGTCATTGTTATAGCAAACCAGCCAAAAGACAAACGGACCTACGCCGGCATTGCCAGTCCACTGCTTGGAATAAATATTTGCGCCTTCTCGCACCTGTAAAAACACGATCCTGTTTAACATAATCATTTGGTTTACATCATCTAATCCTAGAAAATTCGCATCGTACTGTTAACTCGGACTGTGATTGATAAATTTGTTTATTGCTAAAACGAAGAAATCACCATTTAATTGCTGAGTGTAATTTTTCGGATCATATTGCGCAGTCTCTGAAACACGGTTAGTCATTTGTAGTAAAAGTTCTTTATTTTTTAGGTAATCATTTTGGTAATTAAGTCATGTGATGGTCGAATTTATACCTAGGCGGGATGAAAGGAATTTCAAAAGACTAATGTGGACGTTTAAATGAGCTTCACTTTGTGAATAGGGTTTTGTAGGGACACAAATCTCATTGCTAGTATTTTAGTGTCTTATGCTTGTTAATGACGTACTTTTCTGTGGTGAGAGTACAATGCCTGTACAATAGACCCTTCGTGCTCATTGTCCAATTAGATATGGTCACCTCCCCCTCGACTTACAATACTCGTTTGTTCGCTTTCCTTTAATACATATTTCCTTTTTCAGACCTTTTTTCGATATTTAAGCGTTGTGGGAACATTTTTTTCGTTCACAACATATCTCCGTTAACATTTACGATCAATAAAATACTGTATGAAAATGGCACCCATATTTTTAATGCAGATGTTTGATTAATGTTGGGCAATGGTCCGAAGGCTTTTGGACTTGAGTGACTGGATTCTTTGGAGTTTGGATCACTTGGTCAAACACCACTGTTACAAGTTGGTCATAGTTCGTTTTTTAGTTAAATGGGATCGGTTGGTAAACATTTTTTTTTTTAATTTCATAACAAGTAAGTCTTTGGTTTATATAAAGTCTCAAGTTGCGGACATATTGGATGCTCGGAAAGGAATAGAGTTGTAATTAATTGAAAGGTGATAACTTTGTTGCTTGGATTTCATTGTATTTGATCTATATTTTTTTTTTCTTCTAGACGAGAGAGATGGCTTTTGGTAGCAGGGGGGACCGGATGGGTATTGGAGAATTGTCCAGGGTTTTATGGAGGCTTCTATATCCAATTTTTACGGTTTCAAGGTCAAGAGTGACTTTGTAGGCCTGGGATAGTGAAGTTGAATACGAAGTAGGCAGCTTGGGCAGTGATTTGAAGGATTTTGTACTGCAGTGTGGGAGTTTTAAGGAAGTCTTTTGTCCATGTAATATCTCAAATATTGGACGTGGGTTACTTGGAACGGGATATATTAGTAAATTGTAGAAAGGTGATAGGCTGAAGGTTAAGTCATTTCCTGGAATTTGATTCCTTACGATCCTACGTTTCTTGAAATTCCTCCAAATTGGAAAGTTGATCCTTGAAGTTTCTTAAGAGGTAATATGCTAAAAGGCGCTATTATCTCCGCACATGAGGCGTGCTGTATCGGAATTGATAAACCCTGGACTTTATATTAAAAGAGAACTGGACCGAGGATGCTCCCTTGCGGAACTCCCGTTTCGGTATTTGTGGTTCTGGGAGAAGGATGTTCCGATTCGTACTTGATTATGTTCTGATATAAAAATAATTTTCTACTATGCCGAAGTTCTTAATGTATGAGCCTAATCTGTTTACAGAAAAAATCCTTATTCAGTTTTTCATATAATGAAAAGTAATATCCCCTAAAGAAAGAAAATTGAATTAACTAAGAGTAAATATAACAATATTATCCATGTATTTACTTTTATCTCTTATACGTTTTGGCATAATTGTATTGACATGAACAGCTGAAGAGAGCTCAATAGTCGAAAATTAGGCGCTTTTCCCATTGCCGTCATTTGGGAGCCGTATTTTCAGTAAACACGAACCGAAAGAGTCCTTGATTCGAGCTCGCACGTGTTATTTCAACTGGTTCCCTGTGCCATTCTGTGCGCAATTCATGCCGGTGTCCAACATCTTATACGACCAGAACCCCATTCCCGTTGAACCTTCAGCAAGTTTTAACCGGTAATAAGTCGATAATTATAGAAATATATTTCGGATCATTCCTCTTCCTCTAAATCCTTCTATAACAAAGCCGCTGACGAGGAGTCAAGGTGAGCTACTTACACATCCTTTTAAAACGACGAAAATGTCCCTAATTGGCAAGAAAATAAGTGAAAGATAAATCAGGCAAAGTGATTGATGAGAAATTAACATGCCTTATTGTTTGGAGTACTACTACACGTCATCTTCAGGTACGTTTTTCATCCGTACATTTTTGTTTTCTTTTATTGAATATTAAAACTACCTACAACCAAGTGCACAGAGATGAAGAAACCATAAAAACAAAAGGCTGGAGGACTTACCTACTGATAAAGCACTTGGTGTCATCATAGGGCAGTAGATCTCACCTTCCTGGAGGGTTTCTCGAATGAGAACAGTTGGATGATTTTTGACTGGGTTTTTTGAATCAGTTGAATGTTGGACCGTTAGGCCGAGCCACAAAGTTCCACCCGTATGTCCATGTATGTTTTAGATGCAAAAGTCACGTTTGACCTTCAGTCGGTATTAATCACAAAAGGGTTTACTGCCAATAGGTGTCCTGATCGAACTTTTCGTTGGAAAATTTATGCGGTTTCCACTCTGCCCTGTGTGCTCTGGAAACCAAAGCCAAAATCTCACAGGGCCATGCGGGCCCAATTGGCTCTGGTCTTGACTACCAATGAGTTGCCTTCAGTGCTGCATACACGAGAACACGGCTATTCTTTTGTTGGTAATATCTAACCTTTTGATCTCCCTAGCAGTCTCCGCTAAACGGAAGTGGCATATTGCTCCGAGGCTTGTACGAATTCAAGTTTTTGTTTATTTCTATAGATACCACACCTATACACGCTCTTAGAGCCATCTGTAATCACACTCTCTCAGTCTGCAGGATATTTTAATTTGAAATTTTTTTATGGATTCTAAAGTTCCCGGTCATGGCGTTAAACAGCCTAGAACCTTGTCTGCCTGAATTGCATGCACGAACCTTTAATTGCGAATTGTTTTGCGGGTGAGCTATCGATTTCCAGCATTAGCCAGTGAATTATGGACCTATCCTCTCCCTGAAGATAGTTGTGATACAATGAGGACTTCCATTGTTCAGGTCGTTCTCATTGCCCTAGTACTTCTCAGATTACAGAGAACCCAGAAAGCCATCAGTTGTAATGTCTTTGTACACGAAACGTTTTGCCTGCTTGACCAACAACCTGGAAGTTAGAAATGGTGTATTTTTTGTCAAATATCCTTTAAAAGGCCTTGCACCGTCTTTCTCCAAGATTGATTCCAGGATAGATACTTGTCTAAGTACATCCCTAGATATCGTACCTAGTTTGTGATGGGATATTGTTGAAGGTGGAAGATATTGGCAGGTTTTTCTAAGGAGGATGAAGGTGATATTTATTTATCTGTGTGGATTTGGATTCTCATTTCTTTGCATCATTTCTACGCAAGGAGAAGGTGGTTCCTTGAGGTTGAGGATTGACAGGAGAGGACGTTCTGTACATTCATCGAGCGACTCGGTTTGACCTACTACCTACCTTGATCTGTCTAGTTTTTTGCACATTCACTTTTCGACCATTATATTACTTGTTAGTTGAATTACTCAATTTACTTCGTTAAATTTATTGCCGTTGAATTGGCAGCAATTAGTGTGACGTTATAAATCCTGGGACGGGTCGAATCGGCTTGGAAGTAATAGATTCTGGTACTGAGAAGTACGCCGCTTAAACGGACCAATCAGGGATAAGATATGCGATGCACACGGTGTAATTACGGATCGAGGTCGTGCGGAAGCCGGACTAAAATATGCCGATACTCTCTGGAGGGGTCTATTATCGCTAAATCCATTTGCGGGCCCCGGAATTGTCCATTTTCCAGTTCTCGCCGTTTAGACGGATTTGCCTGTTTTTCCCGTTGAAAATCTTGGCCGTGACGGATACTTCTTTGAAAATTCCCATAGAAAAAGGTCCATGAAATCATATCTGGCCAGTGGATGGTGAAAAAGAGATCGTGAAACTTGAAACTTTTTCGCCTCGGCGAGGACGATCCCGTAACGCTCGCAATACGAGTAGAATTCGGGAATATCGTTTCCAACAATCTTGTCTTAAGTGAATTAAATATATTCTACTTAATAATTACTGTAAACTTAACTTTAATATTCTAAGAACGACAAAGTTTAATAAATAATAATAATAACTAAAAATTTGAGGATTGGGAGACACATATGAAGTAGCTATCGCCTTTTAGACAACACAGACCCACTAGTGAAACCTCCAGGACCATTTCTGTTTGTGAAAACGGTTCAAGAAAAACCAATTGTACCAGATAACCTTCATCCTCTGCCTTTCACTGCTCCTTCCTTTCCAAGCAACTAATGTTTGCTATTTGGGATTTACATTAGTTACAATCCAATCCAAGCGTGTGTTCGGCAACAGAGCATACTTGGTCCCTTTACCTTTTCAGTATACACACCAGACATTCTTATCATTCCTGATTCAGTACTCTTCACATATACAGACAGCCTGTTAGCAAATACCGATCCAGTGGGCTTCGGAAACCTCCAGGACCATCTCCAGTTTGTAAAAAAGTTCAAGAAATGCAAGATCTGACATTAATGAAAGGATATCCCACTGAATAACCTTCGTCCTATGCCTATCACCTTTCCAATCTACAATATTTTTTTCCTCTCTAAGCAACCAAAATCGACCACTATTTGGTACCTACATTATTCATTGACAGAAGCACCATGCTGGTGTTCTAGTTTGTGACAAAGACTTGCTTGGAACCCCTATACTCCATGCGTTCTAAACTTCAAAGAGGTTCAAAACTCATCGAACATCATTGCTCACCTCCCTATTTCGTACAACTTTGATCTACACAGTTTTACCTACCTCTCCGAGAGAGTATTCCGAAAAAAAAAAAAAAACAAGATGATTACTCGGAAATTTTAGAAATAAAGGCTGGTGTTCTCCAAGGAATAATACTAGCACCAATCTTGTATTTGCTTTATATTTGCCTATTGCCGGCTTGTTAATCCTTCCAGCCTTGGCTTTTCGCACGAAAAGAGGACATGTACCGATGTTACTTCTTCTTGCTAGCAATAATTACTCAGCATTGTTTCAGATGTTACAAGTAGCTTTCGGGAATTTGCAGTGTCTAGTCAGCTAGTAGTTCTTCCGTTAGTTTCTGCGTTGGCCCATTGATGAACTTTGATGCAAAATGATCTACATTTCTGGAAAATTGACATGAAATGGGTTCAGTGCAGATAGGTATCCTATTGGAACGTTCCTTGTCAAATTTATTGACCTCCTTGTTGCCCCTCTGCCATATATGAAATCTAGTCCTTGGCTTATTTCCAAAGATCCCATCTACTGACCCATACTCGGGCTTGGTATCATCTTTAAAGTCTATAAGGTTAACAGTCCTAACCTTGTCTGCCTGAAGTTCTTCCGGAAGCTTTAATCGCTCATTTTTATACGGGTAATCTATTGAATCTCTGCATGAGCCTGTGAAAAGGCCTCTCTCTGGATGATGATATGTACTGTTGGTAGGTTCAGGAACCCCAGGCATCAGTTTTCATTGCTCTTGTCTCTTAGAAGTACAGAGGATCCTGACCGCTCCCAGCTGTAATGTCGCCCACCTAACCTTTTACCTACGTTTTGTGATTTTTTTATGACCCACAACCTACAAGTTTGGCAGGATGTTACACTTTTTAAACAAACATAATTTTTTTAACCAGTGGGTGAAACAAATTTAACTAGTCTTGTATGTATAAAGAGGTTTGTTCAGTTTTAATTAATAAATAGTGCGGTTCATTTGGTCCTGTCGTCAGCTGGCCAAGTAGAGCATCATGAGATCTCTCTTTGGGTATCTTCTCGTTGATTTTCTGTGCAGTTGCGACTTCGGCAGTTATAGGGTTCCCATTAAATGCTATTTTGATCAGCTGAACTCTAAGCCTCATATGTTTAGTGTTTGGGAGAATCGTTGATTCGTTCCATCCAAACGGATCGAATCGATAATGTTTTTTATATTATAATAAGTTAGTTTAGTTTTATCATGAACTCAAACTTTGATAACTCCTTGTAAAATATTATTTTTATTTTGGAACGAGTTCTCACCGCCTGAGGAGATAATAGAAACGTTTCGTCGTTATCTTATCTCATACTTTTTTTTCTCGAAAAGTAAACAAATTACTCATAGTATTTAATTGTTGGTAAATTAAACGAAATTGTATGACGCGAATTCGCGTTCAAAAAAAGCCATCCCGTTTATTCATATATTGTCCAGTGTGCGGAGGAGGATAATAAAACTGGACGGCCGCTGAAGATAAAAAGGATCGGTAAATGTCCTCGAAATAAAGTTCTCTTTTTCCCCCCATGTGCCGATTTATAAATAGCTTTAGACATGCGAGATTTTGCAAAATATCAGTTAGTTTACGGATTTCGAACGTGCGTCGTATAACGGAATCCCAGTCGTACACAGGCCGAGAATAAAATGTGACTCTAAAATGTAAACTCTTTCAATGCCATGTGCGTTCAAATTGGAATTAATTATCGGTTATTTGTTAGAAAGGAGTGGGGCCTGTTATATAACGGCGAAACATCTTTCTATAGCAACGAGTATTCTTATCGTACAGTAGATTATTAACAAGTTTTTAAAAGAGGCTGAGATAATGAACAGTCTCCTGTTGAAACAAAATAATACGCTACCGGAATGGTAAACGAGAAAACCTGATATAAGTCTCCGTTTCGCTGTTCCCTTGCCATACAAGTCAGTAGGTTTAAATCTCTTCCTACTAAAAACTACTAATTCGAAGTCAAAGTAAATACTAAAGAAAAACTCGGATAAGTTCAATAGTTAAAAGAAAAATTATATATTTCAAATAGAATTCAATTAGGGCTTGGTAATTAAACTGTATTATGGGGGCATATGTAAAGAACAAATTTGAGGTTAATTTATTTCCCTTTTACGAGCTGTAATTATTTTAATTAGTTTTGTCGTATCATCACGCGCTACGTTCCAATTGAAAACCGACTCCGACCTCACATTGCCTTTTGCATTCTCATAATCTTCAAGAATTTAAGAGATGCGGCTTAAATAATATAAGCATGTCATGCCTTGGGTACTTAAAGAGAGTATGTAGGCATACCGCTGAATTTAAGAATTGTTCTCAGGCACTGTAATGATTTTCTGGGTCCTTCCATTTTTTTTGGAAGACGTGAGGTTTTGTTGTAATCGTACACAGATTTGTTTTTTTGTTGCGGTTATATGCTTAGTTTGAGTGCGTGTATTTATTTGTGTGAGTGATGAGGGGCTGATGGTGAAATACAGCGTCTGTGCGTTGGCGGAATATTAAAAAATTACCCCATAGATGTTATTTTCGATTAGGTTATTAATAATATTGGTAGGCAGATGGAGGAAGAATGAGTGCAATGTACTTAGGAGTGAATAGTTAGTTAGTTTTAGGCTAGATTATAGTTTGAATGCGTTTGGGGCTGAAATGACCTAGCTGTCAGAAGACCCCATTGGTTGGGAAGCTACAATATTCCTGGGCATCCTGGCTTACCGGAGATCCCCCTGGGGCAGATACCCTAGGGTCAGTACATCGAGGAGTGACAGCTCTTCGGGGTGAAAGTCCATAATCTTCAAGACATAATCTTTATAATTTTCGATGCAAAAGAAAAACAATAATTTAAACAATTGCTTTTCAAAGAGAGAAATGAATGAAATAAACAAAAAATTAAATTAAATTAAATATGGAATATTGTAAGATTTCCTACTGCGGTCTGCGGGGTGATAAACCTAGTTTGATAGTTAGTTACCTATCATCTTGGTCTGCCCAAACTCTGAAGATGGCCAAATGCCGATCTGTCAAAAATCAGCGACGGTAGGACCAAGATAATATTGGAAACTATCAAACAATAAATCGGAAAAGTTGTTAGTTTTTGATGCTTTTAAATTTTTTTTATACATTTTGTTCAACTATTAGTTCACAATTTCTATTATTTAATATACTTAAAGCGAATTATCATCATCCAATTGTGCTATATGATCGTGTATTCCTCCTCAATTAAAGAACGTTTTTCAATTATGTAATCCCTTTTCATCCTCAGTTAATTAATCTTACGACTTCGACAGTGATAAGATAAATAAATTTATCTAACCAAACAAACATTTCAAGTGCAATAGACCATACAAACTAGTGCTGCGCGGCATAGATGGTCCGTCTTTTCTTCCCCCTCCATGAAACCGCCGATAGTCAGTTGGGTATAATTTGATGCATATCGCACATTAAATATTAATTTTTAATTTTTGATATTAGCAATTTACTGAACACAACGAACCAAGTCATGTGTATATATCCTGGCGTACCATATGAAAGGCTTAGAATTCGATCCTTTCAAAAATCTTTTTTTTTTTTAAGGTGAAACTTTTAACAGCTTTCTAATTTCTCTTAAAATTGTGTATTCGTTCAAAAAGAAGACCTCCGTAAAGTGTACATAAGTAGCCACACTATGACACCCCCAAGAGGTTTTACTGTATCTCCTCTATAGGGTCTGCTGGGTATTGATACAGTTTGTTCAACAAACTAATGTTTTACAAAAAATTACTTCGACCTATTTGGACTTATGGGGCATGTCTGGCACCAACAGAAACACCTTCCAGCCCAAGAACCCTCCAGGCAGCCTCGACCTGGTTCACTTGATCTCCTCTTGGGGTCTGCTAGATTGTGATGCTTGTTGACCCAACTAATATTTTACGATACGTCACTTCCACTTATTTGGACATGTGGAGTATGTGGGCACCTCCCAGCCATTTGGCATCCAGCTAATTCAAGCATCTCAATCAAACGTATACAGAAATATCTTCCAAGTTCCTTACTGCCTCTCTAACCTCACTGTTCATACTGGCCTTAACACCCTCATCAAGTTTCACTCCAATCTGTCAACTCTACCCCTACTGCTTAAGCAATTCCCATTGCCTCCTATCCCAAGAGTCTTTCACACCAGCATTGACTGGTTTCTCATTACACGTATCATCCGGGTGACCTTCATGTTAATATTGTGCCATCATATGAAAAAAAATCTCTTTCTAGGACCCTGTAGGAAAGAAGGCATAAGTAGTGACTCCATAACATTCCCTTAGCAAGATGTTTCACTTTATACCCTCTTTAGTCTGCTAGGGTGTGATAGTTTGTTCAACAAACTAATGCTATTAGAACATATGGTGGGTGGGGTACGACCAAGATATCCATCTAATTCATGCATTCCAATCAATAGTATGCAGAAGATTTATCCAAGCTCATTACTAGGTTTCTAACGTCTCTATGCACAGTAACCTTAACATTCTCGTTAAGTTTGTCACCAATCTTTTAACCCATCATAGTGCTCTAGCATGACCTTCCATCCCAAGAACCCTCCAGGTATCGTCAAACGATGGTCCCGAGACATCCTCCCTCTTAATCCGATAAGAAAGGTGGCATCGATTAGTGTTAGTATCCTGTTCGGGATTTTATAGCATAAATAACAATTTGCAATGGGTATAATTCATATAGAGGATACAAATAAATATTTTTTTAACGTTATGCATTTACAATAAATTGTGTTAAGCTTGTTTTTGATTGTTCGACCAATTGTGCATTGAGGTGCTTCATGGGATTGCTTTGTGGAATCTTGGATATATCCGGAGGGTAAATTTTAAAAATTAATACGTTTATGATCGTTTTATCACAGGTCGATGGATGGATTTATTTTTCCGTCGATTAACCGCACCCTCCTGAGAATTCATGCGGTATTCCAATATTTTGTGGCTTGTTGAAATATTCAAACCATCGAATAGTGTAACGAAGTCAATTCCTACGTACAAACGGCCAATCAGGCGTACGATTCAATTAAAAACAAAAAAACAATTAAAACGGATGAAAATAACGTAAATTAATGATTTATCGAAAGCGTTAACGAGCACGCCGGGTTGATAATTATAACGCTTGTAACGTTTTTTTTATGCTTCAGTGTACCCTGCACATGGGCCAGTTTAATCGATCCACATCAATTCCTATGAGTCACAAACCCCGTTTTATGAGCTACCTCAATTTTGTACATACGGACGTTTAATTTCCCCACCGAGTTGATACGATTATCTCGGTTCATACGGTTGTTGTTTTTAACGCCACTGCACCCTTTAATTTCACCGATTGGCTGAAATTAAATAATTATTGCAGAATCCTAGTGTTATGTAAAATGACTGGACAATTAAAGCGTCCATAGCATTTTTCAGTAATTGGATTTCCCCTTATTTCAAAACAAAGTTTATTTAGGCATTATTGTTTACACTCTGAAAAGGGTTTAGTTTACGTGTTTTTATTCCTCAAGTTTCTTCCGAGATCTCGTGTTTTTACTAGGCGTTTTGCTAATTTAAAATGGAGAAAATTTGCATTTTCATTTAATGGTTTTTTAATTACTGTAAAGGGAAAACCGAGCTTAGACTGCTTGGAAAACTTTTGTTGACGATTTAGATGTCATCTGGTACGGTTATCGCCCACTCACACTGGCACCGACTTAGTCTGGTCTCACACTGGCACCGACTTAGTCTGGTCTCACACTGGCACCGACTACGTACGAGTTTTGTCAGTCACTCATACTGGCACCGACTTAGTCTGGTCTCACACTGGCACCGACTTAGTCTGGTCTCACACTGGAACCGGCTGCGTGCGAGTTTTGTCAGTCACGCATACTGGCACCGACGTAGTCTGGTCTCACACTGGCACCGACTACGTGCGATTTTTGATCGTCCGTATTCGGACAACCTCGAACGAACTTTACCAATGTAGGGTTAGATAGTCACCGTCATTGTAAGGATTGGGCAGCAGTTTAAATGGTACATAAGAGGGACCCAAGAATGCTCCCTCGTGGGACGCCTTGATTGTCGCAAATACTTAAGAATATCATTAGTTTATCTCCAAGTACTAAATAGGTGACTTGGACAACTACTATATCTAGAGCCGAAATCAGATAATAATGAACGAACACTTTACAAACCTACATTGCCCTATCAGATTTTCACTTATTCCGGGCTCTCAAAAACCTAATTAATGGGTATATAATAATTAAAAAAAACTTTACTTGAGAACTGCAGAAAACTCACGGATGATCGTGCTGGTGAATTTTGGTAGGAGGGAATCACGACATTTCATGGAAGATGGCACTAGGTAGTGGAACAAAACTGATCATATATTGTTTTCAAATACCTTCTTTTTTCCTAGAATTTATCATAAAAAACCCTTTGATTGATTATTAGCGAACCGTTTAATCACGATAAACATTTTGATAATTACTTCCAACTCGTGATTAATTATTCTGGTAGAGCCGGTAAATCGCCAATATTCCGAAAAGTCTTTATTTTATAATATCATAAATCCGGCTTGCATTGTTCCGTTGAAATAATGAGCTTTTTCGTGATCAGCTATTTATTTATTTACGTTTAGTCAGCTCGCCGGATGGATTGAAACTGCGGCACTGCTGACTCCCCGATCCCGGGGCCAGTCTCGTCTGATTACCGGCGGCAAAAATATTTTCTTCCCCCTTATTTCTCTACCCAATGACACGCTAAACAGTGCCAGGAATACGCAAACGAAACACACCTTTTACAATTCTGTTATATTCATCTCTGAGATTTTTCCCTTTATCTTTACTCTAAACCCCATGCTTAAAAAATGTATGAAATGATTGTCTATCGAGTCGACGATTTTAATTATAATTTTTTATATGTGAGCTATTTGTCTATTTTAATGTAGTGTCTCTTTTGTATTAGCAAACTAAATTCTATTTATAATTAGGGCGAATTTCCTTTTGTTGAACGGCCTCCGTTGGGCCGTTTCAACCGATTGTCAATTAGCAACTGCAACTATTAAAAGGAGAATTTTTTTGTTTAATTTAGGCCATTCGTTCGTCTGATAAAGGTTAAAAAATAACGGTGGAATAATAATAACAGTTCTAAGGACAAGAGGTAATCAAAGTGGAGGGTCATTCAGGTCGAAGGGATGGATAGTCTCGGTGGATAGAGGATAGGAATTCCATAGGTTTGAGGCATTGTACAGGAAGGAACGACTGAATGCAGTAGTCAAAAGGAGTGACTAGTATGACGGGAGTGTACAGAGGATCTGAAGGTAGACCTTATATTTAGGAAAGGGAATGTATTGAGGAAGAAAAGAAGGAGGAATTAATTGCTTTAGAGAGGCTATAACCCCTTCAAGTCCTTGGGCAGCCAGAGAAAAAACGTACTATTCCATTAGACGTCAAGCTTATCTTGAAGCTCCCCAGAAAGCCCGCTGTTCACAAACCCTTCTTAAAGCCGGCTAAAATGAGGGAGAAGACAGGGATTTGAGTACTAAAGAGGGAGAAGGTTTGCAAAACGGTACTTGAAAGCAGCGGAAAAAAAGCAACGAACCCGAGTTTCCCAAAAAAAGATAATCAAGAACAATCGAAAAGCCTGGGACGTTTCTACGTTATAGTTAAGCCGGTTTTCAGCAGCCCAGGAGCCTAAGTTTAAGTCCTCCAAGATAAAGGTGACGGGATCAATATTTTATGGATCAATGCAAAGCAAAGCTGGGAAGGAGCTTGTGCCATGTGGGATTCCAGAAGTGGTGGAGAGGGATGAAAGACTGTGACTACTCGAGAACGGGCCAAAAGGAAAGAGTGGAACCAGCTGAGTACACTCGTTGTGGGATCAAACAGGTAGTGAATGAAGGATGATGAATGAAGGAAAGCAGAGTCAGCTAATCTGAGAAATATTGCTGTTGAGGGTGTTTGTAAACATCCCAACTGCCTCGTAAAGATACCCATTATAACTAGTGAAACGTCAGACGTAATATCTAAGAAAAAGAAGCTATTAGGATCAATGGAAGGTCGACTTGGAAGGATTAAAGTGTCTTGTGGATTGGAAGCTTGTGAGGCTGACACATAAGTATTACGCTCATCAGGTGAAGCTGGAAATACATTAATGGCTTGGGGTGAACTGCAAAGGAGGAGCAGATGACAACGCATCATGAAAATCATCTGATCGGTTGTAAGTTGTACCAGTGCGCTTAGTACTCCTCCTAAAGAAAGAAGTTTTTTATTTTGACCGTCCGTGGTGCAATGTTTATTTTTGCCCGAATGGCAAAAATTTAATAGGGGGTTAATATCTAGACCAATCTTTTTTTAAACTCGCGCGTTTTTATAATAGACAATAAAGCTAGTAGAAAACGGCAGTTAGCGTTTTTTCAGCTATGATTTTCCTTTAAACCCTGTTCCATTTTTCGAAAATAAAGAGTTATTATTATTAATATTTCTTTATATAAACTCATCTCTCGACTTCTCGCTCTCTATATGGAACCAAGGAATGACGTGGAACACATCGAGCATCAGTTTACATGCCAGACAAAACAAATCTTTACACACATACTCTATAACTAATCTGATTGAGGATCGATGGGGTACGCAATATTCTACCATCTGCCTTCTTACACTATATATTCACGCTAATAAATACATTCACTCTCTATATAGTGGGACACACGGAACTTGATTGAATTGAGCTAGACTGTCTCTTTTATATTTTGTCCACTAGGTTTGCGCCAACTTCAGTGAGGAACTACCTCGTTGAAACATGCACGACACGTACAACGAGGGCCTTATGGCTTCTTGCACTTTTCCTGGCTCTTTCATTCCGTTCATTTCAATTGATTCGAACTTTCTTTTAAGAAGCAGTTGGCCACTGACACTGCAAGTCTGTTTCACCGGTCTTCTTGATACCCAAAGTTAAGTCTCCATGAGGTTATGTATACTTGTTCATTACCCAGAATTCCTTCGTGCCATGGATTTTGTCAGGTCGTTATTTTTTCCCAGGTTTTGGAGATTATGAATGCTATTTATGGCTGTGACTTTTTTGTCAATGCTTTTAGGGCTGCTTTGCTACCCGATCTTACGAGGATTTTCTGACGTGTATTACAGAGGTAATGAGCTTGAGTGTTCATATTTTGGGCTTGCGCATAATTATACCAGTTCAGATTCCTTCACTTATTTTTGTTAAAACGTCCCCATTAATCTCGAAGACAGTACGGCTTGCAGTTTTTTCCTCATGGCCTCATTAATGAATATAATCCTAGGTGCTTTCTCGGATGCTAGTCACCGATATCACACCTGAAACTGAGGTTGAAAAGCGTTAAATTCGCTCAACCCCCCTCAGAAGTTTCAACCTGTATTTGAACTTTGCCTAGTAAAAAAGATGCTGTTTACAGTTAACTTTCAGCGATCTGTATATTCTTTATAAATAACTTTTATAGCGGAGGAGGGCAACAGTTTCGAAGAAAATACTCGTCTCTTCTACTCCTTTTATTCAGGGCGTAAAATACCTAAAAAAGTTGAATCATGTGCGATGTGATTTTGGACCTTCAATAAAAGATATCCGAGGGACCCTATGAAATATCGAAATTCGTCGACAGCTTGGGTAATTGTTTCTTACACAATACGTCCGCATCGCAATTATTAATGTCTTGTGTTTCACAAAGAAAATAAAGCTCTGTTTACGGATGGATGCAGCGGGAAAACACTTGTGGGGGTTGGTAAAGATACGATATCCTCCCGATGGATTGTTTATCGTCCTCAGGGAGCCGATCTGTCCCGGAGGGTTAGACGTGTATCTTGATTCCTCTCAATCTTATTTGCCGGAATCATCACAACAAGAAAAAACCTAATAAACGCCTATCTACAATAGATATGTGAAATATCTTTTAAGAAAATTAATGGGATATCAATATTGATACCAAAATGAAAAAAAATACAGCCAAATTCATAATTTACTCAGGCGCTTAGTAACTTTCAGCAACTTTTAGTTCATATTGCTTTTTTTAACCCTTCCTTAAATATTATTCTAGACTGTTTGATTTAAAGCAAAACTAGTAACTTTAACTTATTAACTTTTTTTAATAACTCTTTATGTGTGGTGTTTAGTGACCGTTAGTTAATGATTATTTGGAGATCGTGAGATGCGGTCTGGTGTGACGTAGGTTTTAGAAAAACGTTTTCTTTATCGTGCCAATATTTCGGCCTTTATTGAGATCATCTTCAGGTCTCATAGTGTTTTGTTTTCTGTGTAGATGTGACATTACCGTGAGTGCCCACTCTCAATACTACACACAAGAATGAATTTTTAATTTTCCCCCTGCGCCTACACAGTGGCACCAATATTGTGGCACATCCTCTGAATCCAGTAGCAAAACGCCTCAGATTATGGTGTGGAGTTTCAAAACGCACGAGGTTCAAAGCTATTATTACCTCACGGATTTGGGGACTGCGATGGCCGTCATTGGGGAAGTCCGACTCGCCAAGCTAGTGGTCCTGGGTTCGAATCCCGGTATAGCCCAAGGCTCTTCAATTGAAAATAATATGACAAAAGTATTTTAAAAGTGGATTGAGCTTGGACACTCAAGTGGTTGGACGTTACGCCTCTCCTGCATGACTGGAATTACTTTTCTGTCTTTCAAAATATACTGATTATGGACGTGTTCCGTGTTTATCCTAACTGCTGGTACTGTATTATGATTTATGTGTGGTGATTAGTGACCGTTAGTTGATGATTATTTGGAGATCGTGAGATGCGGTCTGGTGTGATGTAGGTTTCAGAAAAACATTTTCTTTATCGTGCCAACGTTTCGATCTTTATTGAGATCATCTTCAGTGCCTGGGATTAACAAACATTGTTTACATTTAACAAATACATTTAGGATGTGGAAAAGTGAATTTATACAATGCAAAATCTATTTTTTATATTCAATTACTTCTAAGAAATTACGTTTATGTTAGTTTTGTTCTGTATGTAATATTTTTGGATTTTTGAAGTCGAAATTGTGTTGGTGTTCAAAATGGTGGGTAGCGAGTGCTGTAGGATTTTGCTTGGGTTTTTTGCAATCATAGATATGTTGCTTTACTCTCTTGTCCAGATATTGGGATGTAAGACCGATGTAAGGTGCCGGACAGTTTAAACAGTTGATTTATTTGTTATTGGTGTGGGATCTTTAATTTTGGAAAAAAGTGTTTGGTTTGTTTTATAAATTTGAAAGCTATTTTGAAGTTATCGCACAATTACACAGAAGACAAACACTTTGAGTGAGTAGAAATACTTTGATTGAATATAAAAAATATATTTTGCGTTGTATAAATTCACTTTTCCACATCCTAAATGTATTTGTTAAGTGTAAACAATGTCTGTAAATCCCAGGCCCTGAAGATGATCTCAATAAAGATCGAAACGTTGGCACGATAAAGAAAATGTTTTTCTGAAACCTACATCACACCAGACCGCATCTCACGATTTCTAAATAAATATTGATTATATATATCATAATATTTTATTGTATTAGTGTATTTTGTTGAGCCAAATGTTTCAGCGTTGGGTGAACTTTTTTTCATCTCAACTAAAAACCTTAATTAATTGTCAAAGATCGAAACGTTGGCACGATAAAGAAAATGTTTTTCCGAAACCTACATCACACCAGACCGCACCTGACGATTTATAAATAATTATGATTTATGTTTAACCGTCGAAGTTGCTGACAGCGAGGCAAATTAGGCTACGCGGCATAAACTACTTTTATGAATTTTGGAATTTTTGTACGAATTTGGCACAATATTACGTTTTTCCCTGTGAAAATAGCGCTTAATTGTGTTTCATTTGGCACCTTTTCTCAAAGTAACAATTGTTGCTGCGGTTCGAACTCTTCAAAGGCTACAGTTCTTTTTGGTTGTGATCAACCCGTACAATTGTCAATACTCTGCCGGCGTACTCAATCTAGCTGAATCTGAACTGACATAGGCGGAAAAAGCGTCTGAATTACAGCGGTTTTTTAAAATAATATCCGTGTATGGGTCCCTACACATCAGAAAATAATTAGGCTTAAAAAAGACTAAGGGAAAAGAGGCGTTCCATGCATGAAAAGGTCTTGAAGGTATTTATTTGAGCCCCATAGTACTTAAAGCTTATTTGTACAGAGTAGTGTTAAACTTGCACTGGTGAAGGTGTATGCCTGTATAAACCTCTTTAACCCGAGCTGAGGACGCTCCTCCAGTCAAGTGTCTGCCAGTTTCAAAAGCTAAATTTAATACTAATCCAAGACAATTTTGAATAATAAAGGAAAAAACAAATCT
This sequence comes from Cimex lectularius, assembly GCF_000648675.2. NCBI lineage: Eukaryota > Metazoa > Arthropoda > Insecta > Hemiptera > Cimicidae > Cimex > Cimex lectularius. The sequence goes on along the minus strand of NW_019392770.1, from coordinate 719,944 downwards.
TATGCGGCAGTAGCTTTCAAAAATTTGAGTACTACAACTTGACTTTATATTTCAGGCTTCGGAATAACGTTGCCAACAAAGTGCTAAATATTTGGCAAAATTGGGAAGAAGGGATCAACTTTTGATTTGTAAGTATCATCGCTATTTTATGTTTTATTTTTACTGATGGGTTCAGAAAAACTGTTTTCGTGAAACGTTACGCCTTAGTTTTTCTGTTTGTTGTACAGCTTATATTTAATCTCTTTGCTCCGGTTTAATTGAATATTGTATTTTCATCCTTTTTCCCCAAAGTGTTTCTCTAGACCGGGATATAAATTTAATCGCATATATTCCAGTATGATCGAATCCTGCAAAAATCTTTAACATGAAATTTGGTCGCCAACTCAAAATATAAAAGGTCTGTTATTTTTGCAAATTATTTGCCAAATTTTATTTATTGTTATTGCGGATTAATGACTAATAATGCAAGATAAATGGATGAAGGTTAGGCAAGACTTGATGGATGGTGGCAAAGCTCCTTCGGGCTTCCAGGACAAGGGCTGATCAAGGTCAATCCCAAGTTTAGGAAATAGCGCGATTGTGAGGAAAACAAACGGAAGAAATGGTTAAAATAAAGGAACGAACTGGTTTCCAAAACAATAGCCCGAGACTTCCCTACCTTCAGTTTAAGCAAATTTTCAGAGGCCCAGGAGCTAAAGTTGAAATCCTCAAAAGGAATTAAGTTTGCGCGTCATCTGCGTAAAAAAGATAGGAGCAATATTGTATGAAGTAATGTAACAGCAAAAACAGATATCTAGAAGATATCTAGAAAAAAGAAGCTATTCGGATCGAGCGGAGGTCGACTTGGAAGGATTAAAGGGTGGATCCAAACACAATAGCCTGGGACTTTTCTACATAAAGAGGATTTTCAGTTGCCTAAGAGCTCAACTTGAAGACCTCAAAGGTAAATTTGTGATTCATCTGCATAAAGGTGGCCGATCAATAATTTATGGACTAATGCAACAACAAAAAAATGAAAGAGAGTTGTTTGTACCTTTTAGGACAGCATATAATTATGTATACGGATGGAATCGGACCAAGAAGGGCCAAATTACCGGTCTTTTTTACATTTTTAATTTTTGAGATCTTACATTTAATTTGAAAAAATTAAAATAGTTTATCTTGTGAAAACAAATTGGATTCCATGAAATGCCAAAAGGCAGTTTTGATTTGAGTTGAGCTCGTAGCCAGTGCAGCGTTTGGCGATTTTTTGCTATCGATGGGCGTGCAATTATAAAAGGGGAAAAAAAAGAGTGTCGAGGCGTCCACAAGTCGCCCATTAGTTTCTGTCAGTATATGAATCGATATGCACTAGATAATTTAAGATCGATAATGGTAATCAATATACTGTTGTTTTTTTAAAGTGCGTTTTACACTCTTCTTAGACTTAAACAGGAGACACTTTCTACTTAACACATTAGAAGAAATAACAGCAAGACTTGATGGCTCAGCGTGGTTTACAGTACTGGACTGCCTGAAGGTATTCTGGCAGATCAAAATAACAAAAAGAACTGAAAAGTATTTACCGTCCGCAAAACCTACGGATGCCTTCAGATCGGCCTATGCTTCAGGAGTGTTCCAGCTAATAAGGATTCGCCTGTTATCAGTGTCAATAGATGACATTCTAATACGTGTACCAACCGAAGAGCTGCTACAGGAAAAGACTAATAAAGTTGTCGAATTATCGTCAAATGGAATGATGCTGAACGAGGATAAAGATGTTATAAATCACAGAGAGTTCGATTTTTTGGACATATAATGACAGACAAAGGATTACAAATAGATCCATAAAAGTCGAGATCATCGCGAAATTAAAACAACCTCACTGACAGAACTGCAACGGTTCCTAGGTATGATTACATATTTATACAAGTTCATTCCTCATTTCGCTGATCATACAGCACTATTGGGAACTATTACACAAAAAGAGTGGTACTGGGTCAAGCAGCAAACAGAAGCCTTTAACAGAATTAAAAGTCTTCTGAAATCACCATCAGTATTACGGTGGTACAACTCAGCGGAGGAAGTGACTCTTACCGTAGATCCTAGTCAGAAACCAGTAGGTGCAGCATTACTACAGGGTGGTCAACTAATAGCCTATGATGCTAAGGCACTGACAACCCGGTATAGCTAAATTCATAAGGAAGCTTACACAATGCCGGGCTAAAAAAATTCACGTTTATGTCTGGGGAAATCCACACCTCACAGATGAGACAGGCCACAAGCCATTTAAATCAATATCTCATAAAACTCTTCAAGAAGCACCAGCTATATTACAGAGGATTCTGTATGAAGTACTGCCTTATAATCCAACAGTGAAATTCATAAAGGCGAAATACATAGTTACCAGCAGACACTCTGAGCCGAGGACCTGGATCCTGAAGAAGATGTGCCACCAACACTTGAGATGCACATGATAGACCTCAAAGAACAAACTAGAAGAGCTGGCTAAGGAGAGCACCTCGAGTGATGCAGAAATAAACCGTCTTAAGCAAGTAAATCAGCAAGGATGGCCAGACTCTATAATAGAAGTCCTTCCAATAATAGAAAAATACTGGTACTTCAGAGACTAGCTCACTATATCTGGAGGCATTATCATGAAATGAAACAGAATAATAACCGCGCACAAAATGTGCTACAGTCTTCATTACGGCCACAAGCGTGAAGCTAGCGAGGGACTATGTGTATTGCCCAGGCATGAATCAAGGTATTGGAAACTACATAGAAGAATGCCAAATATGTAAGAAATTTAGCAGAGACAATATTAACGAAAAGATTTAGCTGCATAAAATACCCAGTAGTCCATGGGAAATAGTGAGCACAGATATTTTCGAGGTAAATTCAAGAAAATTTGTGCTAGTAGTAGACAGTTATTCCAGATTTTATGCCATTAAACAAATTGTACAGTGACACAGCCATTGAGTCTTTAAAATCATGGTTTGCAGTACACGGTATACCCTCGCTCCTAATAAGCGATAATGGAACTCAACGCCAATGAAAAAAATTGTAAAGGAATGGTATTTTCAGCATAGGACAGCAGCTCAGGATATCCTTGCTCTAATGGTCTTGCAGAAAAGGCTGTACAAGAAGCGAAAGCTTTAATTAAAAAAGATACAAAAAGCATAACAGAGGAAGGCTCAGACCTCCAAATAGCGTTATTCATGGCCCGTAACATACTCAAAGAGAACTGGTATCTCCAGTACAAAGGTTAATGGGTTGCCGAACCAGAAACATAATACCAGTAATATCCAAGCTGTTGAAGCCCAAAATTGTGTGAGTAAAAAGCAACCTAGAACAAAGGAGAAACAGGTATAAAAATATGCTGACTCTGGGAAAGTGAGGCTACCTACCTCTGATGGTCAGGAAGCGACAAACATGAAAATGAGCCTGGAGTCCAGCGAAAATGATCAAGGATGAGACACCCAGATCGTACATAGTAGTCACCTGACGGAACAAAACTGAGAAGAAACTCATGGTTTCTAAAACCAAGGAAAAAATAGAAGTGCAGATTACAGAATAGGAAAGCCAGAGGACACTGAAACTACCCAAATAGCAAAAAGTGGAAGAAGATTCATAAAAACTTAGATTAATTTTATAAATAGTAAATTGTGAATTTAAAAAAATAAGATTATACGTATATATAAGTATATGAATCGATATTTGTAGGTAACTTAAGATCGATAATGGTAATCAATATACTGCTTTTATAAAGTGCGTCTTAGACTTTTCTTACTTAATCTTGGTCCCTTAAATATTAATAATAACAGCAATCACGTTACAGTTTCGATAATGAGTTTTGCGTTTTTCACTCTTTTATCTTGTCTTAGTATTTCACCGAGAGGTTTAATCATCTGATAGAATAGGAGGGCCGGTGATATTTATGATTTAATTAAAATGAGTCTAATATTTCTTATGTTGTCACATCGTCTGATCCAATTATCAGGTCTCGGAGGGCAATATCCCACCACATAAATCTAGAGGGGTTGCCTCACCCGCAGCAGCCGTGCGGGATATCCTATTTTTAACGAAGCTTTTGTTCGTGAGCAACAAGTGAGATGGCGACCCCTCTTTTCAACCCTTTTCACTTCGGGCAGATATTGCAGAATTAAATTACTTGTAGCTTCGCACGGTTAGCAAGGCAGCCTTGGGGCCGGTGTTCCTGTTGTGTCTACCGGCCCAAACATATGCGCGTTTTATTAGGTCCTACCCCATGTTTGAAACATTTGATACAGTCGGATAAAGAGAAAAACCAGCTTTAGGACCGGTGGGATGCGTTAATTCACTTTAGTGCACGTTTAGGATGAGATTTTAATTGACCATAAATTTCATGGTGGAACACCGGCTGACCAGCTTGCCGAATACCCTTGATTTCTACCGATCGATAGAAGGTATCGTGGAAGGTTCTCCCTTCCATCAATTCCAAAATATCTCTTTCTCCATTTTAAAAGCTAAAATTATAAAGTCTTGCCTCAATGTCTTATCTATAAATCACAATGATGTCGGTGGACGAGTGGTTGGTCGTCTGACTCGTTATTTACCAGGCTAGCTGGGCTGGGTTCAAATCACATCATATCCCATGGAATTTTAATTGATAATAATTTGAAAAAAATAATTGTAAAGTGGTTTCACCTCTTGTCCGCGACACACCAAGATAGTTGAACGTTAAGCCCCGCCCCTATTTGACAGGAAATACTTTACTTTTGGACCAAGGTGATAGTGGTTAGGGCGTCCTATTTGTATTTTCGACGCTATCGGTCCTCGGTTTCATACCCCAGCTTATCCCATGTTTTTTTAATTGAGAACAATATGAAAAAATAGTTGTAAAGTGGTGTTTAAGCCTTCATCCGTGACAACCAACTGGTCGGACGTTAGCCCCTCCCGCTGATTGGAATTATTTTACTATTGGGACCAAAGTCTTGCTTGCCTCAATGTCTTATTTATAAATCAAAATGATCACGGTGGCCGAGTGGTTAGGGCGTCTGACCCGTATTTGCCACGCTAGTGGTCCTGGGTTCGAATCCGGTCATATCCCTTGGCATCTTAATTGGGAATGATCTGGAAACATTACTCTAAAGTGCCATGAGCCTTCCCCCCGGGTCGCCATAAGCAGTTAAACTGCCTCAATATATGTACCAATCCTTGGGATGGCTGTTGAACAGAACCCGCAACGAACGAATTCTGCAAAACTCTTAAATATTTTCTCTTCGACCAAGTTGGTGTGTGTTCTAACTTTTCCTTGAAAATGACTATGACAACGAACCAGGCATTTTAATAGTAGTAAGTAGGTCAATAACTATCTTTGTAATTCTTTTTCCAGGCCTTCTTGGTCCCTTACCATAGGTTGTGTCTTCATTGAGTGGTTGCATGGAGTTTGTGTACTTGTTCTTTAGTCTCTGAAAGGATTCTATGTTTGATCTTGCTATTCCCATGTGTCTCTCAGATCCTCTTTTGGTCATTTCTGCTTATTCATTACCGAGAATACCTTTCTGATCCAAGACATTTCGAGTCGTTATGTTGTCACAGGTTTTGAAAATTTTGGATGTTTCCTTTTTACGTGCCAATGCTTTTTGGGCAAAAAGGGCTTGCTCTGACTTTCTTCAACTCCTTTTGTTGGGCTATAGTCTACCATGTCATTGAGGATACCTTAGGTTTTAGAGTTTACCTTTCTGCAACAAAACCCATTTTTTCAATCAAACAAAGGTGTGACACAATCCTTCATCCATTTTTATATCTGTTCGGATTTCATTCAAAACCACCAGGAGTGAACTGTTCATGAATAACTCCATCCAGAAGCCATTGTCGTTCTACTGGTATCGGGATTTTGCTAGTAAACGTAATTTTCATCTCTAATGCCAATTAACGGTTGGTTTTGGATACCAAAACTCACTTTATTAACCGAGCGATGAACCTCTCTGAAAAAAAAAGAGCGGTAGTTCTGATCCTCTTCAGCGATCGCCACTTCATTTTGAATTTTGTCTTTACCACCACTCAGTAACTTTTAAGACTTCTTTTTTTCTTTTTCTCTTTTTAAGACAAGGGACTCATCCCGTTTGCCCCTCCAGCCACTCTCACTCCAGACGGTCACCGCTCCAGCTGCTACCCACCTTTCCAGGTTTCAACGCTCCACGATCCCACTTTCCAGCATTAAGCAATTCTCTAGCTTTTATTTATTTATTTAAAAGTTATATCAAGTTAAAAAAAAAAACACAATATTTCTAGAGGATGATGCAAAAGCAAAATTCAATTGTTACTGCCGAGCTTTCGACCTACGTTAAGGTCATCATCAGGCCCTATATTAATTTCACATTATGAAAAACAAACAATTGATTTAACAATCAGTATATGGTTTGGGAGAAAAAGATGGCCCACTCAAATTTTTCCTCTTAAAAATGTTGACCATGATATTAGATTGTTTTGTAATACAAAGTGTATTTTGCTAAAATTCGAACATATTATCTTCATTAGGTGTTAATAAAAAACAATTTCTAAGAATCAATAAATAATTCTCGATTTGGGGACAAAAGATTGCACACTTCTTGTTTGTTTCCAAATACAAACAAATCCCTCCAAGTAAACATGACTAATCTAGTCATGCTTCTGCTTTTATTGCGATAACATTTACCTGTACAATGAGACGAGCAAAATCTTTAACATCAATTGAGAAAAATATTGTTAAGCGAAGGAAAACTCGAGGATTTAGCATTTCTGGTATATCAAAAAAATACTGACAGGAGCAGAAAAGTGATTTTAAGCTTTTTGAAATCTCCAGAAAGCTATGGGACAAAGAAATCGACTTGAAAACCGCTTGTTTTAAAAACACGACAAATATGGGCAATTTTAATTGCATCTTCAAACTCTGCTTTAAAGGCCCGTCAAATTACTGCAAGAGGTGGTATAGAGCCAAATTTTTAAAAAAGTTCAAAGGGTCATTTGCGAAGCTCCTGACATCAAAAGGGGAAAAAAATTAGGGATACCACCAGTAAGTACGGCGCTTAAAAAGGGCGGAAGAAGTTTGCCCGCGATCATGTCCAATGGAAAGTCCAATGGAAGGAAGTACTGTTCACCGATTTAAAAAAAAAAAAAATTCAATCTCGATGGTCCTGATAGTTGGGCTCACTATTATCACGACCTACGGAATGAAGAAAAAGTGTTTTCTAAGATCCAAATGAAGGGGGGGCAGCATTATGTATGATACGGGGTGATATTGGCTACGATCACAAAACTGACATAATGGATATTTCTGGCCCAATGAACATTCAAGATTATGTCATATTGATAGAAACTCAGTTTAAAAAGTATTTTGAAATGGTTCCCAAAGAAAACGTCATTTTCCATCAAGATAATGAGCCAGTACACAGGGCAAAAATCGTACGAGAATTTTTAAGGAATGAACTTATTCAAATTTTAGTTCGGTCGGCAAAGTCCCCAGACTTTAATATAATTAAAATTATCTGGGGACACCTTGGCAGGAGTGATTACAGTAGTAGCTGACGGTTTCAAGACGTTGATGAATTAAAAAAAGCAATTCCGGAGGAGTGAGCCTAATTCCCTCAAGAAGAAGATTGCTGCATTAGAATTTAAGGCTAATTAATAAAGAATTTAAGTATTATTAATATCAATTCACATCTTTTTGTTCCACCACAAATTGGGTATTATTGTTATTGACTCTTTGAAATTATTTTCTATTAACACCTAATATATTCAAACTTTGGTAAAATAAGCTATGCATTAAAAAAAAAAAAAAAAAAATTATCTACGGTTAAAAATTTGGGGTGTGGGGCGTTTTGTTCCGGACCTTAACTATACAGAACTTAAAACTTAAACAAGCTTAAATATGTCTACAGATTGACAAATTTAAGTTTATCACAGACGATTTCAAAGGTCGAAAGCTTGGCAGTAATAAATTTTTGTTATTATGAAGACCACACCGTGATCCAAGAGTATTCGTTAGGAGAAGAGTTGTCAATACATTTAACACTTAAAACATAAATTTTATAGATGAGCTTTGCAAGTTAAAAAATGTATTAATTTCTTTTTTATTTTATGTTTAATGAAAATATTTATTTCCATTCCATATGTACAATACTTGTATTTGTTTTACATATTTTGATTTTTGTTTTAATTGTTCGTTCACAAGAAAAAATTAATGAAATTAAGGGGTTATTATTTGTCATGAGAATAAAATGTGGAACTGTTCGTCTGTCTCTTCGTTTTTATTGATGTTTTTTTTTTTAATTTCTTTACTGAAATATATTATTTGCGATAATAGAAAAAGGTTGAACAGTTCGTTATTTCTTTCATACAACAACTCTGTAATTTAGACAATCAACCTTTACCACCTGGCGCTGGCACACCGAAATTCCAAAAGCCCGCCAAAATTTTCTCATGGAATTACGGGTGAGATAAATTTGGTGCACGAGCGGGGGGCCGTGAAAAAGAGCTGATTCATTTCACAGAGTGAGCGGTTTTGATCCTTTCCTTAAAAAGTACGCGAGCAATGGCGATGTGGATTTTCCAGGCCGTTTAATCAATTTGCCTTCAGACATTTTCTGAAAATTACACTTCAATTTCAATTAGTGTAATAGTCGGATGTATATTAGAAGAAAAAAGATAATATTGTCATTTTATCTTGAAATTTTGCTGTATAAATTCAAATTTATAGGGGAGATTTCAAGTTTTTCCTGCAATTATTACGATTAAGATTTACTTTTTACTTTAATTGTTTTACCTTTTATGGCCTAATGTTTTGCTAGTGCAAGAAGAACTTAAGCAATTTTGTTGAAAGGTTAACGGGAAATCCCATGAGTTTAGATGGGCGGCAAATAAATCAGCTGAAAGCAGGAACAACACTGCGCCTTCCCTACACTCAGGGGATTTCCTTCTAATGGTAAACAAAATTGCTAAAGATGATTATTCTGAAGCAACTTTGAGGCAAGAAAGGGTTAAATTATAAAATAGATACCAACAATTTTATGTTTGGCAAATATAACAATCGATACGAGATGCAGTGATATGTTTCGCCGCCCAAAAAATCAGTGTTGCCAATACACGGGATGAAACATGACCCTGCCCTAACCTCATGGGATTAGCTAAGGTTTAGCAAATTACCTAAATTTGGTGTTATGAGGCAACGTTGCCCAAGCTGGTGTTAACATGTGGAATCGTTATTTTTACAGTGTTTATAATATTTACTGCTCATAATAATTTTTTTGTAAAGCAAAATAATAAAATTTGATGTTAATGATTTATACACGTTAAAATAATAAAGAGCTGGACGTTTTAAAAACTATATGAAACCAGGCTAATAAAAGATAGCTAAACTTTCAACCTTTTTCTCCATGAGAAAACGTTCTTCGGGCTCGCAGGCGGTGGAAGTGAATTAACCGGTTTTACCTCGGAACCGGTTTACCTGTCGTAGCATTGGACAGAATCTACCAAAAATCATAGCCTCAACTTTAGTCATAGACGAGAAAAGGAAGTAAACAAGCCGGCCTCCAATTATGCATATTTAACTCTGACGTAATTTTCAGTTGTTAAGAGCTGCAAGAAGAAAAAAACCAACAACGCCCTCGGGCGTCAATTCGCCCGGGCAGCTGAGAACTTTTCCGACGCTGACTTACAAACGGCTTAATACCCCCCTTGGATTTAACTTTGAAAAAGTCACAAACGCATTTGAAAGAGAAGAGTCAATCAGCGATTAATCCATTCGTTCAGTCCATTTCCTTCACTCGGTGACTGTATCTTAACTCGTTTATTTATTCTTTAAGCTTACAAATCTTAACACCATATCTATTGGGCAGTTCATCGAGAAATTTATTTAATATGAACAATTTAAGAAATAGCACAGCTAATAGACGCTAAATGAATTCGTTATTGCGGCGGTGGGCTATACACACCGTGAGCGCGATAGCTAAACATATTTTCACGCAACATATTTGCTTTTTCTTTCATACTTTTCCCCCAAAAGCAATAAATTAAAACAACCCTAAAAACGCGTGTCGCACGCACATGTTTATTTGTTACAAATACCTTACTCGGAGCTTTTTCCTCTTCTTACCCAACGTTAGATTAAAGAACAAAGCCAAAATCGATTGGATTTCTCGCCGACAGAATAATAAAAAAGATTTCATGAAGTGAAATCGTTTTTCTCTGATACTTAAATCTTGCCGTGCTGCCCTCACAAAACCATTGTGGACATTTTGTTCGCAGGAACAAAGAGTGTGGGCATTGTATGATATATATACCAATCTGGTCTGAGAATAAATAAATAATTATTTTCTGAATAGGCCGTCGTCCTTGTGGTATGAATTACCTGTGCTTAATCTATCCGTTGCCTGTTTCACTCATATTCCGTTCTGTGATTTCATTTACTAAACACGATTGTAAAAATTATGTTTGCACATAATAAAAAAGAGAAGTGAAATAAATTAATAAATTTAAAAGAGAAACGAAGTGGAAATTAATTTTTAAAAACGAACGACTTAGAGAAATGGGGAAGAAATAAAAGAAGTTTAGGGAAAAGGGTCGAGTGGGGCGGACGCGTAAGGCTTAGTGCAAATTCGTGCACAAACATCATTCTCCCTAATAATCTTAATTAATGATACCTTTTTTCTCCATTTGGTTTGAAAGATGTTGCCAAAAGTGCCTATTTACGCTATCTGTGATGTAATGCGATATTGCGCGAGTGGGAGCTGAAATCGCAATGAAAGGAGCTGCCATTGAATTTGCATGGATCATCGTGTAAAATGCTTACATTGTCTGCGCTGCGATGTGATATCGCGTAAGCAGAAGCTGAAATCGCCATGAAAGTGACTGCCATTGATGTTGCTTCGATCATCGCGCGACATGCTTACACTGTCGGCGTTGCGATGCGATATCGCGCGAGTAGAAGCATAAATCGCAAAGAAAGGAGCTGCCATTGAATTTGCATGGATCATCGTGTAAAATGCTTACATTGTCTGCGCTGCGATGTGATATCGCGTGAGCAGAAGCTGAAATCGCCATGAAAGAAGCTGCCATTGATGTTGCTTCGATCATCGCGCGACATGCTTACACTGTCGGCGTTGCGATGCGATATCGGGCGAGTAAAAGCACAAATCGCAAAGAAAGGAGCTGCCACTGACTATATATGAGTCAACGTGCGACACGTACACACTTCGAATTATATTTCGCGCGATGGCTCTTCTATAAATGCAGTAACAAAGTGATCAAACGGTCTGGAGTTTATTTAATTTTTTCTTTATAAAATGGACATTCGATCATTAATTATTAATTTTTGATGACCTCGATCCCAACCCCAAGAACCTACCTGCGCGTGCCTGTGTGCATGAGTGTGTGTGTCTAGTAAGTTTAGGTGAGACTTTTTGACTGAGTCTTTCCCTGCCTTGGTCCATTGTGTCGTTCGAACAAGCATAATTTTAACTTGTTACAGTTGGTACTCGATCGTACGCCGTATAAACTCTTGATAGGATCGCTTTGAAATCTGTTTCTCATTCAGCATTCGTGCGTAAAATAATCAGTTAAGCCAATAATTAGGTAGTTAAACTATGGATGAAGCAAAACCGTCGTAGGAACGTTAGGTTGATTGAAAAGTGTAATTTTTATAAATTGGACAAAGGGAGTGTTGTAAATATTAAACCTCGTAGCTTGATGTAATTGTTTCGTTTATCTAACATAAAAGGCCTAATGACGGTGAGGTTCTTTTTTCTCCCTTTGCCCCCAGTAAGTAAAACATCTCAGAGGCTTGCAAGCCCTTTGAGACGTTCTTATTTAATTCTCAACTTGAATAATTAATCGCGTGAAATTATCCGTTTCGATTTTTATCGACCGCACCCTTTATCAACAGAAAACTGTTGGATTTTTAAACATAAGACATTTCCTTGACTTGGTTTGACCGATTTTTGGTGCCGGATCACCGTGTGATGTGTTTATACTACGAGCTAAGCCGCTCGAAATCGTGCAAGTAGAAGCTAAAGTCCCAAGTAAAGGTGCTGCCACCGACTTTGCATGGATGATCGTGAGACATGCTTACACCGTCTGCGTTGCGATGCGATATCGCGCGAAGCTGAAATCGCAAAGCAAGCTGTTATGGACTTTGCATGGATTACCGTGCGATATGTTTATACTACGAGCTAAGCCGCTCGAAATCGTGCAAGTAGAAGCTAAAGTCCCAAGTAAAGGTGTTGCCACCGACTTTGCATGGATGATCGTGAGACATGCTTACACCGTCTGCGTTGCGATGCGATATCGCGCGAAGCTGAAATCGCAAAGCAAGCTGTTATGGACTTTGCATGGATTACCGTGCGATGTGTTTATACTACGAGCTTAGCCGCTCGAAATCGTGCTAGTAGAAGCTAAAGTCCCAAGTAAAGGTGCTGCCACCGACTTTGCATGGATGATCGTGAGACATGCTTACACCGTCTGCGTTGCAATGCGATATCGCGCAGCTGAAATCGCAAAGCAAGCTGTTATTGACTTTGCATGGATCACCGTGTTTATTATCACTACCAGCGAAGCGAGGCGAATTCGCGTGAGTTGAAGCTAAAGCTTGGGCTCAAAAAAACCACAGTACAAAACCCGGGACACAGAGGGAAAACTGTGACCAGAGTAGCCCAATCCTTCAAAAATTAATAACTGTATTAGCGAAAGTGTAAAGCCATTAACGAAGAAGCGGATTAGAAATTTGTTATGGTTCTTTGCCATTTTCAATTAGGTTGGCAGTAAATTACCACAAATTGCGATGAGTTTGGAATGAATCTCGGGTGGAGGAGCTCAAAGGAAATTATCCTCCTCTTGTTTAAACCAAGGAGAAAACAAATCTACTCCCAACGATTAATTAAGAGCCTACTCGGCCATTAATAAAAGCCCGGGGCACGCCCATTATTTCGAAGATAAAAAACAATGTCTTGATTATTTACAGAAACTGTTTAAAATAGGGAGTGCAAAACACAAAGAAGAAAAGTAGCCAATTTTGGCCTTGTGAAATTATTGCGCTAACAGCTAATGATCAAAATTTTGAATAACAATAAATATTCTTCGAATGTCCCTTTATAAAACATTTTTTTTGAAACGATTACTACATCAGTTTTCTGTAAATGACTTTTGGCCCCCTGGACTTCGACAGGCCGCTGATGTTTGAAAGTTTTCAGTGTTACAGTTCACAAGTTATTTGGTTTTCTGTCTCAGAAAAACACTTTTTACAGAAAGTTTAACGGGAAAGTAAGATTGATTGGAAAGTAATCGAAATAAATGCTTTCTAGAAGGGTTTTAATTCGAGTAGTTATGAGGGCCGAAATAGGCAGAAAAAATGCATATCTAGTCAACCGCGAGTGGATGAAACCACCAATTAATTATTACTTATGTATAAATCTCGTAGAATTTTGTTTTCCTACCTTATCCTGAACCTGGAAACATATAAGGGATTCTATTCGAATTCTACACTTTCATTAGTTATTGTATTGTCAAACGCAAATAGTGGAAGACGAGACTGAATGTGAAATGAGTTCTTGCTCTTCACAGTACATCAACAAAAATCGATACATCGACTTACACTTAATTCGGATACTTGGGACTATACCTAGACAGCGGACGTAAAATTTCCCAAGAGCACACAACCTAACAGAAGGACAACTAGGAAGACTTGTAGTTCTGTTTTGACTCTTACACGTAATTGCAGTGAGAAAATATAGGAGCCGTACAACACCTGTAGGTGTATGAATACTAGGTGCCACACAAGAAAGCAATTTCTTCAGTCTTCACCTCAGAAAAGCTCGTCCAAACCGGATGAAACATACAATGGATTCCCTTTAGCTTATGTTCTAGGCAAGGAATAGTATCGCATCCATGGTCCATGCAAAGTCGATGGCAGATTTCGTTGCGGTTTCAACCTCTACCCGCGCATTAACACATTCCATAGAATGCAGTGTAAACACGTTGCACGATGATGCATGCTAAATGGGTAAGCAGCTCATTCCTTTACGATTTCATCTTCCTCTCGCCGGAGATCGTTCGGCGTCGCTCGCAGTTTCAACAAGTAGCACGGTGATCCATGCAAATGCATCCGCAAGTCCTTTCTTGGCGTTTTCAGCTTGTACTCGCGCGAGATCGCATAGCATCACTTGTAGTGTAACCATGTCGCTTATATATATGCGAAGTCAATGGCAGCTTCTTTATTTGCGATTTCAGATTCTATTCGAGAGATGCAGCATCGAATCGAATCGCTGGCAGTGTAAATCGGCCCATCCGTCATATTATGTACGTGAAAAGAAATTATTTTAAAAAAATATTGATAAAAATCGTCTCTGTCAATCTCAATTGTGATTGTCCAAAAATTAATTATTAAGGACTGGCTTTGCTTTTTCTCGTCGTCACACTGATACAACAGAAAAGTTACTCAAGGGAAACCGGACCGAAATTGAAACCAATTCCTGCTATTGACTTTCATCTTTTCAACCTCTCCGATAAACTTCGTTACCAATTGTTTTCTTTTAAAATAATTCCAAGGCATAAAAACGAGTTTGACAAAACCTTCGCCCATAATATTATTTTATGGTTATAAAAGCTACACGTTTATTATATTGAATATTTATTTTATTGTATTCCAGCACTCTGATCATGAGCATAATTTGGGAAAAAGATGGTTATCACTTCAAGTCCTTTTGTCATTTTCCCTTCGCTTTGATACCATTTGAATTACAAAATTCCCCCCACAAAAATGTATGTTTTTTTACGAGGGTTCGCATCATCAGAGGTCGTATAAACCCTCTGGATGCCGGTGTTTTTGAAAAAAAAGCCCATTTGTAAGTATGTCGGGTTCGAATGTAGGGCCGCAGGATTCGAACCCGGGTCAGGGACACTCATTACAGTGATGAGCGCCGTGTCAAAGCCTCAAGCCAGGAACAACCCGATGCTACGCCATGCGACGCTACCCGATGCTACCCGACGCCTTGCCACGTTTTGGTGGGGTGTGCACATCTATCCGACGCAAGCACAAGTCGCGTACAGTCCACAGCGTTTATCACAATAATCACTATCACAATCGCAACGCATCTTTTGTTCTTAATGCACTATTTTGACCTGCAAAACCTTGTAATAAATTGTTAGTTAAATTTTATGAGCACAATCATCTAATAAATTGTTTGTTAAACTTAATTGTTTTAAATAAAGTTACTCCTAACCATCATAATTAAACAATGTTTATAAAAACTTATGCATTTTTTATCTCGTTTAATTTGGTTTGCATTAAAGTAACATGGTGTAATTAATATAACGACAAAATTACATGTACTTAGTTTGAAATAAACTACAAAAAATATGAGTGTCCTGTTCTGATGCTACCCGACATTACAAAATGGTGTAATTTTACGAGCAAAACTATGAAATAAATTGTTAATTAAATTTTATGAGCAAAACCGTGTAATAAATTGTTCCAATTTTAGTATATGTATCGCCGAAGCGAGTACAATAAATTGTTAGTTAAATTCATTATATCAAAAAATCGTATTCCGGTGTTTTGATAATTTCTACTAAACCATTAAAATTAATTTTTTAAATAAAAACTAATTAATTTTTAATCACAGTTAATTTGGTTTATATTAAAATAAGTATGTTGTAATTAATATAACCACAATAATACATGTAGTTTGTATAAAAATATGAGTGTGCGGTTCTTTTGTCTTCGACTGTACTCGATGCGACCCGACGAAAATCTGGACAGTGGGGATCGCAGAGCGTCGGGTAGGTTAGCGTGGCATAGCATCGGGTAGATGTGCACGGGGGTAATGCAACCTTATGGAAAATTGGAGTTTGGATTTGCGTCGCATGGCGTAGCATCGGGTAAGTGTGTTTCTGGCTTAAACCGTTGCGGCCACCGACATCCCTAAAATGTATGTATTATCTGTTGTTTCGAAGGATCTTTAAAATGAAGTTGCTTCTTCCCTCAAATCTCTTTTGATCCAGCCTAGTGCCGAGCCTGAAAGCGTCGATTGATCTAATGAAGTATTATAGACGTTTTCGTTGAAAGATTACAGAAAGAAACAATATCCGCATTTGTAACTTGACAGTTTTTCGTCGAGACGGTTTTTTATCGATTGGTTCCTTTCCAATATCACTATCTCGTAGGTCGTTATTGAAACGACGTTGGCTGGCATGGAACCCGCTGATAATGTTCCACAATCTGGAAATGCATTGAGCAGGGCATCTCGCCTACCTGGAAAACAGGTCGTCGTGGGCTTTTATCGGACGTCGTCGGTGATTTTTGTTCAGTTTCACACGCGGCAAATGGAAAAATGGATGGAAGTGTGCCGATCCGAGGAGCCCCCTGGAAGGGCCAATTGATTTACATGAATCACTTCGTTCTCCGGGCACGTAATTCCTACGTGCGCTTTTAGACGTTTATAAGTCCTATAGCTGTACAATAGTACCATAGTACTTGACCGATCGACCGTTCTTTTTATTATTATTTAAAGTGCCCGACTATTAAAAATAAACGCAAGGGTGAAAATAAATTACGATTTCTTATAGACGATCAGGATTTGCCTTGTAAACAAAAAAACTCGATAACACCACTCAATTCTGTTTCGAATTCTTTGAAGGATAAATATTGTAAACGCTTACATACGCGTAAGAGTAGATTGTGGTTTCTTTTCTCTCATATCCTCATCATGACATTGCAACTTTTGAAGACTACGTTGTCCTAGGTAAATGAACCTGACGATCCTGGATCGCCTGTTCTCGCTGATGGAATCAGGCTTTTGAGCATCGGTGTTATTTTGACGATCGTTCGTAAAGTTTTACATTATTCGGCCGTCGAAAAGGGACAATTTACGGAAATTGTTCGGCATCCTGGCCCGCTACTATCAATTACCGGTATTCCGGTGCAGACTAACCGCTTTTATTTTTGGATTAAAAAAATATTTTAACATAATTTTGCTCGCCCGGTCACAAATTATGTACGGTTCCTTGTAGGGTTGGCGGTGTTCTTTTCAAAGAAGGATCCGAGTCTACGCATATTTTTATGCTTTAACCAACAGTCCGATCTATGAACGACACTAGACTTTATGTAAAGACGTCGGTCTAAGCGTATCCATTAAAAAAGGTGGTTTTTGTTCATTGTAAATTTAATTACAACAAATTCCATCATATAAGACATTTTAGAAGATTTGGCCCGTGAATAGATGAAACTTATAAATATGCCGACTAATTTAAATTTTAGGTACAACAGATTCCATTTTCTGCAAATTGAAATTGATATATCATTCAGTTGAGGCGAATGACTTTTTTTAAATATCAAATTAACATATTTTAACTTGAAACTAATTTTTTAAAATTTCAAAGTAACCGTTTTTTCTTCAAATTCAACCTTTTTGACTTAAAATCAATCCTTTTTCATTTCAAATCAGCTCTTGTTAACTTCGATTTTTTCAAATTAAGCCTTTCTTTAAAGTAATAAAAAAATTAAAAGATGGAACGATACAGAAGTATGGCGGAAAAGAAAAGGTCAAATAAAAGTTAAAAACATTTAATTTGACGGAAAAAGCTATAAATAACATTTTGACGTCTTGACCTAGAAATGAAGTTAGATGTTTTTACCAAGATACAAGTTGACATTCATTTTTTCATCCCCATTAAAAAAATTTACTTTGAAGATAAAAACGTTTATTTTGAATTTAAAAAAAGATTGAAATTAATGTGAAATTAAAAAAATTTTGATTTGAAGTTAAAAAATGTTAATTTGACAGAAAAGAATCCATAAATACAATTTTGACGTAGTGTCTAAGTAAAGTAGGTTAGATTATTTTTTCGCAAAAAAGTTTATATACCCAGATTAAATTTTTTTTCGCCTTAACTACGCTTGTGGTATGTATATGTATATGTAATATATATATATTTACATCTACCATATTTTTTATATTTATATTTATATTTTTCGTTTGCGATTAAAATTCGTATTTAAGGGTTTTAAGGGTGCTTACAACGAAACCGATTTTTTTTAAATTAATGATTTTGGCCTACTTTACTGAAAGCTTGTTTTCGTTTTTGTAAATTTTTATTTACCGAATCTCATTCATAATGATCTTTTATATTATTTTATTATCTTAGTTTAAAAAATTGAAGGATATATCATTGAAATATGTGCACAAGAAAGGTAGTAATTTATAGTATTTAAATTTTTTTTGTCGGACCCTTCGGCAAGAACCCCAAATCATTCTCACGTACGTAGTATTTCTCTCCTTGCAAGTGAATGTTTTTAATAAAAAGCCAAAGTTTGGCTCCTGTAATATCAAAAGTTTTTTCTTCATATTTTGGAAATTGGTAAGACCAAATAGAAAACAGAAGGAGAAAAGCGATTTGGCGCTGTGCCACTGTTCCTTTCTCTTGATCCTGAAAACATGAAAAATTTAAGTTTTTTTTTTGCGTGCAAAACGTAGATAGGATTGCTGTGTTTTAAAGAAGGGTGTTAAGGCCTCTTGGTTTTGGCGCTTTGACATTATTTCGTTTTCCTGGCAACCTTGTTTATTTTCCTTTCAGCTTCTGAGTCTACAAGAACCCTGCCATTTTGTCCGTTCCGATCCTGTCCGATTCCTGAGCCATACTCATTGGGTTGGATAGAATTGTCATACTCGTTTCTGCGATCAACGTCAATTTTCAGTCCTTAAATCTTCAGGGCACAATAGACAAACTGACCGTTGACTCACGATAAAGCACGTCCGACCAAGCGGTCATCACCCTGTCCTCACATCAGTACTGATCTCTTCAATCCCGGATTTAGTTCGGCCACGTTTATTTTCCCGTGATATTTGAGAGGCGAACCGTCGCTTACGGAAAGCAGGAGGCCGAGAAAAAAAGGATGATCCGGGCAAGTGTAAAAAAAGACTCGGGGAAGAGGTTTGTAAATAATTAGGGGTTCTCAACGGGAGATCCGAGATAACAACGGCGGTAACAATGGACTGGCGAGAATCTTACCTCGTGGAGACAGTCTATTCTTTAATTTCCAATGCGATAAAAAAAAGTCCCCATTCGGGACCGTCGAGGTAACAAATAACCCTCGGTATAACCAGTTTTATAAGGTTTAGTTCAGATTTTACTAAAACATTGCCGTGAATCAGAATCCATTAGTTCCAGTGAAAATCAATTCATGAATTACTCCTATTTATTCGGATTTTTTTTAATGATCTGTAGTTACCATAGAAAAAAAAACAGTAAGAACAATACAAACTTGATAAACATGTGAGAAGTTCAAGACTTTAGATTGGGATATATGAATGCTTTTGAAATTATGTATTATGCTCGATCGACCCGCAATGTTTGATACCAGTCCATCTAGCTTTGAGAATCATGGTGCATATCAACCTTTTTTTAGTTGAGAAGGAACTTCGTTAAGTTCAGTTTTAGCCTTGTGTGTGAATGCTAATTCGTTCTAGGTTAATCCGAATAACGTGTTCGACAGGTGGTAGAATCTGTACACGGTTGAGGTTAAGGTAAAGGAAGAAAGGAGATTCTTTACGAACTAGCGTAAAGCGACCAATATTGTTCTATTATGCAATCTCCATTATTATCTAGAGCGTTACGCTTGAGGCTTTTTTCCTCTAGGAGGCACCCAAAGCTTTGTTAAGGGTGTATCCTTCAGTCCTTTAATTTTCTTCTCACTGTGACAGTGTTCTTCTCACCTTCCGCTTTCTGGGCCATATTTCGAAGCACTAGCGTATCCCTTGCGTACGATCTCAGCTTGCATAGGTCTTGAAACCGACGGAAGAGACATGTTTCGCGGTTCCGGTTTCTTCCTAAGAATATTTGGCTTGCTTCTGCGGCTCCGAGGCTATACAAATGCCTCCGGAATCTGCAAAATCAGCAGTTGCACTCGTCTGTTTAGTTGTTCCGTTTTATTGTTGTGTGCGATTCTAAGACCTTTGCTAGGTGAAGTCCCAAGATCAGGTGATAGTGTCTAAGGTTAAGGTTAAAAGGAACCGATAGTGTCTAAGGTTAAGGTTAAAAGGAATCCCCTTTACGACCTAGCTCACGACGAATTGGTCTGTTGTGCAATCTTTATTTTGATCTTTATCAGATCGCAAAACTTTGTTAAGGGCGTTTGTTTCCTTCAGTCCTTTGCTTTTCCTCTCAGTGAGTTCAGTAATGACAAAGTGTACCGCTGATTCTTCTTCTTCCCAGCGGTTGCACAGCCTTGTTTGTTGCTTGTAAACAACACCCGATCCTTTGTAATCTGTTGAGATGTCAATATCCATTTCTAAGTATAGGTGTCTGATTTTATTAATTATGGTTGCGTGCCCGAATTGTTTAGTTCCCATCAAATTTGATTATTTTTAGATCCTGAATGCGATTTTCCTACCTTCTCTTTGTATGAATATTCCCAGTGGAGGTGGTTTAGCAGAGTTTGTAGTGCACTTGTGGGGTTTGGTATCATTGCCCATGTGATACATAGGTTTGTTAATCTTTGTGTGCTATCTAGTGCTTGGGTAGCTAGCTTGTATTGAGTTTTGGTTCACCAAATTAGTGATCTGTAGTTTATTTTGGGTCTTATTACTGCCATCTATAGCCAGTGAGCCACTTTCGTTTTAGCCCCCAAGATTTGCCTAGAGTTAATTTTATGGTAATTGGCGATATTTTACCTTTTATTTTGTTTTGCTGCAGATGAGGGTTCCAGGTCAACTTTTTATAAAATTATTTATTCCAAGGTATTTAACCTCATTTTTTAGCTGCAGCATTTCAGTATAGAAGCATATGCCTTGGATTTCTATGTTTCTTTTCATGGTGAAAGAAATTAGAGTAGTTTCTGAAGGGTTTGGTTAAGTCCTCGTGGTTAACACCATTGCTCCACCGTGTTTAGTTCTCTTTGGGTAATCTGTTTTAATGTTGAGTCGAATTGACTAGTATGACAGTGTCATCTGCATAGCCTTTGGTAAAGATTTCGTTTTCATTTAGTTTGCATGTGAGGTCATCCATTACTACATTGCACAACACAGGCGAGTGTATTCCTCTTTTCGGACATCCTCTCGCCACCACTGCTTCTTCTACCTTTTTATAGAAAATAGAGGCCTGTCCTTTTCTGTATTGGTTCCATCCATCTGCAACAGATTTTTTTCAGCTCCTCGCTGTTTTAGAGATGTAATTTAATGTTTGAATGGACTGAAGTCGTCAACGGCCCATTCAATTTTTTCATAGGTGATTTCTGTTTTGGCTATTTGCCAATCTTCCCTGCTGGTTTTATGTCTTTTGACTAGTTCCTTATGTCCAGGTTAGTAATAATTTATTTGTTATTCCGGAAAGGATGTACTTGCTACCATTTCTAGCTTCCTTTCCGGTTTATGTCTGTTTTTCATTTGAGTTTTTTTAGAGTACCAATGGGGTTTTATAGGATCTTAGGCAAGGATTTTGTGGAGTCTACTAGCTTCAGTGATGCTTTCAACTTCTTTGCAATATTTCATCCACGATTCTTGCTATGCCCTTTTGATCTCCCTATTGTATGTTGTTAGGGTTCTACTGTATTCTTCAGTATTCCCCGTTTTTCTCGCTCTATTCCAAAGTTTGCGAGTTTTACGCAGGTAGCGGAGTAATATCAATAACTTCTTGTCTTCTGTTAGTTGCCAATGTCAGTTCAGAGCCTTTATTGAATAGTAACACTAAGATTGTTAATTAGTATAAATTTCAAGAGCTTATCACCTCTTTTGTTGGTGTTTGTGCTGTTTCATACCGCATTGTGCGAGTTAGCATCAGCTCCAATGATGTACAAGCAGTAGGTTCTTTTGCCTGTAGTATTGCATCAGGTCCTCATTTTGCTTTTATGGTTGAGGCCCTGATGAGTCACTTTCCTTCATGCAATTTAGTCTAATCCCTGGAACAGAGTTCCTAAGTGATAGACATTTTTAATTTAGAGCCCCAAATGGTGCATCATCTATTTCTACAAGTGTTAAGCCTGATACCTGGGTTTTGGGATTTCATCCGCCCGAGAATGGTGGCGGTGTCCGTAGGTCAGGATCTGGCACTCAGATAGTCACTCTAAAGGTTTTTATAATTTCTCTGTAGGGGGCCTACCCTGTGGTTCCCCTTCCCATGAGTGGATAGTAGGTACCGTTACATCAGCCATTCCTTGGCACTTTGGTTCTCGAAGATTATCAGGAGAGCCCCTTTATCAACGTATCCATTCCTGAACTGAGGCCCTTTGGTGTTTTTGCAGCTCCAAACCTCAGCTAGGATGGCCCCTGGCCGGCCCTGCCGCGATCGGCTGTTAACTCTTTGTCAAGGTATTTCCCCAACACCTCGTCCATTTTTAGCGCTTTGAGGGTTGTCCGTCCCATTGCCCTCTCAACCAACTATGTTGGGGGGGGGGTTTTGTTCCACATCGCTTCCCTCAATTTTGCTTTTTTTGGGAGAAGTTCTAAGATTTAATTTGATGATAGGGTGTTACGCAGTGATGTGTCCTTTTTACCACTTTTGTTGGCGTTGGCACTGGGTTTTGGGGTCGCTTCCAGTGGTCGGCCTCGGTGCCGGATTCAGGAAGTGAACATTACGGTTTTGCTTAGCTTTTCTGATTTTTTTTCAGGATCTGCTCCCCCTTTTGTTTGGCTCGTTCGATCACCATTTACGCTTCTGAGAAATCTGAAATTTTCTTGGGTTCGAGAAAGTAGTTTTTCCATCTTCTTCGTGTACACACATTTTAGTGGTTTCTTCTTCTGGTTTGCTTTTTTCCTGAAGGACCCTCAACATCGGCAGTAGGTGATGCTAGGAGATTGCCCTCCAATTCTTGGTTTATGGGAGTTGAAGAGGGTTTGGAAGCCTCTTCAATTTCCCTAAGTTGGTTTTGGTGTATGATATTGTCCATAAGTTTCCTTCTTCGATAGCGAAGTATTTGTAATTAAATCCAGGAATCTTTTTTGATGGGGGAAGATGAACCTGTAATTTTATCAGCTTCTTCACTTTCTTAGCAAGACAGAAGGGAGAATAGTCTGGCAATTGTGATAGGAAACGACCAAATTACACATAGAATCGATTAAGTAAAATTTTTAGACCTTTTCAACTGTCTATACCGTAAGGCTCCCTCGTTTTTTCCTTTTTGCTTTCAACCGTGACCGGTGTTTTATTGCTCTTATTAACATATTTTACTACATATTCATGTATGTAAGGCCGCGGTGCGTGAAGCAAAAATTTCTTCGCCGTCCTGTTTCAACCGGAGGCGCTCAACTTCCCACGGCACACCGCAAAATGGCATAACCAAGTTATTCTCGGAAACCGCAATTAGTCAAACATAGCAGTGCAATGAAGCATTAATTCCTAAATATTTAAGTCGCGCCAAAACACTTTCGTCGCAGAATTTATTTACATTTTTAGTTCACCTGTAATTGTGATGTAGAAGAAAACGAAAATTGGAGTCAAAACCTGAAGCATTTTTGGTGTAGCAAGAAATATAATTTCAACATTATAATGTCTTACTTGTCACACAGAGGTCATCATCAGGAGTAAGAAACTTCTTGGTGTCTGCGTGGTGATGAGCCTGTTTCATTTTCATATTATCCTGGTAGTCGCTGCTTCGATCAAACACCAATGAAGTTGGGGAAATATATTCGTCCGATAAACCGAACCAAGCGCTGGTAGGCAAACAGGAAGAAATCTAACACTCCTTTTAGACCTTTAAGGACATAGAATCGAGACGGTCTTGAGTTGAAAATGATGGATTGAAAAACAACCTATAACCATCTATAATCTTAATTTCTTTAACGCCTTCCACAACCTATAACCATTCCAACTACTTATTATCTCTGACGATTCATAACAATTATTTGACCAACTGTACCCATAAGAACTCCTGACAATACTTGACGATCCATAACCGTACTAACCATTCCACGTCCTACCCATACCGGATGATTCATTACCATCTCTAACCCTAAACTTATTTAACCATCTCCATAAACCTATAACAATTCCTACTCCTGGCCATATCTCACGATCCATAACAATCTCAAAAGAGGTCTAATCCAAACAATATGTGACAATAACCATTCCAATTCCTTTCAATCTCTGATCCCCCATAACATTGTCAAGCAATTTCTAATCTTAACAATATTTAACGACCTCAACCATTCCAAATCCGTACCATCTCTGATGTTTCATACGAATCTTCAACCAACTATAATCCTAACAATATTTCACTATCCAGCCTCTTTCGCACTCCTACCTTTATTTTACAATGCATAACCATCTCTAGCCATTCGAGCTCCTAACCATATTTAATTCTAATCTTTACTTCTTCTCACCTAGAACTTGAGTAGCAACTCCTTCCCATCTCTGATAATTCATACGAATCTCCAACAAGCTCTGAGCATAAGATGGTCCATTCCAACTCCTAAACATATCTGACGATCCATAACAATGTCTAACAACCTATAACCATTCCAACTCCTTACCATTTTTGACGATCCATAACTTCTAAGTATTCCAACTCCTGAACAAATTTGACGAACCATACCAATCTCAAACCAGTTCTAATCCTAACACAGTTCAACTATCTATAACCACTCCGTCTCCTGATCGTCGCCAACCAGCTCTAATCCTAACAAAGAATGACTTTTCGGGAAAATGTATAACCTGATTGAACGAGTTATTCGGCAAGATGAGTTTCCTAGCGTTATTAGACAATATAAAAACTCGAGATACTTTTTGTATAGGTATAGATACGACGTACTATAGATACGACGGCTGGAAAGGAGTGTATCCCAGGCGTTCTCGAACTTACGATAATTTATTTATTTATTGTTGTTACCCCGGTCGGTAACAATCCGTCTGACATTTAAGTTAGCGGATTAGACGATGAAGCTCTGCGCCCAGTCTCACTGTCGTCCAAGGAGTCAATAATTCTTCCGATGTTTGTCATTAGTGTTTTGAAAGTACACAACCGGTTTGGACAGCGAGCTTAGCCTATAGTTGGCTCAGCACGGATGGACCTCGATGGTTTGATCCTATCTTCATAAAGGATTCATAATTAATTGACAGCATCTACGAACTAGAAATAAATATTAAACTATGTTTCGAAAACCGTTCTGGTAACTATCTAAAATGAATATCATTTGTAAATAATAATCCTTGAAAGGGGATATTTTGGAATTTGAACGACCTTTGGAATTCATCTTCACTGCTCAATTTCCGTTTCTTTTGGCCGCTTAACCAATTTTTGTAGCGGGTACAAAAATGATAAAAGAGCGACGCTAGTTTTCTCCATATTCTTTCATTATACCTATTTACTATATTTTTGCACGTTGTCAACACGATGTGACGAGGGCAATTAGGATCGAAGAGGCGACCCCCGCCCCCGGTAAAGATCAAAGAGGAGCAAAAATTGAACGCCGTGTCCGGTCCCGTAGTCAAAGCGCAATATCGGTAACTGACCGCGCCCCTTCGTTTTAACCCTGCCTCGGATCCAAAGATCTGGGGGAGTGATTCACAATATAACGGGAACAAACGCGCCCATTCCCTCGATTTGTCTATGCCGATGATCTGAAGTTCGTTTCAAAATCGTTGAAACAAAATGGAATGAAAAGAATCACCATCAAAAGGTTTTTTTTATTTACATCCTATACAGTTTACAAACTTTTTCTTCTAATTTGCACCCTGTCATAAATGGCAGAACGTTCAGCGCTGCTCCCTTAGAGGACACCAGTCAAGACTGGCACTGGCAGGGTCAATGTCGTTTGGGGTGATGTGGAGGTGAGATAGTAGGGAATGCTTGAACGGCGGGAGGACTAGGGTGAGAAGAAAGGCTAGAGTTAAACATCAGGTGGAAAAGAAACAACAAAAGTAATGTCTATGTTATTGTGTACGGTGAGATTAGAGGCGTAGAGAGAAATGACTGGTGAATTCTTGTGACTTTTGAGCACTTTAGGTTGGAATGCTTGATGAATTGACATTAGATAGCTTCCGGGTACCCTACTGTTGTTCCTTATGTTGAAACAGATTCAATTTTTGTTTTAGTTACTCTTTATGTAAGGCATTGGTAGACATGAAAAAGTCAGTTTCACGAGCGGGATTCGAACCCACGACCTTCGGCTAAATACGCCGCTGCTCTTTGAGCTATCGTGACTTCGATCCACTGGGACACCAACTTCCCACGTCAACCTACCTTTCGAATTTTCCCTCTTTTTTACCATTTTATTGTTTTAGTCTTGGTTTTGGTCCTAGCAGTCTTCTTAGTTTTCCAAGTCTGTTCAGTTCTTGAAAGTCTGGGATTCCACGTCCGTATGTGTCTAGAGCTAGTCCTAAATATTTCACTTGTTAGTGTCGGCAATCCCCTGCTGTTAGGGTACTCCCATTCTATAGCTAGCTTGCGTAAGTAGTGACTAGCATAGCAAAGTAGACTAAAAAAATCAAGAAAGACAGTTCATATGTATTATTTTTTTGCACCGTGATTAAAAAAGTTAATTTGAACTAAAAGAAGGTTAGGTTTGAAGTTGAAAAGGGTAATTTGAATTGAAAAAGGGTAATCACGGAAAAGAGCTATAAAATTTAATTTTTTACCAAAAAACAAAGTTGAAATTAATTTTTTTACATCCTGAAAAGGCTGTTAAAAAGTTGATGTGAACGAGGATTAATGCGAATTTTTAAAACAGTTAATCTGAAATTAAAAAGGGGCTGATTTTAAGTTAAAAATAGGTTAATTTGAAATTTGAATTGTTGATAAGTTTAAAAATGTTAATTTGACGGAAAAAAGGTATAAATATAATTCTGACGTAGTCATCGAGCAACGTAAGTTAGAAGTTTTTTTTGTTTAAGAAACAGTGCTGATATTCGTGTTTTTTTGCACCCTGAAAAAGTTGATGTTAACGAGGATTAATTTGAATTTTCACAACAGTTAGTTTGAAATTAAAGAGGGTTGATTTGAAGTAAAAAAAAGTTTGATTTTTGATGGAATTTGAAAAAGTTAATCTGAAGTTTAAATGCGTTAATTTGATGGAAAAAAGGAATAAGTACAATTTTGACATAGTGATCGAGTAAAGTAAGTTAAACAATTTTTTTGCTAACAAAAAACTTGATATTCGTATTTTTCACCATGAAAAACGCCTGTATACAAAATTTTGTCAAAAAATTTTGAATTCGCTTTATTATGCCTATGATTTTGTTCGAAAATAACAAATGTGGTGGTAACTTTAAAAGGACAACCTATCGACCTGAAACTTCAGAGGTGTTTAGACCTATAAATTACACGTAATAGCACAAATCTGGTTTCCCTAAAAACCTCAAAACAGTAGGAACGAAATAAAATTTTTGAGGTGTTTTTGTTAATTTCATCCGTATTTTCTCACTTATAATAACATAAAAAGTGGAATTTTATATTGATATTGGCTCAAAAAAGAGACAGGCAGGTTTCCAACGGCTGTAAAACATTAAATTTGCATAAAATACTGGGAAGTTATAAATTTTTAAGTGGAACACTGGATTTCAACACAAGCCCAAAACTGTCGGATTTTTATTTGCTACGAAAATTTGGATTTAATGCCTTTAAGGTTCTTAAAACAAATAAGAATCCTTTTTTTTCGAAAAACTTTAGCACCATCCCCGGCTACTTTTGAACCAAGTTTCTTCTGGTCCAAGGAACAAACGAACTTACACTGCGTCGAGATGTAGAATGTTGCTGAAGAAAAAAAAAAACCGGAAATTAGCGATACAAAATATGTAGGCCTATATTGTTTTAGGCATGTTAGAGAGAGATATTGCCTGTTAGACGCGTTGAACCATAAAGGAGATATGCGCATTGACATGGGGCACTTTTTTACCCAGACATAAAAACTCCCAACATAAAAAAATGATAACAAATTCGGAATCCTCCTGTCCGAACAATGTAACATAATACAGATTTATGTAATTTTGTATCAATTGGTATGCAAATGATTAACATCTTCCAAAGTTTTAGTGCAGCAGTATTTTTAAAATAGTCACTAAAATGTGTCCTGAGCTATCTTGAGCAAAATAATTTATTTAGTTGAACATTACAACTACCTTCAATTAAGGAAATTTTTCTCTTTCTGTCAAATTCACCATTTTCAATTTCAAATGTCATTCTTTTTAACACTTTTTAACTTCATATTATCCCTTCATTTAAAGAAATAAAAAAACTTAAAAAACTTTCCTAATAATTGATGAATTCCGATTCTGATTTATTTACGATTTGTGCTATTACGTCTAGTTTATAGGGTTCTAAACCCCTGTAATGTTTCTGTCGGATCGTGTAAGTTGTTTAAAAACTATCAACATTTTTGTGATTTTCTGAAAAAATCGCAAGCGAAAAAGGCGTCGTAAAAATAATTTTTTTTTTTCACAAAAATTATATTCGGGGCTTTTTAGGGGGCAGAAAACAAATTATTTCTGGGTAAAAAATTATCCATAGCGTGTTTTCTGTCAAATTAACTTTTATTAATTTCAAATGGTACGTTTTTTACTTGAAATTCACCCTTTTTGACTTCAAACTAACCTTTTTAAATTTAAAATTAATCTTTTTTTTTTGTTTTATTTCAACAAACCAACATTTATTCATTTCAAATTAACCGTTTTTAACTTCAAGTTTTTTCAAATAAATCCTTTCTTTAAATCAATGAAAAACCTATAAGATGGTATTAAATATAAGCATGTAAGCTACAATTCCTATGTATATGCGATTTTTGTTTAGTTATAAAATAATTTGGCTCTTGGAGGAACTTATGAAAATTAATAACAATGAAAATTAAAATTTATTTACGATTAAATGTGAAAACAATTGATTCGTCTTTACTTAATTCCAGAGTGTTTTAAATATAATTTTTCTTCTCTTATATGTAGGAAATACCATATGAACATACTTTTTATTAACCGTAAAATAAGTTTTTACATTAAAAAAAAATAGAATTAATAGAAGGATCTTCTGTTTGTATATTTAATTTTATATAATTTTCTATTTTAATTCTAATTAATTTTCATATGGTAGTTTAGATAAGAATTCTTTTTTTTAAATTCTCATGTTAAAAAAAGAATCGTTTATTTTTATTTTTTTCGGCACCCCGAGTGTTGATATAACCTCGTGGTTGAAATACCCTCTTTAAAAAAAGGGTTAATTTGAAATAAAAAATAGGGATAATTTTTTTACCAAGAACAAAGCTGATAATCGTTCTTTTTTGCGCCTTGAAAAGTTGAAATTAACAAGGGTTCATTTGAAATTAAAAAGGGTTAATTTCCAGTTAAAAAATGGTTAATTTGACATTTAAAAAAAAGGTTAATTTGACGGTGGGGAAAAGATAAGTACAATTTTGACTTAATGACGGAGTGAAGTAGGTTAGAATATTTCTTCCCGCACGAAACTATGTTAATATTCGTTTTCTGCACGATACAAATTTTTGGGGGAATCATTTTTATAAGAATACGATTTTTGTTAGAAAATTTAAAAAATGTTGATAATTTTTAAATGACAATTGATTCACTGGAAACCACCCGTGTTTAGACCCATATAAACTTTACTTAAATAGCATAAATCGGCCACCGTAAATAAATCAGAACCGGCGATATAAAATAAAACGTTTGGATAGTTTTTTTTCTGTTCATCCTTGTTAATTACAGGATCCGAGTTGCTCGAGGGGATCACTGTTTTCATAGATCAGGTGGCGGTTTGAAGATGAGTCAGCCGTGTATCTCGCAAAGTGTGGGTGCTAGAATACTACCTTGAGAAACCCTTCAGTGACTGGGAAGTATTTGCAGGGAAGCTGCGTACGATTAGGCAGTTGGTAGAGTGATGCCATGTGTGACACCCGGGTGTCAAACGCGATTAAAACTTAGAACAATAATACCAAAACTCAAAGGGGAATTTTGGATTATAATGATTTGTTCTAACATAAGCATTCTGGAACTTACTCTAGGAATCAGTAACAACTGATTGGCCCAAGAAGTTGGATTTTTTGGATTTGGAAAAGTCAGATTGTCTTCAGGATAGAGGGTGTTGCCTGGGTGTTTCAGAATGTACGGTAGGTGACCTCTAACTGCGAAAAAAATAAACAGTATTTTTGTTTATTTACCATTGGCCAGATATGTTTTTATCCAGGTAAATCTTATCATAGTTCTATTTGTTGTCATTTTTCCATGATTTCCTATGATTACAAAAGAAACAAATGTTTTATTTTTAGAGGTAAAACAAACAGTCTATTTGGGCGTGGATGGTTATCGTATATCTATTCGCTGGGAAATGGCTTAGTTTACGAAATAATTTTAGAATATGGTATTTTTAAACGTCAAAATGGCGGTCACAGAGAAGTGGGAATGGATGGCTTTTTACATTAGCCTTCCAGCCAAACGTTTCGAAATATCGTAGACCCTTAGCTTAAAATATGCTGCCAGTATCTTACATTGAAAGAATGGCGGAATGGTTGACACGATGCGAAAAAGCGCATGGTACTGATGATAAAGAATTATTTTTCAATGCGATACGTAAATATAAATACAAGAACACTCCTGTAAAATTTCAAACTGTAACAAAAAATCATTAGTTGCTGAAAACATCAATTTAATGGCCCATACTGGCTGGAATTTGATGAGAATGGAACCTTGGGACAGAGGTTGACAAAAGACTCAGTCCAGAAAGTCTTGCCTAAACTTTAATTATAGGTCATGAGTCGTCATAAACATTAATAATTAATTTTTCAACGTCAATTTTATAGTGAAGAGATCAAACAAGCTCGTATAAATTGCATGAAACGAAAAATGATTTGTGATTAGCCTTATCCCGGGGCATCGTTCTTCTTATCCAAGGGTCCCTCCCTTATGCACAGTCAATGGCAGCTCCTTTCTTTGCGATGTCTGCTTTCACTCGCGCCATATCGCATTGCGTAGCGGGAAGTGTAAACAGTTTGCACGCCGATCCGTGCAAAGTCAATGATAGATCCTTTCTCTCCGTTTGCGGCTTCTTCTCGTTCAGTTTCGCATTGCGTAGCGGGAAATGTAAACAGGTCGCGCGTCGATCCATGTTAATGCCAGCTCGTTTCTTTCTGTTTGGCTGATGAAATCCTCCCGTTGATCTTACAATTATTCTAAAGTTATATCAGTTTTCTGTGACAAATAATTTTCCCATAATCAATTCGGTCCCTTTCACATCAAAGAAGCCGAATCCTCATAGAAAAATGAATTATCAGCCCTATTTCCTTTCCCACTCCTTCAAAATCAAACATTTGTAAAAGAACATTAAAATCTAACACAACACACATTAGTGACTACACAGAAAACACACTTTAACTGAGTACAAATACTCTGATCAAACCTAAAACTTCTATATTGTGTTCATAATTGTATAAATTCATATTAATATCTTATACTTATTTGTACAATTTAAACAATGTTTATAACTCCCAGGCTCTAAAGATGATCTCAATAAAGATCAAAAGGTTGGCACCATAAGGGAAATGTTTTTATAACCTATATCACACCAAACTGCATCTCACGAATAATCATTGATTAATAATCTTTAACTATAAATTATCACCATAGTTAATCGAGTTATAGCAAGAAATAAACGCGATTTACTTAGGCCTGCAAGGATAATAAAAGTTTCCTATTTCGTACAATTTGCACGTACCAGTTTTGATGAAGAAACGACGCACAGATTTAATCTATAACCCTTTCACGTTAGACAATAAAAATCTTCCTCGTTAATTAAATGTAACCAATAAAAAATTTATCTATACTTCAGCGTAACGAATTTGATGATTTTGTTGGAATTTTTCTTCGTATTTTGCCTCAAATATTTTATCTTTTGACCTCGAAATAATCAATTGCTTTTTTTGTTACTCTATATTCTACAGACCCTTAACACTTTGAATCGTTAAGTTGATAGAATTCAAAATACTAGGGAAGCGTTCAATTATGGGGATTTGCACTTTTTACAGCGAGTATATGACCGAGAAAGAAAGAAAAAACAACGAATATTAGCATATTGTGTCCGATTGAAAATGATTACAAGAGTGACTGGTGTCACAATTGACAAAATATATTTTTTCGAAAAAGAACCACAACAACAACGAACATATGTGAAGAATTATTTGGAAACCGTGAGATGCGGTCTGGTGTGATGGAGGTTTAGAAAAACAATTTCTTTATCCTGCCAACGTTTCGATCTTTATTGAGATCATCTTCAGGGCTCAAAGTGTCGTTTTCTGTGTACATGTGTCATTACTGGAGTTCCCACTCTCAACACGACATATATACACAGAAAACAAACACTTTGAGCCCTGAAGATGATCTCAATAAAGCTGGAAACGTTGGCAGGATAAAGAAAATGTTTTTCTATACCTACGTCACACCAGACCGCATCTGACGATTTCCAAATAATCATTATTTAACTGTCACCAAATATCACATTTGTTAAGAAGTTAAAAAAGGAATTAATCGATGAATTTATTCATCCCAGTTACCCAGTACGGTGCTAAAGCGATATGCTGGATATTATCGTTGCGAAATTGCCAAGAAATTGAGAATTAGCAACAAAACAAAAGATGATAAAAATTGCCAGGGGCCGATAATTAAGACCTTAAAACGCCTTGCCTGGAAGGGCGTAAAAAAGGAGGTTGATTGCTGTGCACGTTCATCCACGCTGGTTTGGTGGAGACAAAAAAAATTGATTCTGCAATGCATTATCACTCGGGGCGACACGTATGCTCTTTCCCTTAGGCCTCATTAGCCCCACGTCAAGGACTCTTATCTCCACTGTGAAAAGTGCACGGGTAGCGAATTTTTTGTTCCTTTACCGAGAGAAGGGTTTCAGATTTGACCAAAAATAAACCTCTTCCATTGAAAAGCGTTATAAAACGGAATACGCGGAGAGTGCGAGAGACATAATCGAAATACTTTCCACCTCAAAATAAGGAATGAAACGTATCTTGTCGATCTTTTACTTCATAAAAAATCAGCTTGTTCGTTCAAGATTCGTTTATCCAGTAGAAAAAGTTATTCCTAATTAGTAGCAATTTGATAGTCTCTGAAGTAAAAATATTTGGAAGTTGTGTCCTAACAAGCATCGATACACTTGCCTGATGGTGGTAAAACTTTTATTTCAACAAAAATCCGAAAAACCGGTAAAGCTTCTTAGACGCTTCAATAGTATATGCGAAAGGTTGTCCGGTGATTCGACATAACCTTGGATATGCTTGAAAAATCCTCAACTATTTCGATTTGTAAAGTTTCTTCTTGGGTGAGGACATAAGCGTACGAAAGGTGGCGAGAAGCTGAAACGTGTCCTTTTAACGCTTCGTTAACTGTACTTTATTATTCTTTCGAGTTCGTCCAGGATAGGTCTATTTCTAATACCCTCTGGTACCTCATCTTTACCTCACATATCACGACTTATCCCTCTACGATCCTTGCTACCTTTGCTGAAGCTGTGCTTATACTATGATCACTGCTTACAATGGAGCTTTAGACAATGTCATGTCAGATGAGCACACGCCGGGAACCCTTCAGCTGTATACCAGATTCCAAACGTGTAGATCCATCAAAATGTGCTATCCTCTAATCATGATCCCGCAATCGCTTCGGAGGAGCTCCGGAAACAGGAATTATCATTCCCAACCAAGGATTTCGCCATTAACATTCTCGCTAATAAATACATTCTTAGTGTTAAATGCCTTCTAATAAAGTAAGTAGATGTAGGTGGTTTACTTGCGCTATGGCGACGATAGTGTTCGTGTGTCAACCTTGTCTAATTTTAATCGTTTGTGAGGATACTTTTTTTTCATACCCTTCATGATAGGGCCGTCGTCTGTGTCCTTGATAAGTGAAAGCTGCTTATCCAGCCCAAGAAATACATTCTTGGTGATGAATACCTTCTAACTAATTATGTCCACCAGTTAGGTTGTTCACCTGCTTTATGGCGTTATGGCAATTGGTCGCTTGTTGGCATGATATGAGAAAGAGCATTATTAAGAAACTTTTCTCTGGGTCATTGTTATTCTCAGGTGGTTAATGCCTGTAGTCAGACATCACGACGTTCATCCATTCAATACATTCTTTCTAATAAAAACGTTCTTTCTGATAAATATCTTCTAGCTACTGAAGTAAGTAGATGTAGTTCGTTCCCCTGCTGTGGCGTCATGGTCTCCTGTTGGAATGATGTGAGAAACAGCATTTTCAAGCAATTTCCTCTGGTTCATTATTATTCTCAAGCTGATTAATGCCAGTCATGCCTCTCGCCGTTTCATCCATTGGTATATATATTTAGCTCAAACTGGCCGACTGGAGGGAAAAACCGATTCTTTCTTATAATCTATCACTCTAAAATAATATCCGAAAACACCGGGTCCGGCCTATTTGACAACCTCCCTACGAAGAATTTCCCCCAGTTAATAAAAATTAATCGCCATTTGTGCTTATTCGCTTGAAAAGTTAATACACGAGGAAATTAGACGGAACGGGGGGGAGCTAGCGAGGGGAGGAAGCATCAAAAAGGGGCAACCGGAGCTGATGAAGGGTCTACGAGCCGCTCGGCGCGTCCTACCTCAACAAACTCCTCAACATAATATGGTTGACATGTTCAGAAACCAAGAGGCCGCTGAAGACGCAAACGTTGCAACCTCTGCTTCTTCATCCTCCAGCCGATTAAACAACTGGAACACATGAACCGAGCATGATCTCCATCGAAAACAAAATGTTTTAATTTTTACAACTTGTCCTACTGATAAATTAGCAATTTTTAGACTATAGAATATAAGAACATACATACGTTTTCTTCTATGGGTATATTTTTTAACGACTAACTCAAATTTTCTCTGTTGCAGGTAAGTAACCTTTGCGGCCGTAACGACCTGTCCAGTTCTACGCAAGCCTAGGCATGTAAGATTAAAGTAAAAAAGTTACAAAAAGATTGTCTCAGTTTATTTTTTAATGCTATGTATCAATTGATTTTTTAAATTATAAAATTTTTATTGCTCTCTCAATCTTGCAATATATTTGACATAAGTCATAACATACAATGCATCCATTACATTTTTTTTAAATATATAAGAACATCTCGTCCAAGTACAATTCTCACATTGGGTAGCATCACTACACGCTCTCTATACGGAGCAAGGAACGACTTCGATTAAGTGGGACATTTCGACATGTCTCCATGCCGGACGCAATAAACCTTTACACGTACCTTATAACTAATGTACTTAAGGGCACATGGGGTAATCAGACTCCACTATCATACCCCTCACACTGCCCATTCACTGTTATAAATACGTTCACTGTCAAAACATACAAAACCAGATATCAAGTACTATATGCAATAAAACAGCTCCGTTTCCTCCAAATATCGGAACAGAGGACTCAAATACTCGCCGTGCTTAAGCGCAATTCTTATATTGTGTGGCTTCACGCACTTTATATGTAACACAATAACATTTGACACCTTTCAATTAAATGGGACATGGAACAACCTGTCTTAAAATTCGGACACAACACACATTTACACATACATTATAAACAATATAATTGAGAGTCGATTGGGTACTCAGTAATTTACAGTAGGCCTCTCATACTACATATTCACGGTAATAAATACATTCACTCTAATAAAAATAATTCAGTTCAATAAAACAGCCCTGGTTCCTTCCGAAATGCGGTCCCATGCTCAAGCTGTAATTACAACACGCTCCCTATATTGATACAAGGGATTAAGCTTGAGACATCGAGCAACCAAAGTCTACATGTAAGACAAATACGCGGGCTTCGGCCCGAATGTGTTCGTTGGCCTATTCTTAATCATTTGAGGATACTTTTTCTCCTATCATTCGAAGACTACCCATCGACTATGTCCATGTTAGGAGCTACTTTGCTTATCCAACCCGTGGACATTGCCATTTCCTTGTGATGATTATTTTTATTGCTTTTTTGCGGTCAGAGGGCTTCTTATTGTATAATTGGTAGTTTTATACGATTCTATTATCTGGTGGGATTCCTACTCGCTCTCTATACATATACTAGGAAGCCTTCAATTGCGTGGTGCATTTCGAGCAATTTTTTCCATATCCCGGTGTGTTAACCGCATGTGGCCTATTCTCAGTTTGTTTTTGTTTAACTACGATGCTGTTTGACGTCATTCATTCGAAAGATAAATAACAAACTATCAATCTTGGAGTTATGCTTAACTCCCTAAGTACACATCTCGTACTGGTGGGATTTTTACTCGCTTGCTCTTGACACAGGGCCAAACGAAACGTTAAATATTGCGAGCAACCTTTCTCCGCATACCCTAGTATTTTAACCACATATGACCAACTCTTTTTTTTATTATTATTTACTGTATAATTGCTCATGAGTCTGTTGGTGATGAATCTGTAATTTGGTCGTTACAGATCAGTTCAGATATACTAATCAGTTCGGTCGGGCCGTAA
The DNA here is from genome assembly GCF_000648675.2 of Cimex lectularius. Classification (NCBI taxonomy): domain Eukaryota; kingdom Metazoa; phylum Arthropoda; class Insecta; order Hemiptera; family Cimicidae; genus Cimex; species Cimex lectularius. The sequence continues at coordinate 683,522 of NW_019392770.1, read as the reverse complement.
GCAGGGTGAGGCATGGCACCCATTCATTGCGCGAATTCTGCTTGGGTAAATTTTATTTATAGACCAAACTGGCGAGAATAGGTTTAATTAATGATTAATTAATGCACGTTAACAACCAATTCCAGGTTTTTTACTGCTGAAATTTCCTCATATAATATTATACACTTTCTCTTTAATTATTCTTTACATATTTTCCAAAGAATAAATACGCGATCCTTTTTAAAAAGATAGTTCCTACTCACAGTAAGTTGTTTTGCAACGATCCAGATTTCGAGCCTTTTAGCTCATCATCAGGTTGAAGGACTTCTACAGCCACGTCTCTCGACATGAATTGCCAAAGTGAACCCGCTGATACCTCCGCCAACGCGACGTTCCAATTAGCAGCTGATTTTTTTAATGGCGCTCAATTTGAACTTTCGAAACGCGGAAATGATAACACAAATAAATATTATAGTAGTAAATACTTAATAATAATATTAATAATAGTAAATACTTAATATTTAAAATGGGAGGTAAATCAAAATATGTTATATTATTAATCTGTTATATTAAATATCTACATAAATAATATCACTAATTATTTTAATTGTTATTATTTTTATAGTAATTTAATAATATTAAGTATTTACTAGTATAATATTTATTTGTGTTATAATTTCCGCGTTTCGCACGTTCAAATTGAGCGCCATTAAAAAAATCAGCTGCTAATTGGAACGTCGCGTTGGCGGAGGTATCAGCGGGTTCACTTTGGCAATTCATGTCGAGAGACGTGGCTGTAGAAGTCCTTCAACCTGATGATGAGCTAAAAGGCTCGAAATCCGGATCGTTGCAAAACAACTTACTGTGAGTAGGAACTATCTTTATAAAAAGGATTGAACACCACACTCACTCCATCATTTATCATTTCTATAAATACGCGATATTCACCATAAACCGTTTTACACTATACATTCATGCTATTAATTGCACTAGATCTGCCAGCATATTTAACAAAAAATACATGTATTACTTTTTAAAAATATATAAGAAAAACATCTCTGTTTCCTTTACAAATTTGAACAGGGCGCCGCCGACTGCCGGAGTACAATTCTCATATCTGGTCGGCTTCTTACTCGCTCTCTATATAGAGCCAAGAATACGTGGAATATTTCGAGCAACCTTTCTTTCTCTGCATATCCTGTTTTGTTAGGCGAATTTGGCCTATTCTTCAATTGATTTGTTACAAGTGGGATATTTTCCATAAGTCTTGGGGTGAGGAGCCTATAATTTTGTCGTTAGCGATTATTTTAGCTTGCCTGTCCTAGCCGGTTTGGTCTGGGGCATAAGCAGGATGATGAGGTACCTTTCATTTCATTACATGCATTACGTTACATCATTACTTCATTACATTACGTTTTTCTTGGGTAAATTTTACTTATAGACCAAATCGGCGAGACTAGGCAAACTAAATTAATCGTTAACGGTCAAATTCCAGGTTTTTTTATTGTTGAAATTTCTTCATATAACGTTAAATAAAAACTTTACCTTTTATTATTCTTTTATAAATTCCAAACTAAAAATACCATAATAATAATAAATACACTCAATCTTGCAATAGTATATTTAGTACAAAATACACCTATTAAATTTTTCATATATATAACAAAGCATCTTTTTCATGTACAAACTTGAACGGGGTGCCGCCAGACCAAGTAAAATTCTCGCATCTATTGGGATTATGTTTTTTTTTTTAAATAAAAATTTTATTGCACCATTTGAATCCTAATATCTCTAACAAATATATTCTTTGTGTTGAGCTTATGACATAAGTGACATAAGTCACTCGATCATGGTTGGTCATCTAATTGGGCAGAATCCCTTCAAGTTTGTAAAAACGTCATCAGCAGAAGACGCTCATACGAGGGCCGACGAGTCGAGACAAAAGCACTTGAACATTTAAATTTGTACCAAAATCAAGTTGGAGGACCTACAAAGTCGAGGCGGTCCCATAATAAATCCACTATCCATTATGATTAGAACGGGGCGTGTTTACTCGCTGAACGTTCCAAGGACTGGGTGCAGTCCTTTTATTCAAAACGTCTCTTGGAAACATCTGCTCATTTTGTGCTATTCTTTTCTAACTGCGGATAGACTTGGAAAACGTCTTGAGCGTTGTTTTTTTTATGCTTTATGTAGGCCGAGGGAAGCTATTTAACCCCCAAATGCCCCCCAAATCCTATCTTTGTTTCATCATGGTAATCGATTCAGATCAATATTACGGTCAGCTCGACAAAGGCTAATCCATGTGAATAAGTGGTCAATCTACATATCTATACATAGCCAAAACACCTATCGAGTCATATTTGAATTATTATCTTCATTATCAAATTATACATATATTTGCATAAATTAAAGTTGGACCGTTTAAAGCTTTTTGTTGTCCAGTAACAAATGCTCTCTTTCAGTTCTAAACGCTGCCTTATCAAAATGAGCTGATAAAAAAATTGACACTGCATAACGTTCATCAACTTGCCTAATAGTAAAAAACTCAAAACTTTGGAGAAAACCTTCAACAACAAACTGACACTGTTTCTTGGTTTTTATAATGTGATGTTTACCTGAAATCGGATCACATATATCCTAATAATATATTATAAATACATTATTAGGATATATCTATTATACAAATGGTTAATAATAATAAAATGTTATAATATTTATACATACTTATATACATATGTATACATGTATGTATGATTATGTATGATTATTATTATTATTAATTATAAAAATATACATATATAAAGTACCCTTAATTAATCAATATATGTATAATTTATTAATTTTTAAATTTAATTAATTTATGCATTAAGCAAAAATATTGAAAAATAATAATATTAATCTATTAATTATAAAATTTAATTAATTTATGCATATACAAGCTCTCTATATGGAGCCAAATAATTAATCTAAGTGTCTACAGTTCTAATGTAAGTTACTGTCGATGGGGTACTCAGTATTCATCCATCGGCTTTCTGACACTAAAATCACCCTAATAAATACATGCACTCTGAAAACGTGCAAAACAAGGTATGAAGTACGATATTCAACAAAATACCCCTGTTTTCTCCCAAAATAGAAAAAGGGGACCCAAATAATTGCCATGATCAAGCATAAGTCTCATATCGTATGACTTCACACTCTCTATATGGAGCCAAGGAATAACACCTTTCTATTAAGTGGGCATCAATCAATTTCTACGTGCTGGCACAACAAACCTTTGCATACTTTATAACTAAACTAATCGAGGGTCAGTGGGATACTCAATAATCCACCATCGGTCTTCTCATGCTACATTTTCACGGTAAAAATACATTCACGCTCAATATGCATAAAAGGGAAAACAAAACGTGAAATAAAGTACTCTATATGGTAAATCATCAATCTTTCCTCAAAGAAACTTAACAGCGGACCCAGATATCCGGTGCCATGCTCGAGGATATCGTGTAGCAGGCAGCTACGTGCTCCTGTTTGGAGCCAAGGAATGATTTTAATTAAGTGGGACAAATGGAGCAACCTATACCTATAGTGTGTCTCCTGGCCTATTCTTAATGGTTTGAGGAAATTTTTTCTTCGTTCCTTCGAGAACCAACCATCGGCCGCGTTCTTGTTAAGAGCTTCTCTGCTTATCCTCTAACCCACGGACGCTGCCATTTTTTTTAATCATATTTTGTATAAATTTTTCTTGTCAGAGGGTTTTGTACTTTATAATTTTACTGAACTGTATAGAGTTCTTGTAACTGGTGGGATTCCTAGTCTATATAGTGCCAAGGTATCCTTCCATTATGAGGACCATTGACCAATTTATCTCCGCATATCCTGGTGTGTTAACTGCATATGGCCGATTCTCAGTTGTTGTTGTTTTGTTTAAACTACAGTGTTGTTTGACGACTTTCTATCGAAAAATCAAAATCAAACTACCAGGATTTTTGGGTAAAAATAAACATTGAGTAATATAGTTAAATAATTGAATAGGCTGCGTATGAGTCATTTAATTCAGCCTTTCACTCTCGTCTGTAACGGTACTTTTCATACTGAATCATCACGGTTTTGTTCCGTTTTGGAAACTAAATGACGAGCATTCTATTATTATTTTTATTTAGACCTCATTGTCAAATTTATTGTAGATGCCTGCTTTTAATAAAAGGCCTTTAATTGTGGCACGAGCTCAATTTAAAACTCATAACCAATGAAAGTTGTTATTACAAAATCGGACTTAAATTTATTTTAAGGTAACATGTTTGTAATTATGGAGAGGTTCGCGTGAGCAGCCAAAATTTCCTTAGCACGTACGGACTATCTAGCTTACTGAGGGAAATTAAATATTTACCCTATTTGGTTCTACCTTTGAGAATTTTTTTTCCAAGTCGAGGGGGAGGATTCTCTTCAAAGGAAATAGCCGGTCTCGGCGTTGGGTGAGGTTTGATACATGAAAGGGTTGGTTAAAAAATTTTCTTAGGACTTTTCATGGGAGTTGAATCGTTGGTTGACCTCCAGCTTTCGATACCATAGATCGTGTATATACTACATATGCCTTTTGTGGACCGTCTGTTGAGTTCATTCCATTTTATTCTTGTGTGCGGATTGCAAGTCTGGGTGCAGTTTCAGGTACGTGTTTAGGCGGTAGTGTTAAGGTTAAAAGGAGTCCGCTTTACTACCTAGGTCACACTGACCAATACTACTTCATTCTCCCATTGATCTAGCGCTCTTCGTAAAAATTAAGATTTTCTATTAGATCCTAAAACGTTGTTAAGACCGTGTATCTTTCATACCTTTGCTTTGCCTCTCAATGTGTTCGTTCAGTTTGACAGTGTGTTACTCAGATTCTTCTTCATCCTGGTTTCTGCACAACCTTGTTTATGCAGCTACATATGACTCCGGAGCTTGCAGAGTCCATTGTGCATGCCTGCTTACGTGTAATCACCTAAATATGAGGGTTATCGGCTCTTCGCTGCAATTTCGTATTTTCACTTTTTGGACCATATGTCGAGGCACTTGAGACGGTGGAGTAGGAATCTCAGGGTGCATAGGTCTTAGCACCGACAGAGGACTTGTTCCACTGTCTTTCCTTTTTTTCTGGCAACATCTGGCTTGTTTCTCCGCCTCCGACTTTAAGCTGCATTGTCCATTTTAGTCCTAACACGTCCTATGTTTGGTGTGAAGCCCGTCTAAGTGTGAAGGTTATTTTAATTTTTCATTTTTGTAGACCATACGTCGAGGTAGCGCAAATGGTTCTGACGGTTTCTGGATGCAGTGGCAGGATTGTGAATAGAAAGGATTGCTGGTAACTAAAAGTGGAGATTCTTTATAGGAGGTCAGCAGTGTATATCCAGAAAATCCAATCCAAGAATGCTTCCTCGTAGGAGCCAGATTGGATAGGAAATTGAGTGGCTGGTAGGATGCTGTCCAGCTCCTACAGATGCTCTGGGTAGCAAACCCTGTCGAAGGAACAGTGTCAACACCTCTAAATGATATGTACACTTTGATATATTGTGGACAGCAAGTTACCTAAATTCTGCCAAGCGACTTGGAATAGTTTCTTGGGATTTATGGGGTTTCAACAGAAGCTTACCGAGAATTTTTATTGTATTGGGTTGTCCGGAAAATAATGCAGGATTTTAAGTTTTCATTAAAAAAAATCTATATAAAATATTCTGTTTACGTTTACAGGATTACTCATTTGTATGAATGTCAACACTTATTAATCCTCTTCCAAATGATATTGTTTGTTTACCTCTGTAGCATTCCGCTACTTGGAAATAATTCAGTCATCCTTATAATGTCAAAGCGAGAATTTCGTACGATTTTCTTTTACGAGTTTAAACTCGGCCGAAGCGGAGCCCAAACGGCTAGAAACATTAACCAAGTCTGGGGCGAGGGTTGTGTTAATGAGTGCACTGTGCAAAGGTGGTTTAAAAAATTTCGGGAGGGAGATTTCAGCCTTGAAGATGAAGAAGGTCGTGGAAGGCCTTCCTCTCTTAATGATGATGTTCTGCGATCAGTGGTGGAAGAAAACCCCAAAACAACTGTTCGAGAACTTGCAGAGCAACTCAAAGTCAGTAAAACGACCGTCGCTGACCACCTCAAGGCGATTGGAAAAGTGAAAAAACTCGAAAATTGGGTTCCACACTCATTAAACGATCGCCAAAAAAATCAGCGCTTTGATGTTTGTGCATCACTTCTTTGTCGAAACAAAAATGACCCATTTCTGGCCAGAATTGTTACATGTGACGAAAACTGGATTCTGGACAGTGGCTCGACAAAGGAGAAGCTCCAATACATTTTCCAAAGCCCCCAACTCATCAAAAAAAGGTAATGGTTACGGTATGGTGGGCTTCATTTGGTTTAATACACTACAGCTTCTTAAATCCTGGCGAAACCATCAATGCTGAATCATACTGTAACCAAATTAATACCATGCATCAGAAATTGGCAGTAATGAAGCCCTCTTTGGTCAATCGGAAAGGGCCCATTTTGTTGCATGACAACGCTCGACCACATGTGTCACGTGTAACGTCACAAAAATTATTGGAGCTTGGCTATGAAACTTTGCCTCACCCACCCTACTCTCCGGACCTCTCGCCTACTGACTACCATTTTTTTAGACACCTGGACCACTACTTACAACACATAATATTCAAAAATCAAACGGAACTGGAAAATGCATTTATTGACTTTATCAATTCTAAAAATTCTGAATTCTACTCAGACGGAATTAATAAGTTACCAACACGTTGGGAGAAATGTATTGAGAGTATGGGAAATTATTTTGATTAAAGAACATTGCTTTAAAGTATTTCTTTTTTTTTGTTTAATACCAAAATCCTGCATTTTTTCCGGACAACCCAATATGTAAGATACTGTTGTAGAAAGATCTGCAGGTTTGGTTGGTTGATGTGAGTAATGACATTGGAAAATTAGGAAATTAGGACTATTCTCGGTAGATGGCGAAGGATTTGACTAATCAAATCTAGGACTGTTTTTGAGGGGAGCTTGGAGTATTCAAGTCTTGCTCGATTTCGAGAGATGATATGTTAAATTGGGTTAAAAGGATTAACCACTTCGGACCATTTTTTTTTTAAATTTTATAATAATTTAACTCGCCCAAAACGAATATATTATAATGAATATAAAGAGTTAAGAGGGGAACACACTTAACAGATGCAACGCTATGCGACGCTACCCGATGCTACCCGACGCAAATCTAAAGTCAAATTTCCCATAAGACCGTATTACCCCTGTGCACATCTGCACGCAACGCTACCCTACTCTACGCTAAGCGATCCCCACCGTCCATATTTTCGTCGGGTAGCGTCGAGTACATTCTAAGACAAGAGAACCGGACACTCATATTTTTATACAAACTATATGTTTGTATAAATTATATTGGCGTTATATTAATTACAACATTCTTATCTTATCTTAATATAACCCAAATTCATGAGTTTTTATAAAAATTGTTTAATTATGATGGTTAGGCAGAAAAATTTATCGAAACACAGTAATAACTTTATTTAAAACAATTAAATTTAACTAACAATTTATTACATGGTTGTGCTCATAAAATTTAACTAACAATTTATTACAAGGTTTTGCTCAAAATAATGCATTAAGAACAAAAGAGGCGTTGCGTTTGTGATACTGATTTGTGATACACGCTGTGTGACTGTACGTGGCGTGCGTTTCACTTCGCATAGATATGCACACCCTACCAAAATGAGACAAGGCATCGGGTAGCGTCGCGTAGGTTCCCCACTTTAAGTTACAGTCAGTCTGATCGTCCTGACAGGCTCGACCAGTAAACATGGCGCAATACTTAAACGCCTGTGACGGAAACATACAACAACAGGCGGACCAGGTTCAACAAGGTTACTAATTTTGTCCGGTTAATTGTGTGATTTGAAGCCTGGCAATGTATCATAATTTATCATTTTTGGCCAGTTGCGGTCCTCTCAGTGCCGAAAATTTTTTAAAACAATTTTGTTTCAAAATCCTCAAGGAATTGGACCGTGGTCCGGACGGTGATGATTCCCATTTGGTCGAACCGGATTTCGGTTTTGTTTACAAAGTGGGGTTGAAGAAATCAAAAGAGTCATACATTTACATACAATGGGCCTCTCTAAATCCGACAACATCGCCCCCCACTCGATGCTCGCCGGTGAGTCACCTATATATATCCTTTTTTCCTCTTTTTATTCCCCCTTCTGGTTACTAATTAATTTTTGCCGGTTAACGTGTTCAAAGAATTTATCTCATCTGTTCCTCCGCGTCTGGTCTCGCGCCTTCGCGGCGTAAGGGGGGGTCAAAAACCTTCGCAATTGGTCACCCACATAGGCCGGCGGGTCGTTCAACCCTTTTTTTTTTTCTTATTCGAGACACCTTTGTGAAAATTTTAGTGTATCCGAAGACATCTTGGGGGCCTCTTATATTTTCATCGAATTAGCTGGCTGTCTGCTGAATCGCATCAAATCCACACGCTGAGGGATTGTTTTCTGCCATCTTCAATGTGTTTGTGTTTCATCACGGAAGTTGACGAAAACCCCTATTGTAGATAACCACACCTGCCTGAATTAGGGTAGGTTTAATAGTTTGATCGCCTGGTGATTGTGCTCCACTCGAAGGGCACGTCGCCACCCTCGTGGTGAAATGATATGCAAAATTTGTTTTCCACTGGTTCAATTGATTTAAAAATAAAGATAGTGAGATCGCAGAGGTGTTTACCTCCTGCTCAAACTCCTTCACCACGTCTATCAGTTTTCCTATTTACAGACCTGAACATCATACTTTTTCGATAATTAACTAGGTTGACTTGCCTAGAATGTACATACTTTTTTATAAAACTTATTTTACTGTTTCAAATAATCGCTTTTCCAGTAGAGCAGCATTTTATAAACTTGCCCTGCACCGTGTTGGTTCTTGCCAGCCAAAAAGCGTCGATTCGCGTGTTTTTTTCGGGTCTTGAATCGAATCCCCTTTGTTGAAATGATGCCAACGGAGACACGGAGGAAGCGAGGTGAAGGAACCTCGAAGATTCATCCATTCTAATTTTATTCTAATAGCGAGAGAAAGGGTCGAAGTAGCAGGATCGATGGAACGGATTCTGAAATTTCGATCTCTACACTGTTCTTTTACGTTGATCTGCATCTAACGACAATATTCTTCTGTTTGAACGATTGTCTGAACAAACAACTTACCACATATTGCGTAAAATTTACAAATTGTTACTGGCCAATCCTTTAAGCCGGGAGTTTAAGCCATTTCATCGTACATCATTCAACACAATAATTAAAAGATCAGAACAATAAGCAAATATAAATTGGTTGGATTTGGACGTTTCAGGGAATGTGAGATAACAGGGAGTGATTGAACGGAAAGGTTATAGTGTGGCAGGTTAGAGTCGAACTTCAGAAAGTTGTACATTGGAGTTAGAGAGTAATAATCTTAGAAAAATTTTCTGGCGGCTTTTGATTAGGATGGATCATAGATGGCTTCGTGGGACACCATTGCTCCGACTGTAGGTTGAATAGTGTTTTGTAGGGTGTTAGTTTTTAAACATTTCTAAATTTTGCCCAAACAGTCTTGTTAGTAGTCGGAGTCTTCTGTTCTCATGTGGGTAATCCACGACTGTATGTTGCCTAGGAATATTCCAAAGGCTAGAGACGAAGCAAGGTGCTTGGAGTATTCTTCTGTTGACTAGTGAATAGGTTGGATATTAGACAGTAATAAGTATGGGATTTATTGGTTGTTGGAACAGTTGGCAGAACCCACAAGTTGTAATCCTTAAGTCCGGGATTTGTTGGATGTTGGAAGACTTGGCAGAACCAAAACGTTCTAATCCAATGTTACGGGATTTGTTGTATGTTGGGAATTTTTGCAGAACCCCAAGTTCTGGTTATTGATTCCGGGATTTTTACATGTTGGAGGACATGGCAGAACCCCACAGTTCTGATCCATAATTTCTGGATTTGTTGGATGTACGAACAATTGGAAGTTTTAATCCTTAATTCCTGGATTAAGTTGTATTTATATTGGTATATTTTAGTTTAAAAAAATATTATAGCCTTCTGGGGGATGTTTTACAGAATTAAGGGTGTCATAATATCATGCTATTAAGCCAACAATAAAACCTCATTCAACGTTGGTACGTGTAAATAAAATTATTCATCTTCTTTCAAATTACACATCGATCATATGTTAATTATTTAATGAAAAATGAAATAATTTTTTCATCCAAAGACGGTGATTCAGATTAAACAATTAACATCTAGCCCTGAAGACAGTTTGGGCCATCACTTCATCGGTAATATGATTAACATTAAAGCTTGTAAAAGAGATAACATTGTGCCTTCGAGCAGATCTACCACTTAGTGTAAAAAAAGACACAAAGCACTACCATTTAATGGGTAAGCTATACGAGTGCGGCTAAGCCAGAAAGGCGTGAAAGTTGATCGTCGGAGTAGGAAATACACCACAGGGATTAAGCATCGACAGCAACAGGTGGCAGCGCTTGAGGTCGTTCACGGCATCCCCTGGCATCTAGCGACGGGATATTCTACCATACAAATGCACCTCGAAGTCCATTGTCTCCTAATCAATAGATAGCACGGAATTTTTTTAAACGAAGAGATGATACAGTACATCGATAGTCCTGTTGTTGAAATTGTTAGAAATTATCTCTATGAATATGGCCTGAGAGAGACCGGCTATGACATGTCATTTGACTACGGACCATAAAATAGCGCGTCTCCATTCAGACCGTGAATGTGTCAATTGATCCGAACGGGCCTGGAATCACCGATTATTCACGTCGAATCAATTTGTATTTATTATTGAATACTACAACTGCCCATTATTACGGTATGAATAGTTTCACAGATCGCTGTGCCATAATCTACATAGAGAGTTAGAAGATTCGTCTGGATTAGAGCTGGTGGATGAGGGGATTAAGGCTGTCCAGGAATGATTCCTGTTACTCGCAATTCCTGGATCATGGAGGAGACTCATTAAAGTCATTGTAGATGGCTTCGTTGGACGAATAAAAAAATATTGTCCATAAAGACGACCTTATGAGATCTTATTATCACCTTTTAGACTAAATAAAACAGGCGGAAATCATAATAAATGAACGTTATGGAAATCCTAACGTTCAATGTTTTAACAAATCATCCTACGCTGATATTGTAAATAATCCTAAAATATTTGAAAAACGAAATAAAGATTTTTATGAACAGAAAACACGAAAGTACTATCACAGGTCGTCCAACTGAAGTTATAACAATTATGGAAAATACAACTTTAAGCAAAGCCCTTATAACAATGGATCAAATTTTAACAAAAATTATCACAAATCGTACAACCAAAATATTAACAAATGTAAACATAATATTCATAATAATGACAAATACCCTGGTAGTTATCGTACGAAAACAACTTCCCCTAATCGTTATTACCGAAACCCAGCCAGACAAAAACCACATTTAAAACTTCAGGACTACCATAAGAAAAAAATAAATCTTTTAGGTCATCGGAAGATAACGTTTTTGCCACACTGAACCGAAACATTAAAAAAATTCTGGAATTGAAACTTCTTGTTCAAACATTAGCGCTGTCATTAAAGTCAAATGATACATCAAAACAAGCATAATTTCAATAAACTAGGTAGCCCCGCAACCGTTTTTTTACAGTGAATCTGGAACAATATAGTCTACCAGCTTTATTAGATTCTGGGAGCACTATACATCCTCTTTCTAAAGAATATTTTCATTAAATAGCCAAAATAATATTTCAAAATTTTGTGGCTGGAGGACATAACAAAATAATTTCAGTAGCAGAGGACACTATACAGCGTGACTGGCGATAAGTGTCGAAAATTGCTGGTGTTTCTACTCACGATATGCAACAAAAAATTTCTTATAAACTCCTGTCCAAATCTCAACGGTAAAGAAGTAATTTCAGGTTTTTTATTTTTTATTTTTTTTTCGACTTAGGTCTATTAAATTGCTTATAAATTTGCTTATAAAATTACTGTCTGTAGAAAAATCTGATTTGTGCCACCTGAAAGAATATAAATTTTCTGTAAGAATACTTATTTACATTGCAGAATTGATGGAAAAGTTCTGCACGAAAAATTCAGAAAAAACAAAAACTCTGAAGAACTGAAAAATGGCAAAAAGGAGGGAAAATTCAAAAGGTGTGGTTGAGATGGGAAGCTGGTGTCCGAGTGGATCGAGGTCACGATAGCTCAATTGGTAGAGCAGCGGCATATCAAGCCGAAGATTGTGGGTTCGAATCCCGCTCGTGCCATTGACTTTTTTATCTCAACTAAAAACCTTAATTAATTGTAAAAACAAAAACTTTGAAATTTGGAATTTTTTGAAAATGTTGGATTGATATATATGTTTATAACTAAAAGCGCCTGGAGCTTTGGAAATTCCCTCAAAAGTTCCCCATTCCACTAGCTTCCATCGGTATACCCAACTTTTTGGATTGCATTTCTGGAAATTTTTCATTCTGTTGAAAAAGCTTGTGTCGATAAAGGAGGAGCACGCTCAATTTTCCAGGAAATCTTCTGGCTCTTGAGTTTCGTGTCAGTTCTATATAGTTCGATTAAATCGGTTTGCTTTGTTATCTGCTGATAACACACTCAGGTTGGTGATTTAAAATATGTCTTTGTTTCCTAATGAACATGTTGCGGTTATGCATTTAATTCACGGTTACGCAACAGTAAAACGGGGAACACACTTACTTGATGCTACCCGATGCAAATCCAAAGTTCAATTTTCCATAAGATTGTATTACCCCCGGCACATCTGCCCGAAGCCACGCAACGCTATGCGATCCTCACTGTACATATTTTCGTCGGGTAGCGTCGAGTACAGTCGAAGACAAAACAACCGGACTCATATTTTTATTACAACTACATGTATTATTGTCGTTATATTAATTACAACAAACTTATGATCCTGACAGAATTCTATCTTTAAAAAATTTACAGCTGCCAAAAATATTAATGCAAACTCCTTTACAGGATTTTGCATTTTTTGCTATGTTCATTCCAATTAATCAGAAATTGCAGCACCATGCAAAAAATGGAGCTACAGATGTAGATTTGGTATCGGATCATGAGTGTCAAAAATATTTCAAAACAATGAAATACCACCCAACTTCTCCGCCATTGCTAGCCACTCCAAATTTAACGTAAGTTTTTATTGTTAACGGATGCGTCAACTTTTACGGCAGGTAGCTTACTGGCACAACATGAAGATAAAAATACTGCACAGCCAGTAACCTGTTTTTCTAAGATGTTGACTGGACGTGAAAAAATTAATAGCTCTTATCAAAAGGACCTATAATCAGTTGTTCTTACTTTGAGATATTTTAAAAATTACCGTGTATATAAAACTTTTTCGCCGTTCTCACAGTGCCGTAGTTTCGTTTATTTTCTAAAAGTGTATATAGGAAAAATTTTAAATAATCCAAGAATAAAATGGATTACCGAACATGATGCATATATCCTTTTCATGTAAATTTTCATTTCATATAAATCATATTAAAGGCAAAATTAACTGCATTGCTGATTAATTATCCCGATTTTCAGAATCTTTAAATGATTGGAAAATTATTTTTAATTTTTTTTACATACCATTAAAAGATTTACTCTCTCTTTTTGAAAATGTTGGCCAGGCACAGATGAGTGCCCATGACATTGCTCACAAAATACGAGACAATAATCCTGATATAAAAATAATTAAAGGCTTAATTTATTCAATTTCTCCAAAACAAATAATATTAGAAAACTACTAGCGAGAAAGAGCATAATAACTCCACTTTTCCAATACTTTCACGTTAACACCTTTGGTGGACATGAAGGATTTTACAAAACATTAGCCGAAATTCGTTATCTTTTCAGTTAAAAGTAAGTAAAAAATTAAAAAAGTTTGAATTTGTGAAGTATGACCACAAATAAAACCGGTCATCTCTGTCGTAAAATTTTACACGGTGCACCACTAACGAGAGTGATGGAAAAACTTCAGTTGGGTTTTGTTGATCCTCTTCCAACTTCTTCCCTTTTCTTTTAGTTGCTGTTGATTCCTTTAGTAAATTTTTATTTGCATTTTCTTCCCTTAATACAACCACTGAAATAAGTTATAACTTTAAAGAATTTGACAGAATTTTTGGAATTTTCGCGCAACACGGTCTACCGACGGATAATAATAACGGATCGGGAATCTTGCTTTCGTTCAAAAGCTTACAAACACTTTTTGTTCAATTTTTTATTAATAATCATTATCATCAAGCTAATTTAGCGGAGCGATATATTTCGGGCATTAAAATGACTATCAGAGCGTATCTCTCAAATTCACAAAAAAAATGGAAAGAAAACTTGTTTCTTTACGTTACCTCGTTGAATTTCGCAAAGCATGACTTCATAAATACTACGCCTTCTTACATATTTTTTGGTTGAGATTTACAGCGCACTTTGACATGAAAACTTCATTTAGAAAAAAAAGTACATCACCGTACTAAACTTGAACAAGAAAATTTAATAACCGAAACTTACAAACATTTATTAGCGCTCATAAAAAACGACTTAAGACATGTCAAAAAAACGTTAACTCAACCTTGCATAGGTGATATTGTATATCATAAAAATATATGTGCTTCTAATCAAGCAAGCATCCCTTGTGCAAAATATACCTTTATAGTCATCAAAATTTTCAATAAAGTATCTTATCTCATTCAATCGATTGTTGATGCTAATGGTGATTCATGCTCATTTAACTCAATTGGAATCACAAAGTAAAATTTCATAAGACAACATTTACAGGATGTATGTCTCATTTATTACGTCGTAATAAATTTATCCATTCATCAACTGATAGTCACAAAAGAATTAATAATAATTTAAAGATTTTTAGTTTAATTTTTTAACAATATGAACGATAATTTTATAACATACATGAAAAAGTAACTATTTTCAAATTAAAATATTTTTAACTTTGTCATATTTGCAGTTAAATTTAAAAAAAAGATATTTAAAAGAAATAGATAGGAATAATAACAATAAAAAATTGAGATTTTAAATTTACTTTTTTATTTATTATCGATAATAATATAATACGAATAAAAAGACAAAATGTAAATTCAACAATTTCCGTAAAATTGGCTATACAAAAAATGTAATAAATTGCAAAGCACAATAATAATCAATAAATAACAACAAATAAACGTAAAAACATAAGTTTACATTACAAAATCCATATATCAGATGTTTTCTTCTTTCATTTACAACAAACATCTTGAGCGAAAACTATAAAGCCGGAAACACACTTAACCAATTCTACGCCATGCGACGCTACCCGATGCTACTCGACGCCTTGTCACGTTTTGGTAGGGTGTGCACATCTATGCGACGTCAAGCGCACGCCACGTACAGTCTACACAGCGTGTATTACAATCGCAACGCCTCTTTTGTTCTTAATGCATTATTTTGAACAAAACCATGTAATAAATTGTTACTTCAATTTTATGAGCACAACCATGTAAGAAATTGTTTGTTAAACTTAATTGTTTTAAATAAAGTTGTACCGGTGTTTTGATAATTTTTCTTCCTAACCATCATAATTAAATAATTTTTACAAAAACTTTTGATCTCGTTTAATTTGGTTTACATTAAAATAGGAATGTTGTAATTAATATAACGACAAAATTACTTATACCTAGTTTGAAATAAAGTACAAAAAATATGAGTGTCCTGTGCTGACGCTATCCGAGGAAAATGGTGTAATTTTATGAGCAAAACCATGAAATAAATTGTTAGTTACATTCTATGAGCAAAACCGTGTAATAAATTATTAGTTAAATTCATTATATCAAAAAATGGTATTCCGGTGTTTTGATCAATTTCCTACCAAACCATTAAAAGTAATTTTTTCAAAATAAAAACTAATGAATTTTTGATCTCGGTTAATTTGGTATATTTTAAAATAAGTATGTTGTAATTAATATAACGACAATAATACATGTAGTTTGAATGAAAGTATGAGTGTCAGGTTCTTTTGTCTTCGACTGTACTCGACGCTACCCGACGAAAATCTAGACAGTGGGGATCGCATAGCGTTGCGTGGCATCGGGCAGGTGTGCACGGGGGTAACACAATTTTATAGAAAATTGGACTTTGGATTTGCGTCGGGTAGCTGTGTTCCCCCGCTTAAAGCAAGAAACTTCACCAAAGAAAACCTACAACATCGACCATATCATGTAACTACAGGGTGGAACGAGTGTCTCCTACTGCTTCTGATCAACAGCGGTCTTTCTTCATGGGTCATATTAGTATAAGATTTTTTTTTAATTCTCAGACTTCCACTCGAAGAGCCTGTTGGGCTTGATCAGTTGATCAAGCGTGTGAATGAGAAGTGCCTTTGACCAACCGAGTTTTGTTTTTCCAAAGGAAAAAAGTGCATCTGGAAAAAATACTGAAAACCTCCTTCCCGGCTTTTTCATCTGTCGGCGTTGTTCGCAAACGGTTTTTTCTTTATTGTCTATCTGCTATTGCAAATGAATTTTTTTTTTTAATAAGAAGACACATTGGTTTGCAATTTATTTTATTAGTTTTTTTACACATTTGAGATCTTTTCATTGATTTGCATTCAGAAAAAAGAGTCACCTTGTTTTTGGTTTTTTACTCAAACAAAACTTTTCAGTTGACAGAAGGAATGCGATTTGACTGCTATGTTTAATTGTTTTGTTTATTGTATTGTGTTGTTTTCCTTTCATTTCAAGACATTAAAATTATCGTTAATCTTTAAAAAATTATTATTATTTTTTTTTTAGTTTTTCATTCAAAAAAATTTTTTCAACTGGTAAAACAATACCATTTATCTCATAATTTCTTTGCTTAATGGTTTGTATTTATACAAAAATGTTATCTTCTTTTCATTCATGTTGTTAAAACGTATTGTATTTTTTCAGGCAATCGTCTACTTCATTAACAGATATTTTACTCAAACTTGCATAAACAAGGATCTCTCTCTCTCTCTCTCTCTCTCTCTCTCTCTCTCTCTCTCTCTCTCTNTCTCTCTCTCCTCTCCTCTCCTCTCCTCTCCTCTCCTCTCCTCTCTCCTCTCTCCTCTCTCCTCTCTCCTCTCTCCATTCTCCCTCATGACGTTTTCTGTGGTGCGCAAATCTTCAAAGTGGTTTACATCTGCATAAATTCTTCTATCCGCCCATACTTCTATTCTTTGTACTGGAGTACGAACTGTTTGTTGATCGGATGAGATTGAGCCAAAGCTCAGGTCGAATACCGGAAATTTGTCCGGATCGGACGGTAAAGTTATTGTCTCAAATGCAATTGAGTGTGTGGGGACGCATTTTTATGCAAATTTCCTTCGTGTCTTCTATAATTCTTTTGTTAAGAAAAACCTCGTTGAAATTAATTCACTAGTTTTAGAACGAATTGGATTGTGAAAGTGGAAAACATGTGTGGTTGGAAGTTGGGAGCACAGGTGGAAGAGGATTATTGCCCTTATCGCCAGGAGCCTCCTGGAATATTGTGCGCCCAGTTCAAATTAATAAGGGGGTCTGGATTACCAGGGGAAGCCCTTGTCAGTTGAAAGTTTTTTTTCCTTCCTTCGCCCCAACCCTTTTCTTCTTTTCTACATTTAACTCCTGCGTCACCCACAGACATGTGACGCATGCTGTGCCAAATCCGATGTTTCTCCTACTTATAATTATATATCTATCTTGTCCTAAATTTAATACATCTGGCTATTAATATTCCGGGTTATTCGACTTTATCCCTCTTCAAATCATGTTTTTTTAACCCTTCTCACTTAATTACTTCCGTTATGTTCCTCTCCCTTGTTCAGAATCGAGCTTTCATAACGGAAACTTTGATTGTTCGGACATGATATAAAATTTTATTAACAACTTACAACCGTTTAAACTTTGGTTTAATCATTTTGGCCACACTCTCTCTCTCTCTCCCTCTTCTCTTTCTCTATCCTTTCCTATCCTCTTGCTAAATTAATTTAACTTGCTTTTATGAGATTACCAATTGGTTTAATAATAAATGGACCCTCATTCCCCGGTGCCTTGGACTGCCAAAATGCATCAATTTGTAGGCAAATATATCCGTACAAAAAAATAAATGTCTTTTTATGTAACTATTATTCTCAGTTTTTTTCGATATAACTTTTCACTCCTTATACCCTCATGAATTAATTAGTTTTAACAAATAAGGTTAATAGCTTGTATATCTTTACATCGTTACTATAAATAAACTTCTGACTTTCTAATTGGCCGGGATGTGGTAAATAAAATTTCCCGAATTTTAAATGACAGTAATTGCCGCCTCTGCCGTCCCACTATCAGACACTACTGTGGGAAATAAAGACAAATTTGTAGGAGAAAGAGGTAATCAAAGAGACGGGGAGATGGAAAGGGATGAGGCTTGTCGACTAAAAAACCTCCATTTTGTACGAAATAAAGCTAATCCAGAAAGATTAAAATAGAAAATGGTAAGCGATTACAGCAAGCTTATCACATGGAATCGCTCGGCTTTAGTCGCAATGTAAACAAGCCGCACGATGAGCTATCCAAAGTCAATGGGATCTCCTTTCTTTGTGATGTCTTCTTGTAATTCTGCGATATCCCACGACATCGCTTGGCTTAGCTCGCAGTGTAAACAGGCCTCGCGCTGAACCATCGAAAGTCAATGGCAGCTCTTTTCTTTGCGATTTCGGCTTTTCCCCGAGCGATATCGCATCGTATCGCTCGACTCCGCTCGCGGTGTAGACAGGTGATCTTTGCGATTTTAGCCTACTCACGGATATCTCTTGGCGTTGCTTGCAGTAAACGGGTCGCACGTTGAACCATGCAAAGTCACTGGCAACTCTTATCTTTGCGATTTCGGTTTTTTCTCGCGCGATATCGGACCACCTAGCATCATCCCACTGCTTCGCTAGTATTGTAAACGGACCACACGCTGATCCATGCAGTCAATGGCAGCTCCTTTTTTTATTTCGGTTTCTAGTCGCGCAATATCGCATCGCATCACTCGACTCCGCTCGTGGTGTAGAGAGGACGCACGCTGTTCAATGTAAAGTCGTTGGCAGCTACTTCCAAACGATTTTGGCTTCTAGTCGCGCAATATAAACCGGCAACATTATCATAATTTTATGCAAACTTAGTAGAAAATGAACAGCCTCCCTGAACCCAACTGAACCCCGTTAATTTTTTTTTTAACGATTCGACTCGATGGTTACGTAGTTTGATTGTTAATATTTGGAAATTCTTATAAAAAAATCATTCAACCGGGATTTAGGTTGTTTTTTTTACTAACTTGGCTTAAACTATGTCCAATATGATGCCAATTATTAAAAGTGTCCGAGTTTTGTTTTTGCTTGCGAACATCAAAAATTCGAGTACAATGCGACAGAAAACAGAGATATCAAAGTCAGTACTAAAGATGAATCAGTACTGGCTAGATTGACCATAGAGTAGCTTGTGGGAAATATGATTATCTGAGAATTCCGGATTTATACAAAACTATGTGACTTTAGTGAATATTCAGATGGAAATCGACGTTTTGTGTCATACTGGACTGGAACACGTAGATGGTGGTACGGGGTGTGCAGACCGGACTCTGGGTTGAACATGAAACTCAGGATGTTGGGATGTGTGCAGATGATGGCACTTCATATCGTACCCCCTCGTGGTTGTTACATATGTATATATATTTATGTCTGCCCTATTGTCAGCTATGCCGTTGTTCTACGTTATGTTAATTTATCGAATAGAATTCTTACGGAGAATTCGTACTCACCAGAGATGAAAAAAAAGTTATTTACTCATCCGTTTTATTATATTTTATTCCTTTCGATGGGGATTTATCGTCGATCCTTTTAAATGAATACACAAAAAAGTAAGTATTTTACCTTTAGGCTTCGGTGCGGATTTGTTGATTTTTTCTTCTTTTTTTTTATAGAACATTTCGATTGAGGAAAGCGGGAATTTACGCAGGCCTTTGCTTTTTTATGTCGGTCTCGATCACGACTGGAAGCTTTTGTTGGCAATCCTATAAACCGTTCCGGGGCTGTGCACAGCTTTGTTCCCGGCATAACGTTTACGAATACTCCCGTGTAAATAGACCCATCTGACTCAACTTTATTTTTTCCTCCAGGCTTCCTTTTCGGTTTCAATCGCCTTCCGAAGGTAGCCACTATTTTCCCGTCCTACTTGATCAACTCCTGAAAACGCCCATTACAAACAGATTAAACGAGTAAGCTCTGTCATTAAACTGTAAATCGTCCAACTGTAAAAATAACAACTGACGTTACGTTTCACCGACTGAAATCTGTCTGATTTGAAAAAAAAAAAAATTCTAAAGCTGGAAAATGATGCGGGCATCCAGCAAAAAACCCCAATTAATTAATTAAGACAAATAAAGCTCTTTAGGTTAATTAATTAAGATATTAATCTCAATTGTAACAAAGATGAAAAATCGCAGATTATTTTGAACATTTTTGATTACGCAGTAACCAAAACATCTCGAGTGATCGGAAGAATAAAATGAACTATTAACATAAGTTTATTGAGGTTTACGCAGTTTCTCCTAGCTTTTCCTTCAATTGTGTCAGTTTTCCTTGCTGTGGTGAAGCAAAAAGGAAGAAAAAGATGCATCCAGAAAAAAAGAAAACGAATTGTTTTTTTTATTTTGGCAGCTGCCTCAGCTCGCAGGAACGATTTGCGAATGACAGAAAAATATGTCTGTACGATTCAATAAATCAAATGATCTCTCCCTCTCTCCCCCCCTCTCTCTCTCCCTCTCCCTCCCACTCCCTCTCCTTCTCCCTTTCCCTCTCCCTCCCTGTCCCTCTCCCTCCCTCTCCCTGCCTTTCTCTCACTCCCTCCCTCCATCAATCCCTCCCACTCCCTTTCCCTTTCCTTCTCCCTCTTTGTCCCTGTCCCTCTCTCTCACTCTCTACCTTTCTCCATCACTCCCTCCCTCTCCCTCTTTCTTTCTTACACCCTCTCTCTCTCTTTCTCTCTCCCACTCCCTTTCCCTCTCCCTCTCCCTCCCTGTCCCTCTCTCTCACTCCCTCCCTCTCCATCACTCCCTCCCTCTCCCTCTTTCTTTCTTACACCCTCTCTCACTCTTTCTCTCTCTCTCTCTCTCTCTCCCACTCCCTTTCCCTCTCCCTCTCCCTCCCTGTCCCTCTCTCTCACTCTCTCCCTCTCTCCCTCCCTCTCCATCACTCCCTTCCTCTCCCTCTTTCTTTCTTACACCCTCCCTCCCTTTCACTCACATTCTTTTGTGCTGCCCAAATCTACAAGCAGGTTTACATCACCAGAAATGCTTTATATTATCTTCTCTTACAGAGTTGAAGAAGCTAGGATAAGACGAAATACTCCCCCAAGGGGTACCCCGTTGGCCGATCTTTTTCACAATATACTTTGCCATTATCTGTCTAACGGAATTACTCCCTATATATCCCAATCGCATACTAATGTACACATTATATGCCTCTCGCAATCTTCTCTATTTATATCACGCAGTCACTCCCAAATCTTTCACTATCTATCTCACCATGTCACTTATCCTCTTCCCTTATATACCTCACGCATTTACTCACTCACTCACTCCCAATCACTCACTGCAAACACTACCTATCTTATGCAATCATTTACTACTTACCTAACATGCTATCACTCACTATCAGTATCACTCACACTCTCACTTATTCACGCCCCATTATATCTTATGCAATTACTCACTATCCATCTCACGCAACCAATCACCATATATCTCACTCACATAATCACTTATCCAGCCCCACTATATTCTTCACGCAATTACTCACTGCCTACCTCACATGCAATCTCTCACTAGCTCTCTCTCTCATATACTCACTCATCCACCCTCATTACATGTCTATCGCAATCACTCACTGTCTATCTCACTCACTTATCCACGTCCCAGTACATACCTCACGGATTTTCTCACTCACTCGATTATCATTCCAAACACTCAAACCCTTCATGTATCCAGTCCAGCCCAAATTCCTAAGAAAGACTTGTTGGTCCCTGCTACGCACTCCATACAACCGTGTGAACTATTAATTACGCAATACTTTCCTCATCAATCCTCTCTGGAAATCACGTCATCTAAAGAGGCAATGGACGAGGAGTTGCTTTAGTGATTATCATCAAGTGTCTCAAATTAAATTGATATTAGTAAATTTACTTATTGCAACTGTTGCAACCTCTTGCGACTACAGCACACCAACATCAAGGGTAACTAACAGGGCTGAATGAAAAATGTAGAAATTAGATGAAAAACTGAACAGTGGCTATCTTTCAATTCAACCTTCCGAATTGGATTCATTCGGGGAAAGTCACAGATAAACTGAGCTTGTCTGTGGCCTTTATGTCGCATTTATTATTGCGCGGATATTTCTACTTGCAAAAATAAAAAAATTTCACGATTCGGAAGGCACGATGGAACCTTGACTCTTTAGGATGCGATTCATTGGTCACGAGTGCGACCTTTGAGGATACATTTTAATCTCTCGTCTCGTTCCTCTCCGCCTAACCGACTTTGAAAAAAGTATTTGTTTATATCTTTTCGACTTTTTTTACCATATTCCCAACTGTTTCTTTAATCTTTGTTTGGCAGGATTGATTAATAGATTCTTCGTTGTTTTTACAATCTGCGTACACACACTTTCAATGTCCTCTTCTCCCTCGCGGAAAGCGTCAATTATATCCCAGAAGACCTTACAATTTGTTAAAGTAATGAAATAAAATTCAGTCGAGAATAAACTAGCCATCTAATATTTACAAGCCCGAAATTAAATTTAAGCTCCCACCGCTTTGTACGGAGGCGAACTTAATGCGAACACAACGCCTCTCGACTCGTCTATCTTGTAACTTCGTTTTTCTCAAATTGTTAAACCTCGATTTGTAGATGTACAATACAGCCATTTAAGCTGTTTGCCGGTGTAGTTATCATTTGAAATGGATAGAATAATTTAATATAATTGAAATTCAGATAACACAGCGCCCGTTAATATAAAAAGTACCTCGTCAAGGATGACGAATTAAATGGGAGAAATAAATTCGTTTTACGATATCAACCGTCTATTAAATGAAGGGCTCTGCCGTCAACTTTTCGGACAACGGGGTGAAGTTTTGTAGAAATGATGAAGGTGGGGTGAGTATGTAGAAACATGTAAGATGTATGTACGTATTTAAAACTGTAAGTAAAACCATCATTTACAAAAAAATCAATCTTCATATTCATTCATCATTCCTATTAATTTGCCTGTTAAAGCATTTAATGGATTATAGCAAATTTTTTCAGTACCACCATCAATTACAAAAAAATCGATGTTCATATTCTTCCCACTGTCATCATTTCTATTAATTTGCTTGTTAAAGCATTTAATGGATTATACCAAATCTGTGAGTAGAACCATCATTTACAAAAAAAAAAAAAAATCAATCTTTATACTCATCCCACCTTCATCATTCCTATTAATTTGTTATTAAAAGCATTTAATGGATTACAACAAATCTGTGAGTAGAACCATCATTTACAAAAATAAAATCAATCTTTATACTCATCCCATCTTCATCATTCCTATTAATTTGTTATTAAAAGCATTTAATGGATTACAACAAATCTGTGAGTAGAACCATCATTTACAAAAAAAAAATCAATCTTTATACTCATCCCACCTTTATCATTCCTATTAATTTGTTATTAAAAGCATTTAATGGATTACAACAAATCTGTGATTGGAACCATCATTTACAAAAAAAATCAATCTTTATACTCATCCCTCCTTCATCATTCCTATTAATTTGTTATTAAAAGCATTTAATGGATTACAACAAATCTGTGAGTGGAACCATCATTTACAAAAAAAAAATCAATCTTTATACTCATCCCTCCTTCATCATTCCTATTAATTTGTTATTAAAAGCATTTAATGGATTACAACAAATCTGTGAGTGGAACCATCATGTACAAAAAAAAATAATCAATCTTTATACTCATCCCATCTTCATAATTTATATTAATTTGCTTGTTAAAGAATTTAATGGATTATAGCAAATCTATGAGTAGAACCATCATTTACAAAAAGTGAAATTTTTGTTGTCAGGGCTCCCTGAGGAATAATTGAATCCGACCGGTGGCATCGGCGGTGTTTCGTTCGCTGTAGACCGCGATGGCCTAATCCATTAATTTAATTTACTGCCCCACTTGGGTTTTATCTTCTTCCGCTCTTCTCAGTAAATCGGCTTTTATTCCCTGGAGCGTTATTTTAGATTGGGCACGGCCATAAAATCTGTTTGTGACCGTTAATGCGTCCTGCACGCTCGTTTCGGCGTAACTACGACGTGTTAGTTCCGTGTTTCGAAATTTAACAACTGCCCTTTTCAGGAAGCCGGTCGGACCCGCCCGTTTTACACCAGGGATGGCGTTTAATTTTCAATTTCCGACGTCCTGGGTCGATATTGATGATACGGTTCCGACATTCTTACGCTGTTCGCTCCTTCGCTTTAAACGATTCATTGCTTGATGCCTCAAAGGCAAAAATCGATGAAAATCACATTTAAACAATTATTATTAAACGGAGCACAACAGTTTTCCCAATAAACCTCCATTTACACAAATGACTTCATACTTTTTGTTCTTTATAAACAACGAAAAGTGGGTGTTGTACGATGATCGTTAGAGTGCCCAACCCTATTCTCCAGCCGAGAAATGTCATGGTCGCAAGTCGTAGTTTGTTGAGGTATGACTGGATTCGCTCGGCATTCAATACTTTCCTTTATCCCAACAAATTTTGTCATTATTTACGATTTTTTAAGATGCTTAAATGAAAACAAACAACTTCGACCAATCACTCACAATCTTCATTCTCAAGCAATCACTCACCTACATCTCACAATCACTCACCATTTCACACAATCATTCACTGTTTATCTAAAAACAGTTATTTAGTACCACTCTGTCTCACTCACTATCTATTTCACGCAATTACTCACCTATGTCTCACAATCACTCATTTACCATTTCACACGATTATTCATTGTCCACTTAAAAACAGTAATTTGATATCTCTCTGTCTCACTCACCATCACGTCTCACATGCTTTAATGAAAACGAACAACTTCCACCAATCACTCACAATCTTCATTCTCACGAAATCACTCACCATTTCACACAATCATTCACTGTCTATTTAAAACAATCACTTAATATCTATTTCTCTATATCACTCACTATCTATTTTACTCAATCACTTCTTGTCTATCCGTCTCACTCAATATCTCACGTAATCTCACATCTATCTCAACCAGATTACCTAAACTGATCAAAAATGAATAGGAATATTGCTAATTTTGTAGTATTTATTTTCCGTAGCATTTTTATTTTATTTTAATTATAAATTGCATTAAAATTTATTAGAAATTATTATGCTTTTATGGAAGGAAAATTTAATTAAGGGATTTAGGAAAAATAAAAAAATAAAAGGTTTTAATTCCATAATTTTGTTTATTGGGCACAATCAATTTTTGAAACAATTAATACCGTGTGTAATGTTCTCTGTTAGAGCCACTATTTTTCGTGGTCCGCTTGACCAATTAACGACATTTGAAAAATGGCAAAAAGGAGGGAAAATTCAAAAGGTGCGGTTGAGATGGGAAGTTAGTGCCCGAGGGGATTGAAGTCACGATAGCTCAAGTGTTAGAGTAGCGGCGTATCAAGCCGAAGGTCGTGGGTTCGAATCCCGCTCGTGACACTGACTTTTTTATCTCAACTTAAAACCTTAATTAATTGAAGTTCTGTGTTAGCTCAAACCTCTGTGAACCTGTTAGGCATACTGTTAATAAGGTTGTCACTAATTTCATAAGGAATTTCACTCCATAGATGTTGCAACTGCGCTCAGTTGTTGTAGGTCAACTGGCTGCAGATGGCGATCGAAAAGCCTTCCCTACAACGCATCCCACATGTGCTCAATGGGATTGGGGTCTGGAGACAGTGGGAGAAGTGGTACACGGAAAATTCCCAGCTTTTCTAAACATAGATGAACAACTTTGCCTCTATATGGTCTGGTGTTGTCATCCAGAAGTCGAAAATCCCTGCCAATGAGATCCCTGGTTTGAGGGATCAATTCCTCGGTAATTTCTTGGACATAGCGGACTGCGGTGAGGTTGCCTTCAACAATATGAAGTCCAGCACTGGACGTTATTACACCACCTCCTCCAAACTGCACTGAAGGGAGCACGAACTGGGGCATTGTACGCATCCCCTGTTCTCGGTAGACTCTTCGACGCCTGCTATCACTATACGGACAGAAACTTCCAGTCTCTCCCTAAAACCCGGGAGACGACGCTCTGAGAAACCCAATTGCCTCTGCGATATCCACTTGCCTGTGACCTCGATGAACCATTATCACAATAATATTGCGAAACTTCAGGTTCAAGATGATGTCTGTCCATGGTTAGAGAGAATACAACAGGATTAAAATGGAGAAAAGACACGAAAAGGTTTTTGTTTACCAGATGAGTAATCTTCATATTTATTGTTCTTAAGTAAATCCTTTATTAAAAATGAGGATTAACATGTGTTTGCTTTTGGTTTGTATTTTCGTTCTTTTGTTATTTATCCAACTAACGAAATATATCGGTTAATTTAATTTAAATTAATAGAATAAGTATATATTACAAATATGTCTATTCAATTTTGAGCAGCAATCTCATCCAATCTCTCACTATATGTCTAACTTTCTCTAAAATACTACCTGTCTCAGGCAATCGCTCACTATCTATCTGTCTTTCTCATTCTGTGTCATACTCATTATCTGTATAACACATTCACACACTATCATTCACCCAGTGTATCTAACGCAGTGGCTCACTTACTTATCCACCCGCCCACCCAATATCTGGCTTAAACATTCATTCACTATTCTTCTCACTCACTCACTTATCCACCCACCCACTACCTGCCTCAAAAAATCATTCACTCAATATCTCACGTAATACCCCCTCCCCTATCTCTTCACTGAACACTCACATCTTGTTCCCCCCACTATCCGTCTAACGCACTCATTTACAACAAACAAAAACACATTTTACCAACGATATATTGATTTAAGGTATACCTATTATACCTGTTGTATAAATAATAAGGTATAATATTCTTGAAAATCCATTAGTATCATTTTTTCTTTCATTCCCCTATATATTTTATTTGTTCGTGTATTTACCCATTTGAACTTATACGCGGTTTATTTCAATTTTGTGTTGTTTTTGTGCGTGTTGATCGACGAAAGGGGCGACCGAAAAATGTCGTCTATCTATTAATTTTAATCTCCTGCCCCTCTCAATCCGGCTCGAGTAATTTAAAATTAATTGTTCGTGTAAAGCGGACGGCTCATCAGTCAAATATCGTCCCCAGTACAGCAAGGAGTCCCCTTAATTAAAAATGGACCATGACCCAAGAAAGGGGGGTCCCATTGCTTAGCATTTGAGTTTTAGTTCTAATTGGTCTTTAAAGGCAACGACGAATTCAACATCTTTCCATTTATTGCGTTTAATATGTTTAATTAAACAAGCAAAAGATGCGCGCGCGTGTGTGTGTCTTACTAGAAACGAGCCTACGCTGGAAATGGTTTTCTCGTTTCGTTCATAATTAAAAAAGAAACTTTAACTAAGAAAATAATAAACGGGCTCACAAAGCGATAAGAATTGTACAACCGAGACTAATGCTTTATTTTTAATTGTTTCGGAAATCGACCGATTTCGAAATCACTTTTTAATAAATCGTAATTATAACCAAGAAACTATGTCATCGTGAAATTTATAAAGATAGGGATGTTTTTGATATAACACAGTTCAACTTTCACCCCGAATGGTTGTCACACATGATAGCCCTCGGGACTATACCAAAGGGGGGTTCATCTGCCCTCTTATGCTTCTGGGTCGCTAGTATCCTTGGTTGCCCAGGAGATCATCACTGCCCAACCAACGGGGTTAGGTTCCTTCGACAGCTAGGTCATTTCAGCTCCCACCGCATACAAACAGTAATCTAGTCTAAATCCAATTAACTTCTATAATACAGTAGCACAAATAAATACATTCACACCTTTGCACATTGCGCTCATTCTGAGGTACTTTTACAAATATTCCGCCATCGACCCTAAACACACTGCTGGAAGGGTGCCGGTATATTTCACCATCAGCCCCTCACCATTCACTTGAAAAAAAACCACGTCCTCCAAAAAAAGAACAGGGGACTCAGAAACTTGCTACCATGCCGAGGACCATTCTTAAATTCCGCGCCTACACGTTCTGTGTAAGGAGCGATGGCATGACAAGTTTCTATTATTTGGGACACATCAAGCACCCTTCTTCTTCATAACCGGCATTTTCCCAGTCTTTGGCCCAGGAGCAAGTGCCGTGTGTCGACCGCGTATGACCTATTCTTAATCAGGTTAAGACGATTCCTCGTTTCCGGTTCAGGTTCTCGGGGGCCATCTACGAGAGCCTTTCGGACGACCCGCCCACTGACGCTGCCATCTTTTTTTTAAATCATGTTCTTTACAACTCGCTTAGCGTCAGATGGCCTGATCGCTATGATCAGGTCGTGAGGGTGTGACGTCCCGACTATCGCCCAGTCGACCGCACTTTCATTACCCTCCGGGAACCCGACAACAGCCAACGTTTTTCCGAGGTGGTTCATACTAGGGTAAAAACGTTTAGGAATGTTAATGTTCATATACCCCAGAAAAGACGCTGTCGTGAAATATCTTTTAATTACATGGTCTAATTCCAAACTATTGCAAATTTCACGTGGGCACATGTCCTATTGTTAAAATAATTTCTCCATACCGTTTCATAGGATTTTTAGGAATTATCAAAATATATTCTTCTTTTTGTAAGATTTGTTAATCCTTCGGCAGAGTAACCGTTTAAAATTCATGAAAACAGGCTTGTTTTAGCTCCTCTAAAAATAAACCACGTGTTCCGTCCTGCCGCCCTTGGAAACGTAACGTTCCGGTTACAATAACGCGTCCTGAACGTGAAAAGTACTTCAACTGTTAATTTTGCATTTTTGTTAAACTTACTTCACAAAATTATATCCCATCGGGCTTCATATCAGGTGAGACCGCTTTGCAATGACTTTTTAATTGGTTCTTTATTATCGGTTATGACTTATCTGTATTGTGTTCTTGTTATAATAAAAACGACACTTTTAAAGTGAATTTTTAGCGGAAACAATTCAATGGGAAACTTTTAAACTATTCCTCATCGATTGGAATTAGCAGGAAGAATGGTAAAACGGAAAAGGTGGGATGATGAATTCTTATCTTATCAACAGGGCATTCCTTTTGGACGTTGAATTGTTATCAGAATGTTAAAGTTTGTGTACTGTGAAGAATAGCCCACATCAATCAATTAAATAGTGATTTTTATTTACCCCACACACCCAGCGTTGTAAATCTGTTTTTTTCCGGCTTGCTACGCTTATTTTGAAACCCAAAAATTACTTGTGAAGGTACTAAAACTATTGAAAAGGTTGTGCAGCGTGGGCATATGGTCTGATGGCGCCGAAACTAACCGGACTTTGATCACAGACGGGGATGTAGGGGGGAGACACTGAGAAGGGACAAAGAAAAAGGAGTAATTGCCGAATGGATCAAATTAAAGATATAGGATCAAATTGAAGACTTATCCTGGTCGAACGACACCGCAGGACATATCAATTGGAGAGTCTGATGTATATAGGCATGAAAATATATTCATGGCACCCTCTGAATCTCTTGAGGAATTTGAAATGCCCTGAAGTTCTAATAAGAATAAGGTTTCTACTCACAGGCAAAGAAAAGCTTGATCAAGATGAGGTGCATTAAGGTAAATATTGAGGTATAACACGTACGAAGGAACCTACCTGATGGATGCGCCGCTGTTTTTTGGCCATATGCCGGTACACTGCCTTAACAAAACGAGTAATTGCCGAATAGATCAAATTAAAAGCAAACCTGTTGGAACGGCACCCCTGCTCAATCGGTCAGCTTGGTACAAATAGACATATGAAAATATTTGGTGGCAACCATTGTCAGTTCTTGAGGATTTTGAACAGCTGTGAAATATTAATAGGGAGAAGGACCACAGGTAAAGACAAGCCCTATCAAGCTGAAATCCATTAAACTAGATAGTGAGGTATAACCCGTGCTGGGAAGTACGTGGAGGAGGAATAGTCCTTTTGGATACACTGCAGTTTCTTGGCCATCTGCAGATAAAATGCCTTAAAAGAGAAGTACTTACCGTGTAGATCAAACTAAAGAATTTGGGTGGAACGACCTCCCAGGAAAGGTCAACTGAACCGCCTGATGCAAATGGGCATAAGAAAATATTTGGGGGACAGAAGATAAATCTAAACCAACCATAAGAATTACTTATTTCGTTTGTTTTATAGACTCTTCTTATCTATTCCATATTTCCCAATGTAAATTTATGCTAAAGGGAAAACACTCGGCCCGAAGGCTCCGACACTGTTCCTCCCAATGCGTTTGCTTCCTGCTTAACGTTTTTATACTAAAGTATTCACACCATTACTTGCAGTAGTTATACTTGTAACGAGTGAAGCGATGGAGAATTCTAGTCTCATTTGTAATTCAGTGAAACTACACTGAACACACAATCTCCAAAGGTCGATTAGCATAATTACTCATGTAAACTTTCATGCGAACACGGCTGTATAGAAAATTCACTTTGTTTCTCTTCTTTTGGATGAAGTTTTCAGTCAATTTGTCCAAAAACGAACCTTCATCAGACGCGTTGTTTGTGTGCACGGCCTCACCAGGCTCACGGACATTGGCACGTGTCGATCTAACCTCACGAGAAATGTGCCTCCGTCTGCCTTCTTCCCTGCGTCAGCACCCGTTCAAAAACGTGGATTACCTGCTGACAGTCCACTTATGTCGACAACACCTAGTTAAATAAAAATTATTTAGAAATATACTGGTTTTTTTTTTTCGATTTTGTTATTCAATTCCGATGTTTACTTTTGATTTTTCTTTTCCATATATTTTTTGACTATTGAATGTGTCAATAATAGTTGAATGGAAAGAAGATCGATTTGGGTTTTTGAAACTGGGATAGATCCATGGAATTTTGTTTAATTAGAGACATGCTTGTGGAATTAAATGTCAAACATACTAAACTCTGAGCTGAGAGTATAATTTTGAGCTGAATCACAGCTGTTACTTGTATTAAATGTAAATTTAATCAATAATAACTGATGTTTACGTGTCCCCGCAATATTAAATTATAGAGACAAATATGAACAATGACTTGATATCTATTTTAGTACAACGATAGTTATATAAATATATGGATATGAAATATAACAATATATTTCTTTTTTCTTTTGATGATGATGAATATGGATCTAGGAAGTTGGTGTTTTTGTTCCCCAAGCAATGCAGCCTTCTGGCTTATTGTGTATTCCTTAGTTCAGTGCAATTGACGCGATCCTTTTTCAAAGGAGTACTAGGTCATTAGTTGATACAATTCCTTTCCATGGATTTTCTTTGTATCCCAAGTTATATCTCAATTGAGCGGTTGTTTCGCATTCGAAAGTAATATGGGTGGATCTTCCTCATCATAGCATAACCCAGAAATTCGGCCATTATTGGATATACCCATGTTATGTTGATTTCTCAGATGCCAGTGACCCGTATATAGTCCTATCACTCCTCTGAGTTTGCTAGTCTTGGTGATGATTGTTTTACCATAAACTTATTGTGTTTACCGCTTGAGGTTATACATTTCTCCTTTTGCCATTCTTTGATGGAGGATTCTATTTTTGTTACCCCTTGAATAGATTCAGGGCCTGTCTTGCAGATACTCCTCTGATACTGCAGATACTCCAGATAGTGTGCCTTTTCGTTACTCAAAATTCCTTTGTGCTCAGGTACCTAAGATATCAGATTTTTGTGTTTCCCCAGCAATCCAGTTTTGGATGTATTCACTGACTAATTCTGATGTGATTGTTTACATGCTAACGCTTCAATTGCTGCTTGTCTAACCGATCTTATGAGGTGTTTTTATGTCAGTGTAACCTCTTTTAAGATTTTCTTAGGCACAAGCGTTGTTGTAGCATTTCAGGTTGAAAGACCGAGGTGTTATGTTTTAGGCTCGTAAGGTAGACACCTAATCCCGTCCTTCCTTTGTTTTTCAGCCATCTGTAAACCATAATAGTATCTGATTATCACTTGAATTCTTCTTCTCGTTTATAGTGTATTCAGACTATAGGATGCTGTAAAGAGTGTTTCCGGGTCATGCAGTTAGTCTCCATTTCTATAAGAATGGTGTCTGGATTCATTGATTATTGTTGTGTTCCCGAAGTTTTTCCTAACTTGAATCGGCTTACAAGGGCAAAGTACAAAATAAAACTGAACTAGGATAAATGGACACATTTAAATTTAATAAACAGGCTTTCTTTCCACGGTACATCAACAGCAAATAGCTACCGACTCAAGAGCTACTCAAGCTTTTCTCCTTTTTTTTTCAAATAAATTTAGTAAGTTAAAATCGTTTAGAATGTTTTTGATCTTGGAATACTAAATATCTACTGCTTTACAAACACAGCATCCCATGTCCAAATATTACTTTTTGGAAGCTGGCGAAAGAAACATAAGGTTGACAATGGAGCTGCCTCCGAGTAAAATTCACGTCGTAATTTGCCTGTGGGCCTTACTCGAGTTTCCGCAAAACATCTATTGAAAGAGTCTAGGATCAATTTCATAGATTTTACTATTTTGGCATTTTAGGTTCGCTTAAACGGCGATGCGATTTGATGCGAGCGCGAAAATGGCAAAGAAATAAACTGCCATTGATTTGCATGAATAACCGTGCGGCGACCTGTTTACACTGCCGGCGATGCGATATCGCGCGAGTAGCAGCTGAAATCATACGGAAAGTTGCCGTTGACTTTACATGTATTAGCATGCAACCTGTTTTCATTTCGAGCGATGCCGTACGAATTCAATACTCAGGTTTATTAAATCCATTAGAATTCTTGGTCTGATTGACCAAATAATTTATTTTCAATTAATTAATCTTTATGTAAGGTATTGGTTGAGATTTAAAAAAAAAAAAAATGGCAAAAAAGGAGGGAAAATTCGAAAGGTTGGTTGAGATGGGAAGTTGATGTCCGAGTGGATCGAAGTCACGGATAGCTCAAGTGGTTAGAGCAGCAGCGTATTTAGACGAAGGTCGTGGGTTCGAATCCCGCTCGTGACACTGACATTTTTATCTCAACCAATACCTTGCATAAAGATTAATTGATTGAAACTCAGGTTTATGTTAGTTTCAATGTTTTGATTGAATGATAATCTTACTATGTAAACAATCTAATATCTGGCAACAGAGGTCTTCGATGGAATCGAAGCTGTTGGAAAAATTCTACGGTTTCGCTGATTTCACCAACCGAATATCTTTAATGTCGTTTTATGGGGAAGAACGTGATAAAAATTTCGTTTCGAAAGTCGTATTTAATAGAAATTTTAAAAAAAGGGCACATATTGACGGAATCATTTGAACGGAAATTGTTAATTAAATCTAATGATTGATATTGGCACATTATCATATTTTTTCTTTTCACTCTCATCGTCGGTTCTAATCAGTTGAAAAGATGTTCTTGACCTTTGAATGCAGTCAGAATTAGAATCCCTTTGAATAGAATATCTGTTTGTACTCTATTTCGGCCTACCGTATCGGTAGTCTGTACACTATACGTTTTAAAATAACACCGTCCATATATTATGAAATTATCAAGATGATCGACATTTCTAAAGACTCTTCCTATGTCATTTATGGGGACTGAAGCTTAATTAAACGTTTATAAACCAATTTTAAAATTAGTTACTAAAAGGATCAACTTTTTTCTCTCTCTGGGGCAGATCGTAATCCATCTTGATTTTTTCGAAGCAAGTACAAGAGGGTTGTTAATCTCCCTTACCCTACTACATAGTCGACTCTTTTGATATAAACGGCGAGAATGATTTAAATCCTCTTCGGGACCCGAGGAGTGGAAGAAGGTGGCGGTCGGATTGGTCGGTGGGGTCAATGCCTTCGGAGAGCTCATACAGGCAATAATGGTCGACCCCGTCAATTGCTACTCCCCGGGGGCCGACATCATCAAATCATGATACGTCTGTTTTTGTTTCGGCGGATACGTCTTTGCCCGGATAATCTCAGGTATTAGCGTTAAATCCTCGCGGTTGCACAGTCGCAGCTGGTTCCCCTGAGAGAAACCATGTTTCAACGGGCAGAGTCGCGGAAACTGCAATTATAATAAAAGAAGGAAAGGTGATTTCAAAGCGTTTTGGGGGGGGCCTTCTTGGCAAACGACAAATCGATTAAATTTCCGGTTTAAGTTCTGCAAAACTACTTACTAGGTCGTAAAAACCTTGGTTTCAGCAAGTCCTTCCGTTCACGTATGCGACTCCGGACTACTTGGTAGTGTTTCCTTTCCATAAATACCAATCGTAGAAATGATGAAGGTGAGGTGAGTATGTCGATTCGCTTTTTGTAAAGTAGTGTTCTACTAGGAGATAACGTTGTTTAATGATTCTGGTTTCAAGCATCAAACACTCATCATCAGTTTGAAGGAGTTACAAACACGTCTCTCCAATTATAAGAATGAACCCGCCTACGGGACGGTTCAATGAGAAACTGGACTTTAATGCTGCTCAATTTTGAACGTGCGAAAAACGTGAATTACAACACAACTAAATATTATACCAAATAACAATGTAAAAATAATGTAAGGTTATGATTTTACATTAGTGATTAATTTGTACGTCATATATTGTGTATGTACATGCTTAAAATATGAGGTAAATCAAAATTTATTATATTATTTATACATTTATCTCAACGTTTAATTATACTTGTCTTATTTCAAATTTCTCAAAGTTTGTATTTTAATGCCGCTCAATTTTGAACGTGCGAAAACCGTGAATTACAAAACAACTAAATATTATCCTAATAAATACTGTAGGAAAATAATTTTAAATTAGCGATTAATTTGTAGGTCAAATATTAATTTTTACATTCATGTTTAAAATAGAAGGTAAATCAAAATTTTTATTTTTATATTATTCATACATTTATCTCCACGTGTAATTATACGTGTCTTATTTCAAATTTCTCAAACTAATCAAGTAGCACCCTATGTTGAAACTGTAGTATTTAAATTTAAATTGAAATTGTGTTGTTTCGTTTAGATGGTGTTAAATTCAGAAAGTTTATTCGATTTAGGCAAGTGTTCTTTAATTCTAGTTTCTATTTCTCTGTCTGTATTTAATATCGCAATCGTCAGAATTAAATTGGTAAACTAAACTTTTTCACAAGTTGTCAACCTTGCCTTTAGGTTTTGAAAGGATGTTTTCTACGTGAACCTCTAAAATCTACTCTAAAAACCGTCTCGTTTAAGAATTTTACCTACTTTTTCTGATAGTTCACCAATGTTTGGAAAGCAACGAAAACCTAATGATTAATTTTTGGTGGGGTTGCTGGGCCCGATTGTTGCTTCTTATAAAGTTAATTTATATTCTTTTTACTGGGAACCTGTCGATAAATATTTCTTGTTATCCATTGTTTTGAGCTAAGTTTTAATGGGTTGTAATTATTTTTTATAATTAGCACGTGTTAATTGGAGTTCCGATATACGCTCTATGAGCCAAATGAATCCATCGGCCTTTTGGGTCCATAGGTAAGAAGGTGTCTGTAGTTGTGGGTTTTCCATATATGTATTTCAATTAGGTTATTTATTATGGAAAGTTTTAAGTTTAAACAACCATCTTTATTTATTTCCAATGTTAAATATATACTCGGGTACAAAGAATTAATTAATTGGAGGAATTCTTGTAGTTTTTGCAGTATTCCCGACCATATACATAAAATATCGTCTAAATAGCTTTCCTAAAACGGATAGATTTAATTAATTTGTTGTTTGATTTGAAGAGAATTTTTTCAAAGTTACCCGTGAATATTTCGGCACAAAGAAGGGATAATGGAGACCCTTTCTTATAAAATCGAGTATTAAATTTACAATAATTAGATAGCAGGTATACATATTTAAGAAGTCTTTTATATCATTTTTACAAATTCGTTAATAGAGTTCTTCGTAAATTTTTGCTTTATTAGTTTTGTACATTCTTTAACAAGGATATTTGTAAATAAATTAGTAATATCAATTGACATTAAAATACAGTGTTAGGTATATTTATGTTCTTTAACTGTTTTATCGATTCTAATGAATACCGAATGTGATTTTGGAATTGGTGTGGGTTTTAATTATTTTACGTAATATTAAGGCGAGTTTGTGGCATGGGGAATTACAGAAGGACACTGTTGGTCTTGTAGGTTTGTTTTCTTTGTGAATTTTGACCGTACCAAACATTGGGGGTTTTGGGTTCATTGGTGTAAGTTTTTGATCCGCATATTGGTCATTTGAGAATAGAAAGTCAGTATTTTTATAGCTGTTTGAACTCTATGTTTTAATTCACTAATTTCGTGTCCGCTTGACCAATTAATATATTACAATTAATTAAGGTTTTTAGTTGAGAAAAATGGCAAAAAGGAGGGTAGAGCAGCGGCGTATCTAGCCGAAGATCGTGGGTTCGAATCCCGCTCGTGCCATTGACTTTTTTATCTCAACTAAAAACCTTAATTAATTGTAATATATTAATTGGTCAAGCGGACCACGAAATTAGTGAATTTAATTAATTAAAATGAAGTATACTTCACTAAAGCTCTCCGTGGCCATTTCATTTGTCACCGAGAATCCAATCCGATTACACGGCATTTGAAAAATGGCAAAAAGGAGGGAAAACTCAAAAGGTGGGGTTGAGATAGGAAGTTGGTGTCCGAATGGATCGAGGTCACGATAGCTCAAGTGGCAGAGCAGCGGCGTATCTAGCCGAAGATCGTGGGTTCGAATCCCGCTCGTGCCATTGACTTTTTATCTCAACTAAAAACCTTTATTAATTGTAATCTATTTTTTAGTTTTATGGTGGCGTCTTTTTTTATTTCTTTACTATCGTTATTGTGTAGATGTTCGTCCGCTTTTGAAAAGTATTTTTGGTGTTCAATGATAACTATACTGTTCATGTCATGAGACATGTTTGTAACTCTTTCAGCCTGATGATGAACGTTTAATGCTTGAAATCCGGATCGTTGGAAACAATTCTGCGAGTGAGCCCTCATTTACAAAATGTGAATATACCTACTCATCCCATCTTCGTCATTTCTAGTGCAAAGACATTTGTTAAATAAACTGTGTATTGAACTGTGCTTTTCTTGGTTACCTTAAGTAAGAACTACTTCACTTCTAAGGGCCAAATTATATGTATTTAATTTAAAAAAAGAGACGACATGAAAAGGATGTTTTAGTTCAAGCAAAATATCGAATTAAATTTAAATACCAAAAAAAGAAGGGAAAAATGAAGAAACACCTTCGTTGAGTACAGCACCATCTGATGTTACACTGGCGGATCGAGAAGGCAGGAAGGTATGAAGATAGACAAGCAGCCATCAAAGCTCTAAGTTCAAACATCATTAGGTAAAAGATAGTGATGAATTGCAAAACTAAACTAAATAGATTAGATATACAAAATAAAGTCTCCCTTGGATGGGTCCCAGGACACTAGAAGGCAACGAGAGACGGATGAATGATACGTCTACATCTAAATATCGCACACTCACAAGAAAAGTGACACAACTCAACAAAAGAAAATTTTACGGGAGAGACAAACGGAAGTTTACTTTTTTTTGACATTTGTATTGAATACACTATAAATAAAATACTCTTTTTTATTAATTTACAATTGTCGTTGTTTAGGAATTCATCAACTTTAGAAACGTATTTTTGGTTCAAAAATAACTATACTATTTCCTTGGTGTCGTTGTCGGGGGATCGGCGAGTTCACTCTTGCAATTTATATCGAGAAACGTGTAACTCCTTCAATCTGATGATGAGCGTTTGATGCTTGAAATCCGGATCGAAGTAGACAACAAATCTGTGAGTAGAACCATCATTTACAAAAAGTTTAAAAAAAAGTAAGTTCCAGTCTTCCAGGTCTTCCTAACCACGTTTTTTTTTTTTTGGGGGGGGGGCTTTTTATTGTCTTCAAAGGATCGAAATGATCGGAAAGTCAAGAAAATTCACACAATCCTGACACTGATGAAATAAGTTGAAATCTGCCCTCTTCGGGAGTCGGCGCCAATCAGACCTTTATTCTCGAGCTTAATTTCATTTTTACATAACAGCGGTCAACCCAAGCGGTTTTATTCTAATATAAGTGTCTGGTACCCGATAATTCCTGGTCAAACTAAAAACCTTTCAGTATAATGAACGATGTTAACACTTTGACCACATTGTCACGGTTAAACTGGCTATTTTATCAGACTTGATTAGAAAATGAAATGGTTTGGCCGTGGCAAACCAAGTAGGACATCATCTGCAATCATTTCACATTCTTCCTTTGAGCATTGACTGCAGTCTAAGGTCCGGACAAATTAACCAATCGAAAAATGTCTAAGTTTCCCATCGTCCGACATAAAAATGACCGCCAGAAGACCAAAGTTTTATGAGAAAAGGGAACAATGCTAGCCGGTTTTTCGGATAACATCTCGTCGCTCTACCATTCGAAGAGAGCAGTTTTACGATCCATAAACTACTCTTGTCTCCTGACATCATTGTTTTTCCTCGCACTTACAAGCCAAACGTTGTGACAGGTTTTTTAAAAATACTTCTGATTTTTTTTTTTTGTACGTAGTAAAAAGGGTAAAACATACTTTAATCGGTCGGTGAAGGCTTCCACATCACGGATTTGGATTAGATCGTTCTGCAGAGGAAGGAAGCCCCACGAGATTACTCCGACTTCTTCAAGATTACTCTTAACGGCCGGCCCAGCCCTTTCATCCCAAACCACATTTTGTGAATGACCCCTCAAGCGATAAAAACGATATTAACTCGCCTTCAATATACACATAATCGAATAAACAATTATTAAGAAAACTCAAATTGTATACAATAAATTACTTTTATTTGAAATTTAACACGCACTAATATACAGTAAGTTTACACATATTGAGAGAGTGAAAGAGAGAAAAAGAGAGAGTGATAGAGAAAGAGAGAGAGAGAGAGAGAGAGAAAGAGAGAGTGAGATAGAAAGAGAAAGAGGGAGTGATAAAGAGAGAGAGAGAGAGAGAGAGAGAGAAAGAATAAAAGAGTGAAAGGAAAGAGAAAGGAAAAAGATAGTGAGAATGAGTAAGGGAGTACGAGATAGAGGGATAAGAGAGAGAGAGATAGATAGATAGATAGAGAGAGAGAGAGAGAGAGAGAAAGAGAGAGTGAGAGAGAAAGAAAGAATAAAAGAGTGAAAGGAAAGAGAAAGGAAAAAGATAGTGAGAATGAGTAAGGGAGTACGAGATAGAGGGATAAGAGAGAGAGAGAGAGAGAGAGAGAGAGAGAGAGAGAGAGTGAGTGAGAGAGAGAGGAGGGAGAATGAATATTATTATTTAAAAAATCTCGGAAAGAGAGATAGATAGAAAGAGAAAGAGAGAATAAAAGTGAAAGGAAAAGAGAAAGGAGAAAGATAGTGAGAATGAGTAAGAGAGTACGAGATAGAAGGATAAGAGAAAGAGAGAGGGCGAGAAAGAGAGGAGGGAGAATGAATGAATATCGTATTATTTTAAAAATATCTGAAAGAGAGATAGAGAGAAAAGATGAGAGAGGGAATAAATGAGTGAGAAGAAAAGAGAAAGGAGAAAGATAGTGAGAAAGTAAGAGAGGACGAGATAGAGGGATAAGAGAAAGGATGAGAGAGGGAATAAAAGAGTGAGAAGAAAAGAGTAAGGAGAAAGATAGTGAGAAAGTAAGAGAGGACGAGATAGAGGGATAAGAGAAAGGGAGACAGTGAAAGAGAGAGTTTGAGGAAGGAGAGGAGTGACAGAGAAGATAAAGTTGAGGACAAAGAGAGAGAATAAAAGTATGAGAGTGAGAGAAAAAGAGAAAGGGGAAAGACAGTGAGAATGAGTGAGGGAGGAGGGAGAGGGGAAGATAAAGGGAGAAAAGTAACAGAGTGAGTTTGAGGATTGAGAGGAGCGACAGAGAGCGAGGAGGAAGGGAGAGAGAGAAGAAAAACGTTCCAGATTCTTAAAAATATTTTCCCGGATTTAAGAAAACTTCTGTATTTTGACTTTGCAAGCCCCGTCCAAATTGTATATAGCAGCTTGACAATGAAGGCAATGAGTACGTAGATGTGGAATACAATGTAACCTATAGACTTAGCTACGTATGTTTAATTAAGTTTTAATCGAGAACCGAAGTTAATATTGTTTTTTTGAAACTTGAAAACCCCAAGATGCAAGTTTTTCGGGGAAAACAAAAAAAAATGAGTTTTTCGCTTGGAATTTTAACCCTTAAATTTTTCCCGAAAACCACAAAAATGTTAATAACTTTGAAACGACTTTTCGATCCACTAGATATTTTACTTAGTTTTAAAACCTGACAAACTACACGTAATGGCACAAACATAACCTCCTAAATAAATTAGAACCAGAGATTTAAAAAAAAAAATAAAACGTTTGCCGTGTTTTTCTTTATTTTATTTCATACTTATTTCTCTCACCTATAATAAAATACAATCTTAACGTTGCTGACAGAGCCTGAAAGTAGAACCTGCTTTCAGACAGTTGTATAAACGTTGAATCTGAATAAAATCTAGAGGCTTATGAATTTTTTAAGTACAGGACAGAATATCTGTGAGAATAGCATTTTCCCCCGGTGATCAAGCCCCAAATTATTTATTTTTTTCGATAAAAATGTTTTTTGGCCTACTTTACTGGTAGTTTTTTGGTTTTTGTACCTTTTGATAGGCGGTGATTCGCTATACGGACGACAAAGTTCGTCACGTTCTACACCTCCAAAAAAAAAAAATCGAAGTGAAATAAAACAATACATATAGAAAAGCCAATGAACAGAGTGAACAACCATAGCAATTAAAAGTATGTTGAATTTTTTTGTACATTTTTATTTTGATTTTTTTTAAATTGTTTTATTGTCTGTGTTTAGTGCAGATATTTTGTCCAATTTTTCTGTTTTCCTCCTTTTTCACACCGTCACCACTTTTTTTGCCCATTTAGCATCAAATTTCTGTATTTTGGTTCGATGTAATTGAGGAAAAGGTTTGGGGGAACCAAGGAAAGAAGAAACAACTTTGGCCAGACTGAGGATAGGGCACTCGATTGACGCATGGTCACTTGATGTCCCGGGAGCCTGCTCCAGTGTGTCCAGATTGCGGAGAAATAATCACTGTTAAACATGTTTTAATAAAATGCAAAGGGGGCGTCGGTGGCCGCAACGGTTTAGGCGTTGACACGGCGCTCATCACTGTAAGGTGAAGGTCCCGGGTTCGAATCCAGCGTCTCTGCATTCGAACCCGACATACTTACAAATGGACTTTTTTTTTTCAAAAACACCGGCACCCCGAGGGTTGATATAACCTCTGCTGATGCGAACCCTCGTTTAAAAAAAAAATACTCAGACCTAATAGATGCATAAATAGATGCAAACTCGCAAATAATTTGAAAACAACAGTAGGTGACAACTGTAGTAACATCGAGACACTATTTGGCTTCCTCTATGAATCCTGCTCAATAAACAAAATAGAATTTTTCACATTCAAATGTTATATAGAAAGCCCGAAGTCGCCAGGGAGATGGCTCCCAGGGGGGAAGAAAAAAAAATGCACGGCTAAAAAGCTAATTAAACGAAGAAGTTCCCAAAGACTACCTAGAAAGGAGGTTGCAAATTTAGTTCTTAATTTTAAATTTAGCAGCTTTTGACAGATTTAGTGTTTGGTTTTTCTACCAAAACTTAAATTGAAAGTTCTAGAAGGAAATGTGAATTGGAAGTTTGCTTCTTAAAGTAAATTTAACGCTCTTTTCAATGAATTTTTTGGATTTCCCCAAAAATTGATAGTTCAAGAGCTAAGAGTAGATTTATGACGAAACCCGTATATAGCTCAAAAAACAAAATATTGAGTATCAGTGAAAAGGTTGAGAATCGGACGATGGTTCGTAGGAACGTTTTTTTGTTGTATTTGAGGTGTAGAATCACCTGATGAACTTTGTCGTATGAGCGGCGAATCACCCTGTACATCTTATTTAGTACCAATCTGCTTATTATTTTCCAATGAAATATATTTTCCTGCTGACTCTAAGCCGGTGTCTTTTTTTTACTGTTTTAACTTTGGACTCCTACCTTTTTGAATTTTTTTGTGTATTTTTAAACATTCTATTATATTTGGTCCAACTGAGTTGTGGTCGTGACCGGCGTAGAGATTGGCGGAACAGACCCGGCTACCGTCAGTTCATCGACTCGCAGAACCTTGGGTTGAACACAGATCACGGCATTTATCAGTTTATTTTTTTAAATAAATCCTAGATTGCAATAGAACTAGACAAAGCACAATGCAAAAGTGCAATTTTAACATTTTTTACTGGTTGAAGCAATTTGGCGGAATTAGGATAACTACCTTCAATTCAACATTCAATGGGCGTAAGTTCAGTAGAAATATTGAAGTACATCCTTATTGTATTTCATCGTTATTTCTTTTTAACATTGGCCGGTGGATTTTATAAAAGCTGGTGAGCTATTTTCGTTAGGTTACATTTAAAAATAAATTCCTCCTTTTAAGCTATAAAGACTTGGCTCGGTTTCAGAAGACATTGCCGGTCGCCGTATAATAACGAGACGATTATCACCCCGCCCTATGGCCTCGAGGAATTACGGACTCTTCTCGGACGGGAATGAAATAATTGGGGGAAAAATTATTAATCCGGCCGGGTTGTGTAAAGGGTCAACAAAACCGGCGTTAGATGAACATAGACGACTTTCCTCCATCGATTTACCGGTCTTAAAACTTTACTGCTTCAACGAAGAGAACGTTCACCGGCAATTTCTTCGATACAGCCCTGTCAGCGTCTTTTGCCAAGAGGATAAGTAATTTCATCCGTCCTTCTCGAACCGCTTTGGAGAACCGAATGGTAAAAGGGAAAAGATTTTCTTATAATGGAATAGCTATTTTCTTATTCACCTACATGCTAATGTACTGTTAAATCCACTCTACTAAACAAACCCAGGCGTTTAATATTCCCGAACTATTTTATTAAAGCATAATTATTCCCATTTCTCTATTTCTAATTATTTCCATACTTTTTTAATTATATTAATATATTACAAGTTCCTTCAATTGGATAACAAGTAACAATGAGTGTATAAATTAAAATAAATAAACAAGAGTGGAGGAACTACCCGTTGGTAGTACTACTATGAATCCTAGGTGTTCTCTTCTTAATTGAGGTGAGTTTCACTATCCAGAGTCCGCCAAGGATCTGCCTACTCCGAATAAGTGCCCTATGGGAGCAGGAATAAATTAAAGCCAGGAACACACTTACCCTTTGCTACGCCATGCGACGCTACCCGATGCTACCCGACGCCTTGCCACGTTTTGGTGGGGTGTGCACATCTATCCGACGCAAGTACACGTCGCGTACAGTCCACAGCGTTATCACAATAATCTCTATCACAATCGCAACGCATCTTTTGTTCTTAATGCACTATTTTGAGCAAAACCTTGCAATAAATTGTTAGTTAAATTTTATGAGCACAACCATCTAATAAATTGTTTGTTAAACTTAATTGTTTTAAATAAAGTTACTCCTAACCATCATAATTAAACAATGTTTATAAAAGCTTATGCATTTTTTATCTCGTTTAATTTGGTTTACTTTAAAATAACATGTTGTA
This sequence comes from Cimex lectularius, assembly GCF_000648675.2. Taxonomy (NCBI): domain Eukaryota; kingdom Metazoa; phylum Arthropoda; class Insecta; order Hemiptera; family Cimicidae; genus Cimex; species Cimex lectularius. Next base: position 639,571 of record NW_019392770.1, on the reverse strand, counting down.
ATTAATATAACGACAAAATTACATGTACTTAGTTTGAAATAAACTACAAAAAATACGAGTGTCCTGTTTTGATGCTACCCGACATTATAAAATGGTGTAATTTTACGAGCAAAACTATGAAATAAATTGTTAATTAAATTTTATGAGCAAAACCGTGTAATAAATTGTTCCAATTTTAGTATATGTACCGCCGAAGCGAGTACAATAAATTGTTAGTTAAATTCATTATATCAAAAAATCGTATTCCGGTGTTTTGATTATTTCTACCAAACCATAAAATTAATTTTTTAAATAAAAACTAATTAATTTTTAATCACAGTTAATTTGGTTTATATTAAAATAAGTATGTTGTAATTAATATAACGACAATAATACATGTAGTTTGAATAAAAATGTGAGTGTCCGGTTCTTTTGTCTTCGACTGTACTCGATGCTACCCGACGAAAATCTGGACAGTGGCGATCGCATAGCGTAGAGTAGGGTAGCGTTGCGAGGCATCGGGCAAATGTGCACAGGGGTAATAGAATCTTATGGAAAATTGAACTTTGTATTTGCATCGGGTAGCATCAAGTAAGTGTGTTCCCCGTTTTACTGTTGCGTAACCGTGAATTAAATACATAACCGCAACATGTTCATTAGGAAACAAAGACATATTTTAAATCACCAACCTGAGTGTGTTATCAGCAGATAACAAAGCAAACCGATTTAATCGAACTATATAGAACTGACACGAAACTCAAGAGCCAGAAGACCCGACGAAAATCTGGACAGTGGGGATCGCAGAGCGTCGGGTAGTGGCATAGCATCGGGTAGATGTGCACGGGATAATGCAACCTTATGGAAAATCGGAGTTTTGATTTGCGTCGGGTAGCATCGGGTAGCGTCGCATGGCGTAGCATCGGGTAAGTGTATTTCTGGCTTAAGGGTCGTACTTTAGGGGACCTGCAGACCTCCTCTGCACCGCATATCCCAACTTCAACCTCCTTACATCCTTTGCCGACGACACACCTCTCATCCCGAACCAACAGTTGATTCGGAGGAGTTCCACAACACGCCCTGCAAATAGCCGAATGGAGCAAACACTGTCATGTAATATAAGCTTAATGAAAGCAAAAGCACGAGTGTATCATTCACCCTTCGAAGCAAAACACTTCATACAATAATCCCCAATAATACTCCCATTCCAAAAACAAACAGCGTCCGCTACCTTGGGTTCCATCTAGACTGAAGGCTAACCAGGAACCAATACACACGACAGGAATTAACGTTTCGGACTACTCCACAGACTACAGACACGCAAATCGTAACGTTTCAACAAAAAAACAATTGACAATCTACGTGCTGTAAATGCTACTTACTACGTCTCAAACACCATCACCCTTCATAAAGATCTCAAAATCCCTCGTGCAAAGAATAACCCCCAAAACATTCTCCACATTCTACAATAAATTCTCTCACCTCAATCGAGTTGCCCAAGCCTTATCCGATAGAAACCACCTTATAATCTACGAGAGGTCTGAAACATTGAACAACATTGGTTGTTAACTCCCTTCACGTCACATGACCTCTAATTTGTAAATCCAGCTCATTGCATAATATAAATAAGGTTACAAAATTTTAAGTTAAAAAAAAAAGTTTCACCATCACTGGAAACAAAATCCAGCGGTTGTAGTGTTTTTTAGTCGGTGAGGAGAGTTGGAGTAAATTTATCTGGATGAGGGTTTTGTATTTGAGGATTTATGGTAGTTGCGAGATTTGTATGAAATTGGGGATAACGGGAATGGATTTCATTTTGGGCAAAAGGAATATTTAGGTATGGGTTGTTTCGTTGGATACATAAAAGGTAGAATGAAAAAATTTTCTGAGGATTATGGATTGGGTTCTTTGGATTCGGAGGACATTGGAATGTTTGGTTGAACCCAGCACTTCCAGTCCGTAAGTCCATATCGGCTATACAATAAAGCAGCCTTTTGTTTAAGTGTGGTTTATCAAGAACTCGTGAAAGAAGTCTATAACGTTTCATAAATTCTTGTCGTTTAAGTAGTGTTAGAATTCCACGTCAGACATTTGTCAATATACAGTCCTAGGAACAGCAACTTGTCCGCAGTTGGAAGGGTTATTTGTCTGAAGTAGACCGGAGGGCATATCTTTTTGCGGAGAGTGAAGGTTATGTGAATGAATTTTTCTGGATTAAGGGTTAAATTTTATTCTTTTTTTACTCCATGACTCCAGTGTGTTTCTGTGTTTGTAGTGGACAGCAGTTGCTTGAAAGGATCGCTGTATCGTCTTGAAAAGTTAGTGTGGAGGTGTCAGGATAGGATGTATACTGGTGCAGTATGGCGTCCAGAATACTACCCTGAGGTATCCGCAAGGATAGAGTAGTTTAGGGATGACGCCGCCCCGTTTATGTCGCGGAAGTACCGGTCAGTAAGGTGGTTACGAATGATAAGGTAGTAGGTCCCTTGATCAAAGGCCAAACTCAAAAGCCTGGGCCACATCAAGGAAATCGCCCGAACATACTGTATCAACTCTAGGGAGGCAGAAATAACATTTACAACGCGGTGGCACTGCTGTACTTCTCTTCATACAAAACCGTTTTTTGCGGTCTAGTAATGTTCTGACTTTGCTAATTCGGCCGATTTAAAAATCACTTTCCTACTCATTACACGAGTATCCTCCAATATTTGGCCGGGTGCCGACATCGTCAGTAATCTTAGAAAACATCCAGCCGGACAGCCAACATTGTATCATAAAAAATCGATAATAACGATTAGTACAATTTTATATCATTGTTTAGTTGTGTTAACCCTAGGTAAAATATTTATTTTCACGACTTATTGTTTATTAAACTGACCTATGAGAGCATCCAATGGATATAAAAATAATCAGCGGCTTAGGATGTTAAAAGGATTCTAGATTATTTAAGTGTAACCTTTATTTATTTTATACGGTTTTAAGTACTACTTACATTCAAGGCCTCCTCGACTAAACTTGTAGTTTAAACATAATTAATAGGGTATAAATAGAAGACCTTCTATCATCCGATTGCGCAACCCTTTTGCCACATCCCTGGTAAATTTTAAGTTTAAAATTATTCGTGAAAAAAGTTTTAATTTACGTTCCGCCTTTTTTCTCTGTTTGGTCAGTATCTAAAACCGACTCTCCGTGTTGCGTATTTATCCTATCTAAATACGTCTATGTATTTCTGTGATTTGGTGTTGTTACATTATCTTGTAACCTTTTGTTCTTTTTATCATTACAAAGAATAAGACTTGGGAACACAAAATATTCGGCTGCGAGACTGCCAAGACATCACAATTACAAACCATACACTAAAGAGGATTGAGTACTGGGTACATCCAAACAAAACCACCCAATCCCAATAGTGAGAAAGGCGTGATCTTTCGAAGTACTCGGTCTGTTCATCAAAGTTCATAGTGAACAACTTTCCGACCCTGCACTTGAATGATGCGTCTATACTCTGCGCCTGGTACGCTGCGTGCTCCTAATATTCCGAATGTGCCACAAAGATGCACATGGAGTGCAGATACACCTCCTGGCCCTCCGCACAGTACCTGACAACCTACTCTCAAGAGCAAGGGACGTCATCATACGCAGGAGGTTGGCATGAGCAATGACCTAGCAACCTCCAAGCGTGCTAGGAGTAACGTTCTGACCGGTCAGCCATTACGATACCATTTCCTTGCGAGAACCGACGTGCTTGAAGCAGGAAGAAGTTACGGTTTACGACTCGTCGTGTAGTTGCTTTCGGAGGTTGGCCCCATCCGATTGTCATAACAGTAAGGCGGTTTGGTAGATTCAACTATGTTGCCCGGTTGACTCTCAACCATTTTACTGCCGTGTGAAGACACACGGTTTATTTCACACCAATCAACTTGTGGAATTAACCTCTCTTCCCAACAGGAGGACAGTACATGTCTTCTGCAAAAAGAGAAGAAAAAAGGAGGAAACCCAGTAAAGAAAAGTATGGGTTTATCCGTTGTTATAAAATTGGGAAACGGACGCTTTCTCTCAAATACTGTTGTGCTACTTCCCTCCAAGATTAGCTTCTTTTAATTTTATCATTATACTCCTCACACCTCATGTCCCATATCACGGGACTAATACGAACATCTTCAATGAACTGCTCCACACTTGAAGCATGCAATTGCAACGCTTTGCACGGTGAACTCAGTTGTCTCAACGAGGCGACTGGTGTGAAGGACGAATGTCGAGTGTCTTCAGTTGAGTCAATCAGTGGGGATGAGAACGTCATCAGAACGCCTGGGCGGACGAGTTGACTGCGTGTGAACGTGTTGGGGCGATTCCCAAACATTTTGCTACCACGTTATACTCCTCGACACACGTCTGTTGAACTAGTTGAATCAACTAGTTGCCTCGTCTAAAAGAGGCCTAAGTCTAAGGGTCCCCTCTATGTCTCGTGTCTCAATATTACAACATAAGTTGCCAAGCTCGAAATAGTTCTTATCATCCAACATCCCCTTTGTGTGGGGGCACACTGGCACTCTGGGGTTAAGAAGCTGGAATTATTCAGTTCATAACAGCCATATCCCTCGAGGAACGATAACGACCAAACTATCCTCACCCCGGAGACAGCACGGAGAAAATTCACAATAAAGTATATAACTGACTGAATAAGACTACTTCGAATGCTCATAGCCTAGGCACTATAGTCACGGTAGTGTAAACACAAAAAGAGTCTTTTTATAGAAAATATAGATTATATTTACAACAGTAAAAGTAAAAATAGAGATCGGCGGAAAAAAAATCAAAGGCAAATCTGCAGTTTGACCTCTAGTGTTGCGGCCTCACGCGATGATCAGCGGTAACCGTGAACGTGCACGGTGCATCGCCTGCACTGTGTTACGGAAGTGCATCACGGAATTTTAATTATTACATGTGATAATGATACACAGTTAGAAGTGACATAGTTTTATTATTAAATGACGTAAGATAGTTCTGTCCGTTTATCCCATCTCACGATTTATTGACTGGTATTTTTTTTACAGGTTGTGTTTTGTGCGATTCTTTCTAACTGTATCTGTTTGTTTCAGGTTGTGGGTGGGCTCGGACAGAATTAGCGGCTCGTGGGGCGGAGGGCCTGTGGCCGAGGCCGGCCCAGGCTCGGACAAAAGCACGTTGGAGGTGGCCGACTGCGAGGATGACAAAGAGCTGGCAGCGGCCGACGCCGAGGGCGTCTGGTCCCCGGACATCGAGCAGAGCTTCCAGGAAGCACTCGCCATCTACCCGCCCTGTGGCCGTCGCAAAATCATCCTCAGCGACGAAGGAAAGATGTACGGTAAGTGGGAAAAAACTCGACATATGCTGTTCCTCTTTGGTACCTTGGAATATTTTCAAAACTTACTCATGACCTGTAGAAGCCTCATTTGTCTGGATGCCTTAAATCATTGCAGGTTTGAGTTATTTAGTCATTGCGTAGAGACAGTTTTCTTTTTGATTTTGATTACTAGACTTGTTAATTATTCATCCATTTAATTTTCATACTGCAACAGTCCCGTGGCCGAAAAATAAAACAGACTAACATACAATTTCGAAACACCAAGTACCAACTATAAACTATCATTGTCGTTAAAAATAATAAACACATCTTTTTCCTGATGTGAAAATCTCATCCCTTATTGTAATCATTGAAATCATTAAACTGGAGCTTTAAAGATCGTAGGGGGGGGGGGCTGGTTCGGGAAAAGTAATCCGTTTAAACGAATGCTCCTGCGGGTTTTGTGTTCGAAGGGATTGAATCTACTTGTTCCTCTTTTAGGGAAATAAAAGGGGTGGAAGAGTAGGGCCAATAAGGCAGTGACAATAAGATTTGAACGTTTGATGTTACACCTTTTAGGGTGCCGGTTGCCTACCCCCACAATTACCTTTTTTGAAATCAAATAGAAACACAAAAGGCATTCGTTCCCCCTTAAACTCCTAAATTGAAAACTTAGTACTATTAATGGCCGGATTATTTAATCAAAAGGAAGCTTACAATATCAAATTACAAGCATTTTAATGTATTATTCTTCGAATAATACTGTCAGCTGTATCAGTAGTTGTAACTAATAATCTTTTTGTCATGCATTCCCAGAAAAATTATAACCGGATAGGTAAATAAATATTTTAAGTATGATTAAATGAACTAATCATAAAAAGGCAGCCTTTTTATTAACCTTATTGTACGAAGGTACATCATTTAGTTCATTTGGGTTCTGATTAAGGAGCCATTTATACTGTCTGGGATGTAATGGCGCGCGAATAGAAGAGGAAATCGTACAGAAAGCAGCTGCCATTGACTTTGCATGGATCAGCATGCGACGTATTTACACTTCAAGCAATATCGCGCTAGGAGAAGCTGAAATTGCAAAGAAATGAGCTGCAATGGACGTTGCATGTAACACCATGCGACCTGTTTACAATTCAAGCTAAGCCGGGCCATATCGCGCAAGAAGAAGCAAAAACCGAAAAGAAAGTAGCTGCCATTGACGTTACATGGATCATCGTGTGACCTGTTTTCGAGCGATGCAGTGCGATATCGCGCTAGTAGAAGCTGGAATCGCAAATCTTTTGGGTCTCATGCGATCTGAAACATCTTTACCGATCTTTTCTCTACAAAATTTACGTTGAATATTAATTACTGCTTTTTATGTCGACCAGGAACCCAATACGACCCATAACATCTAGGCGTAACTGTAGGCGAGTTTTTCGCCTACCTCTTAGGACTTGGTTCCACCGAGCATGGCTCTTTAACATAATCCACCGGGTATTAGGTTCTTTTTTGAGCCTGTTTGAAATTTCACAAAAAAGGTTGTTTCGGCCTACGGGTGTTGTTGAGTACCCAAATTTTCGCATCGCGGACTTAAACGTGATAGCAATCCAGAGGTCAGATATGTTTGAATACCACAAAACGAATAATTAATTCGATAGGTTACGCCTCTAGTTCAGACACACTGAAGATAAATATGGTAAAATGCCGAAATGCGGCTGACAGACCAACCGAGTGAAGGACAGACCAATAAAATCTGTAACTACTAAATACAGCCTGTATTAGTTCAGACTCACTGTAGATGGCAAAATGATGAAATACGTCTGACAGATCAAGAACCAAATTATGTGTTTATAACACCACAGACCACAGAAGGAAATCCCACGAATCATTTAATTAGGAAGCCACATAATAGTTTCAGCTGTACATAATTGTACAAAGAAATACACGGCACAATTTTTTTTTGTACTACCATTATGCTGTATTATTGTAAAAGTAAGGAAATGTAAAAATCTTGCTTTAGTTCTTTTTAAATTAACTTAAAATAACAAGAGTTGGATTTTTCTATACAGCCCCCTCGTCTTTCTCGACTTTTTAAATCTTAAGGATCAAAGAGCAAAATAACTCTGAATCGGGCGATCTGTACGGAAGGAAGTGAGGAGGGCAATCAGATCCTACACCGCCTTAGCAAAGGAGGCGCAATTTCCCCTTTTATCGGAAAAAAGCCCCTTTTTGCGATGTGTCAGGCTGCGACGCAACGCCTATTGAACAATACTCGCAATCTTTCGCGTCATGCCATAAACAGTTTTTTTTCTTAATTATTCCAATTAGTCTGTCTTTTTATCTTAGGGTTTTGGTTGAGATGAAAAATTACGAGCCGGATTCGAACCCACGACCTTCGGCTCAATTTGCCGTTGCTCTAACCACTTGAGCGATTGTGACTTCGATCCCCTCAACCTTCGACCGTTCGAATTGTCCCTCGTTTTGCCATATTTTCAAATGTGTAATCAGGATTCGATTCTCAGCGACTTATGAAACGGCCACGGGGAGCTGTTAGTGAAGTAATTATTTCTTTTAATTATTAAATTAATCCATATTTGCTTAATGGTCATAATTGACCATATTAATTATTCCAATTAATTATTCTTTTTATCTGTGATGGGGAGTTTGTGCCCGAGGGTATAGATGTCACGATAGATCAAGTGGTTAGAACAGTTCGTGGGTTCGAATCCCGCTCATGACACTAATTTTTCATCTCAACCAAAAACCTTAGATAAAAAGACTAATTAATATGGTCAATTATGACCACTAACCAAATACGGATTAATTTCTTCTTAATTTTTAACTGAAATTTTTGAATAAAAATTCAAAACCTGGGAAATTATTTTGATATAGAAACCCGTACACAATGTTTAAATGCTACGAGATAACTATTAAATTGCGGCAATCAATTATTTTATGCAAATAAACTTGAAATCAATGATGAGATGATGTATCGACCTGCTGTTGAACAACTTGGAAAAAAAAGGATCTTCTGTGAGTCACAACAGAACGAAATTTTTTTTTGTTTTTGCCGAGCTTTCGACTATTATATTGTCATTATCAGAGCCTATTTATTTTAGGAAAATATCGGAATTAGAACATGTTATATCATTTAAAAAAACAAAATTAAAAACAATTATTTTTCTTACTTAGCTCGATGAGTGTTGAATCTTATTGTAAATGCAATTTCTTGTTCTCAAGGTATATTTGAACATTCATCGAATTAAAGTAAGAAAAATAATTGTTTTTTAATTTAGTTTTTTAAAATGATATAACATGTTCTAACTGCGATATTTTCCTAAAATAAATATGCCTGATGATGGACGATATAATCGTCGAAAGCTCGGGAAAAACTTACAGAATTGTCGTTCTGTTGTGACCTCATCGAAGATCCTTTTTTCCAAACTTGAAACCATTTTTTTTTTAAGTTAAAAACTAATTGTTCCATATTCACGACGCTCCGATTTAACGCATAATCACCGCAATATCGCACTGCATCGCACGACGATCCATGCAGATTGAATGGCAGCTCCTTTCTTTTCGATTTCAGTTCTACTCGCCCGATATCGCACGGCATCGGTCGGAGTGTAATGCAGAATTTACAGAATATTCCAACCACCGACTTTTTTTTCGCCTTCTCTCCTCTTCTTTGAAGCGCTCGAATGTTGTTATAAACAAGGACACAAAGGAGGACGATATCCTCAATTTCTGAAAACAGCACGAGATATAGGTATAGTGAACGCTTCTCTCTCGCGTGGATCGGATGGGGGATTTGAGAGGACCCCTGTCTAGAAATGTTTGGTTGAGTCAACATCGGATGCCTGGAATTGTTTCTCCCCAACCAACTATTCCACTATTGACAGAACCTCAAATACCGTTACCTCCATTTCAGCACATCCCTTTATCACATCTTCCCTTCCCTCTGGCAAACGCAATTCAAGGCTCCCCCGCCCTCGAGATCTTTTTGATGGGTTAATTAAATCGTAAAATCTTCCTCGCCCCGGTATATTTAGTTATTGTTTTAAATTTAATAACCGGCTAGGGCTTAGATTTTCAAAGAGGCTTTATTATACCAAGTCTGACTGTCCAAATCGATAAAATTTGATACAGGCTACTCATTTTAATATCTATTGCTTTTTCTGTCCTTTAACCGTCGTAAGGAATGGAACATAAGTTGAAAATAGTACGAAAGGCCTTCCGGTTTAATAAATAGGTCCCGGCACGTCTCGAATGCGTACGTCTGTCACTAGATAATTGAAGGCTGTTGACGAGCAGAATTCATCTCTGAGTCTGAGAGAGGTCAAACGGAGGACACCCTCGCACTTAAAACCGGTCGTAAGAAAACACAATTCTAAAAGAACACCCCCACAATAAAAATGGTGGAATTAAGCAGTCCAGTTGCAAACACATGGATAACAGAAAGACTTACAGTCACACGGTGAAGGAAACTTGAAAATATAGCTTTTTCACGTCAATTAACACATTTTAATTCAAAATAACCTTTATTAATTTCAAACTAATCATTTTTAACTTCAAAATAAACCTTTTTAGTTTTAAATCAACCGTTTCTTTAAAGAGTTTTAAAAAAATTAGGACACAGTATGAAATATAATTGTGTAAAGTAAAAGTTCTGTATATTTTCATTGTTTCTTATTATAAAATAATTGTGCTCTTAAAAAATAATAACATTAATTACAATTAAAATTAAAAATTATATAAAATTAAATATAAAAATAAGTATTTTTTTCGCATTGAGAATTTTTCAAAAAATATAAAATTGATTCTTTATACCACCTGAAAATTAATTAGGATTCAAATTAAAAATTACATACAATTAAATATAAAAATTCTTCTTTGACATTGAGAATTATTTAAAAAAATATATAATTGGTTGTTGATATACAATAACACTTGAAAATGTATTACAATTAACATTAAATATAAAAATAAAGGATTCTTCTTTGACATTGAGAATTATTCAAAAAAATATATAATTTGTTCTTGATGTACAATAACACCTGAAAATGTATTACAATTAAAATTAAATATAAAAATAAAAGATTCTTCTTTGACATTCAGAATTATTCAAAAAATATATAATTGGTTCTTGATATACAATAACACCTGAAAATGTATTACAATTAAAATTAAATATAAAAATGAACTTATTTTACATTGAAAATTTTTGGAAAAACATAAAATTGTTTCTTTACAAAAAATGCCGCCTGAAAGTCAATTAGAATTCAAATTAAAAATTATATTCAATTCAATATAAAAATAAAGGATTCTTCTTTTACATTGAGAATTATTTAAAAAAAATATAATTGGTTCTTTTCATAAAATAAACCTGAAAATGTATTACAATTAAAATTTAAAATTATTTAAAATTAAATATAAAAATAAAGGATTCTTCTTTTACATTAAGAATTATTTTAAAAAAATATATAATTGGTTCTTTATATAAAACAACACCTGAAAATTTATTACAATTAAAATTAAATATAAAAATAAAGAACTTATTACATTGAAAATTTTTAGAAAAGCATAAAATTGTTTCTTTATATAAAATGCCACCTGAAAATGAAGCAGAATTTAAATTAAAAATTCTATAAAATTACATAAAACAGCAAAGGATTCTTCTTTTACATTGAGAATTATTCACAAAATATATAATTGTTTCTTTATATAAAAATATCACCTGAAAATTAATTAGAATAGAAATTGAAAATTATATAAAATCAAACATAATAACAAAGGATTCTTTTTACAATTTGAGAATGTTTAAAAAAATATAAAATGCGTTCACATATAATGCCACATTAAAATTAATTACAATTAAAATTAAGAAATGTATACAATTAAATAGGATTATAAATAATAATCTATCAGCTCAGCAAGTAATTGAAAAGTAATAATTAATTGATTAATAATCCACCTTGAAGACAGATAGAAAATTTAATTAAGTTTGTTTTTGCAAAATTGTAATTGAGCGGACGGTATCAACAGCCCATCCTCGGCTTTCTGTAAAAATATATGTATATAAAATAAAATAAAATAATAAAAAAAGCATCTGATGGACTTCGACCACAAGTACAACCAGGGATTAAAGGGGTTAAAATATCCGACCACATGTTGGTACACGGCTTACTGGAAGCTTGTTACTCACCGCACTTCCGGCATCCTCAGTTTATTACGTTATTTTACAATATCCAGGTTTTGTTTTATATAAATATCAACAATACAGTTTAGAGTGAGTTGTTTAATTCAAGTACCAAATGTAGAAACTGAAATCGCTACTTAAGTACCTGTCATTGATTGGCGATGCCGTGCGATATCGCACTAGTAGAAGCTGATATCATAAAGATAAGCATACGACCTGTTTGCACTTCGAGCGATGCCTTGCGATATCGCACGTGTAGAAGCAAAAATCGTAAAGAAAGTAGCTGCCATCGACTTTGCATGGATCAGCATACGACCTGTTTGCACTTCGAGCGATGCCTTGCGATATCGCACGTGTAGAAGCAAAAATCGTAAAGAAAGTAGCTGCCTTCGACTTTGCATGGCAGCGTACGATCCGTTTGCACGTCGAGCGATACCCTACGATATCGCGCGTGTAGAAGCAAAAAACGTAAAGAAAGTAGCTGCCATCGACTTTGCATTGATCAGCATACGACCCGTTTGCACTTCGAGCGATGCCCGCGATATCGCGCGTGCAGAAGCAAAAATCGTAAAGAAAGTAGCTGCCATAGATTTTGCACGGAGCAGCATAGGAATTGTTTGCAATTCGAGCAATGCCGTGCGATATCTCATTGATTATGCATTAAACTGGAGCGTCGTAAATATGGAGAAATTAGCTTTCAACTTTTATAAAAACTGTTTCTAATTGATTGCTGCAATTTCGCAGTTGTCTCATAATGTTCGGGTTTCTATATCAAAATAATTTCCCAGGTTTTGAATTTTTATTCAAAGATGTCAAGTGAAAATAGAAGAAAATTGTTTAAGGCGATGCGGTGCATAAATAAAAAAAAATATTTAAACTACTTCATTTCCTGTTAAAAATATGGCCACTTCACGTGTGACAGATTGTAATTTGCAGGATAAACAGTATCTTATCATGTATGAATTGAAGAAAGTGTGTCATGGGCTGAAGAAAAGGTCCCTTGTCAGATGATCATTACGCCTTTTAACTGTGCAAGGGTTCTCACTTTCAAAGGGGGTTAACTTGCTCCGACTAACCACAAGGCAACGAGAACACCATTATGTAAACCTGTAAAACGGGCGTAAATAAAATCTACTTAATTACAATGATTCGTGGCCGCCTTATTTTACTTTTAAGCCTTGCACCGCTTTCTTTTAAATGAAACGATTGTTTCTCATTTGCACTGCTGGGGGGGAGGGGGTTGAGCTGAATCAACCCCTTTGCCCATTTGTATTGAGATTTCTTCTTTTTCACTCTCTCTCTCTCTCTCTCTTTTACAGCTCAATTTTTGTATTTTCATTCGTTGATATGGTAGCGGGGAAATCTTTTTTATGTACAGTTCAACGGTTTCACCCGGATGATATCAATATATCATAAAGGGGGATTACGGCCGGCTGTATTCATCCCGCGAATGAATCGGGGAATGATACATAATGGAGAGTTGGAACGATTGCATAATTTAAACTTATTTTAGATTTTTTATATTTTTTTACTTCCACGTGTTTATTTGTGAATTCACTTATCATTGAACTGGCCAATTATTTTCAACGACCGTTCACAATTTGAGATAAAGGTATCACAACGGGAACTAAAAATCTAAAATCTTGATACTACATGACAAATGATAACTGTTTAATTTATCCGTGTCAATGAATATTTGTATAAATTGAATTCTATTCCACGTATAATTCATTGGAAATAACCTCTAATAATGATAAAGAAAAACAAACAGATATATTCCTTAATTATCCAACACTTATAAACAAACATTGTACATTTAAATAAACTGACAAATATTTCTCAAACAATTTGTATTAAAAACTACAAATAGTAAAGAAATATGCGAGTGAATGAGCTGGTGTAATGAGTGAATGTCGTAGTGAGTGTGCTAGGGAGTAAATGAGGCAGTAAAAGAGCGATTCGTGTGAGTGAATTAGGTAGTGGGTGAGAGAGGTTGAGAGTGATAGAGGCAGTTGGTGATAGAGTTAGTGAACATGTGATTAAATGTGTAAATCTTTGCAGTGAGTAAGTGAGTGAACATGTGAGTTAGTGAGTGAGTGAACATTGGAGTCAGTGAGCGACTGAAGAAGTAAAGAATAAATGAACGTATGAATTATTGAGCCGATGAGTGTGTGAGTGAGATAATAAGCGAATTAGGCAGTTGGCTAGTGAATGAGCTACTTTGTGAATGTAGCAGTGGGTGAATAAGTAAATCGTGTAGTGGGTGAATGAACTCATGAGTAGAGGCTGAGTGAACGAATAGTATAAACGAATGAGGCACTGGTGAGTGAGTGAGTGAATGAGCCGTTGGGTAAATGAGCTTATCGTTTATTGAGGCGGTTTATGGCAGAGTTAGTGAACAAGTGAGTGAGTTAGTAGTTAAGTAAGCGGGTTTATCTAGTAGTGAACGAGTTTGTGAGAGAGAAACGTTAGAGTAAGTGAGCGAATGGAGCAGTGGGTGAGCTAGTGAGTGTACAAGTCATTGGTGAATGAGGCTATTGGTGAGTGAGTTAACATGTGAGTTAGAGAGCGAATGAAGTAATTGGTGATTGAATGAGTGAGTAAGCGAACATTGTAGTTAGTGAGTGATGAGTGAGTGAATATTTGAGTAAGCGAGCTAATGCGACAATGGGTGAGTGAGTGAGCATGTGAGTTAGTGAGCGAATGAAGTAATTGGTGATTGAATGAGTGAGTAAGCGAACATTGTAGTTAGTGAGTGATGAGTGAGTGAATATTTGAGTAAGCGAGCTAATGCGACAATGGGTGAGTGAGTGAGCATGTGAGTTAGTGAGCGAATGAAGTAATTGGTGATTGAATGAGTGAGTAAGCGAACATTGGAGTTAGTGAGTGATGAGTGAGTGAATATTTGAGTTAGCGAGCTAATGCGACAATGGGTGAGTGAGTGAGCATGTGAGTTAGTGAGCGAATGAAGTAATTGGTGATTGAATGAGTGAGTAAGCGAACATTGTAGTTAGTGAGTGATGAGTGAGTGAATATTTGAGTAAGCGAGCTAATGCGACAATGGGTGAGTGAGTGAGCATGTGAGTTAGTGAGCGAATGAAGTAATTGGTGATTGAATGAGTGAGTAAGCGAACATTGTAGTTAGTGAGTGATGAGTGAGTGAATATTTGAGTAAGCGAGCTAATGCGACAATGGGTGAGTGAGTGAGCATGTGAGTTGTCAGCTAATGAAGCAGTTAATGTGTGTGTGAGAGAGACCTTGGGAGTTAGTCAACGTTGGTGAGTAAGTGAGAGCGAATTTCAGTTATTATTGCATTTTTTCGTTGTCTTCAATTCCGAGTCCGATCGATGTCGCATATAGGTAATCCTTTTAAAAAAGCCCGACTTAAAAACGGAGCTATAAAAATATTATACCTAGAAGTTTGCCGAGGAAATAAGGTCGGATCGGGCAATAATTTTAAAATTGACTTTCCGTCCACCAAATGTTCCGTGTTTTTTAACACGAGCCGAGTCGGGTATTGCTTATTAGACGATGGAACAACAGAGATATTCGAATTTTTCAAGGGCTTGTAAGAAAGAAGAGGAGGATAAATTCCTGAAACGTTCCTCAAATGAGATAGGGTCGGAAACCACCGGCGGGCGGTGGATATGCAAATGAAAAAAATGTTTTTTGACCAGATTTAAAAGGATGCCGGCTCGAGTATTTAAGCGGTAAATGGGGAAATTAGAGGTGGAGTGCAGAATGGTATATTGGAGGGCAGAGTGGTTGATGAGAACTGCTCTGCATTACCCTTCCCCTCCCACACATCTTTCTTTCATTTTCTTACTCACCCCTCGGAGGCACCCTATCTTCACTAATTGCACATTCTTGGCATAGTTCCCTCAACCCCCGGCCCCGATCCCTCTCCAGACTTATTTTCGCGCCCCCGAAGCTCGACCTCCCCCCCGTCATCACCATGATCTTCCTTAGAAACAAATATCGTTATTCTAGTTATAAGGGACGTGTCAAATTTCCTCTGCGCCCTGTTCGCCCACCCATTCAAAAACCTCGGCAATAACGTCACCATGTCCAGAGACCCTCGCCTATTGTTATCTCCGACATATTATCTTCTTTATTGTCATCCTAAACCCATCCCGTAATTAATAAAAGATTATTTATTGTTTTTAACCGGATCGATTATTAATCTATCTATAATTAATATGCAAATTAGAGTTGATTTTTTGCATTTCGTCTTATGGTTCATTGCTGTCACTGGTTACAAAGCGTCGAAAATAAGATTCTGGCTGACTGGCTTAAATTGAATTTGTGGCGAGCGTTACAATTGAGAAGAACTTAATTTGGTACTTTCTTGGGGTGAGGTTGTACTTTTTCCGAGGTAGTGAGCGAATGAGGGAAGGGAGTGTGTAAGTATTTGAGGCTGTCGATGGCATATGGCAAGGCCAATAAGGCAGTGGGTGAGTGAGTTTGTGAACGACCGAGTGAGTGAGTGAATGAGCGAGGTTGTTTGTGAGTGAGTGAATAAGATAATGGGTGAGTGAGACTGTGAGTGATTCAGGCAGTTGTTGAGTGTGAGAGTGTGCTAGTGGGGGAGAATGAGGCAGTTTGTGAGTGAGTGAGTTAGTGAACGATTAAAGCAGTGGGTGATGGAGGTTGTGAGTGTTTAAAGCAATAGGTGAGTGTATTTGTGAGCGCGTAAGGCTGTGGGTCGGTGAGCTGATGTTGTTTAGGCAATTACTGGGTGAATACGCATGTGTGTGAGAGTGAGCTAAGAAGTAAATAAAGCAATTGGTGAGTGAACTTGCCAGTGATTGGAGCAGTTAGTGTGCTTGTGAGTGAGTGATCTAGTGAGCGAATGAGGAGTGATGTGTCAAGGCTTTCTCATTTTCTTATTTCTTTCATTTTTTCGACCGTAAAACTTCACCCAAAGGGGGGGACTTTGAGGGAACAAAGTTAATCAAAGATCATGCTCCCTTCAATACTCTTTCCAATCGAGATTTCACATAATATTATTTGAGAGTTTTTGAGATTAAACCGTAAACATCCTTTCCTTTTAAAATGAACCGAAGTGGAGAAGGATAAATTCATACCACATGTGCGTTCTCTAAAATCAAAAAACATTCTGTATCTTCATCGAGTCCAGTTTTTGCGCTCAATGCGAGCGAAAATGGAGATGGAGTGCGACTATCTGCATAATAAGGTAGCAGCCAGATTTGTGATGAAAGATATTGTACGAGTTAATTCGATGATAATGAAATGAACCCGACGATCCCTCTTGAACGTCAAATTAAACACCGGCCCTGAAGCAGACAAGGAAATTATATTAGCGATGAACACTGGCTTAACAGAATTACCCAAGTCGGAGTTTTGTGATCGTCATACTCACTGATTTCAATTTCTATAATTATTTCGAGAAATTTAGGAACTTTGATACAAATTATTATATTTTCCCCTTGTACAATTGTGCATTAGAAGATAAAAAGAAAAAAAAATGATCCTGATTTATAAGAAATTTCAATGGATATATTTTTATAACTTATTTTTCCTCTTTGTACATTGTATTTACATAAAAGGCAATATCGTTTAATAGGAACTTCTCTTGAAAAGCTTCTCTAATTTATAACAACTTTATATGCCGATGTAACTTGTTAGCTACTGAAAATATACGATGTACAAACGAACCGTGTTGTATCTCCTACGTCTTATAGACTTGTGCATGAAGTATTTCATCCATTATAGCAAATTAAAACTTAGTATTGTGTAATTAAATTCAACGTGTTTATAAAAAAATCTATTATTTTGGGTCATGTTTCAACCCTTTTTTAATCAGTGGTCAGTTCTTTGTTTTTGGTTTTTTAATCGGGACACCGATTCCATTCGCCAAGGAAGCCAAATATCTAGGGGTCATATAGTTCAGCGGCTCAAATGGAATCCACAACTAATCAAAGCTACCAAAAATTGCAAAATTGCTTCGGAGGGGGGTGCAGAAGGCTCTGAGCTAAAAGTTGGGATTAAACCCCAAAAGACATGGCTGTAGGCAAATGACCTGTGTTGAGATACGGGTCGGTGGTGAGGTGGACCAAGACTTTGCAGGCTAAGGCAATTAAGTGACACTCAAAAACAAGCTTGCCTGTGTCACTGGAGCTATGAGTACAACGCCCACTGCGGCCTTCCACCATTTTAATCCAAAGAGAAGCCAGAGCAGCAGTTCACAGGCTCATAAATGGACAACCTTCTGCAAGATTAGGCCATAACAAACAATAAAAACTTAGGAAGGAGATATAGATATAGGCAGATGCTATACTAGGCATGCCAACCGATGTCACAGGAAAGGGAAGAGCGGGCCAAAATCACCTCTGAAGGTCAACTCCTACTGAAATACCGACGGCTCAAAAACGAATAAAGGCACAGGGACTTTTAAACCTAGGTAAATACGCTACGTTTTTCCAGTCTGAAATCATAGCAATTGAACACTGCACCAAATAAATAAAAAGGCTAGAACACATTCCTAGATAACCATCATCTCTGGAAATCAGGCGCCACTTAAGGTGAGGATAAAAGCAAAAAGTGTATGGAATTGTATGGGAGCCCTGTCAGAAGTCAGTGACAACAATGGCTTGACCCTGGCATACTGGTCCCTGGGCATTTGTGGAATAGAGGCAGTGAGAAAGTAGACATGTTGGCCAAAAAAGGAGCCAATATGAATTCTCTAGTCCATGCACCCTATCTTGTCAAAAAAAAAAAAAAAATCGAAATCTCTTTTTCTAAAAGACCTATTGTGGAATTGTCCCTTTTTATTTCCTCCTACCTTAAAAGTACTTGAGGACTTAACGGGGATCTTTGCTAATTCTTCTAAGCATTAGTATTTCATCCAAAGAGGCTGTACTCTGATGTTTCATTTGTCAGCTGGTTTCTCTGTTTTTACCTTTTTTTTAAATGTGGTTGAATGAGCAAATATAAAGTCCTGTCATTTTCATTATTTGTCTTCATGGTTGAGATGTCGAGGAATTTATTTCATTGTTGTCCACCTGGTGAAACCAGTAAACCATTTCTTTCTCTATTCATTTGTCCCTTGCTGGTCTAAAAAGTGTGAAGGCTCCTGTTTTTTTGCTATTTTCTCTTCAATCCCCACCCACATCAGAGTGATATCTTTTTACCAAGCAGCCGGAGCTATGTTAAGCACTAGTCTAAAGCCGCGCTGTGCATCTTTTTAAGGATTTCATTAGGTCATTATTGAAGCATACCTCAGCCTTTCAAGCTGAAGTCAATGTGCCACAAAAATTTTAAATGAGACGCTGTCTAAAAATTCCTTATAAGATCGAACAGCCAAGCAGCTATGGGCAAATCATTAGCATGTAAAAGGGTGAACACATTACTTTGGTTAGACAGGGTTAAACTCAGGATTGGAATCTGAGAAACACACCAGAAAAACGCCTAAACAACATGAGTATAAGATGATGACCCTTTTTGTAGGTTATGCAATGACCCATATCTTCGAATACGAAGCACAGCTCAGTAGACATAACCTATGGCACAAGAAGTCTACGGAAAAGAATTTATTGTATTTATTTAAAATTTACTATTTATTAAAGGAAGGAATGAGTAAATTGAACTAAACTAAGGAACTAGGAAAAGTACAATAAGCCAGAAGGATGCAGTGTTAGGGGAAATACAAAACTGCAGCCTAGTATTTCCTTATTGTCTTCTTTGTCTGTTGCAAGGATCTCAAATTGAAAAATTCTATCTGGCCGATAAGTACTGCTGTGTCAAAATTTGTGTGACTTACTGCCATTTTAGGTCCATTTTTGTACCATAACGAGCTCCTGTTAGTTCGAGGGATTTTTCTCTTCCAAACTTCTCTTTTTATTTTTATTTGGAAGGTTCCGTTAAAGTTTTCTTTTAATTTCATTAAGACAGACATTCAAGAGGCGAACGATCGATGGTTGCTTTCTTTCTTGAGGAAGCACAATACAGAAATGCTCTAAAAGCATTATTCCAGATACTGACTGTAGCAATCCTTTCACAAGACTTTTAATCGACGAATTAATTTTACAATTAGCTTACTTTTTATTTATTAAAGTATATAATTTATTTATACCCTTTTTTTTTTGTTCTCAGGGCGAAATGAGCTGATCGCTAGGTACATAAAACTTAGAACTGGAAAGACCAGAACAAGGAAACAAGTGAGCTCCCACATTCAAGTGCTGGCCAGAAGGAAACTCAGAGAAATTCAGGCCAAGCTCAAAGTGGTCAGTACATCAGCACCACAAGTAATCTTTCTTTTTTCATTTTGATTATAATTTAATTTTAATTATTAGAATTTGACACTAATCAACGCATAAATGGTGTTTGGTTGAAATGAGTGAATGCAGACTAAAAAAAGTTGAATAAATGTGAAAAATAAGCGAACATGAGAGAGAGAGAGAGAGAGAGAGAGAGAGAGAGAGAGAGAGAGAGAGAGAGAGAGAGAGAGAGAGAGAAAAGTGATGGTATAGTGATAGTGATACAAGAAAGTTTACACTAACTTTATTATTGTTTTTTATTTTTTTATGTTTGCCCATTTTTATACATTTGTGTGTTTTGACTACAGAAATAAGTCATACTATTTTAAAAAATTGTAATAATTTAAAAAGTGGGTTGTTTATATTTACTTTATCCTTGATATCTTTAGCTGCAAGAAAAGAAATCAAGGATATTTAATAACATAGTTTAAGCCATAGGAATAAAGAACGAATTTGAATTTATTTTTGAAAGTCACTATAATTCTCATAAAGTTACAGCATAAATATTAAAAATAATTATAAGCAAAAATTGATTAATATATCTAAAATGGACTCATTAATTTTGAATAAATGCTTAAAAAAAATTTCATTTCAAGTATACACAAGGTGATCTGTTATATATTAGATGAATAGTGGAAAATTATTTTTAAAAAAATATAGGGAGGTCATTTAGGTGAGTTGGTTGGTTGGTTTAGGTGGTGCCGACGGACCATGCTGCCAAAGAGAAGGCACTCCAGACAATGTCATCCATGTCTTCGGCGCAGATTGTCTCGGCTACGGCGATTCACAACAAGACAGCTGCCGGTCTGGCGACATTAGGACTTACCCCACCTGTGACTTATACCACACCTGTAAGTAAACATCACCTCACCAACCAGCCAACTCCAAAACATAACTCTTTCACATACTAGCCATTTTCAAGAACTAACTCTTGTTTGAAACAAACCCACCAAGCAATTTTTATTTCACCATAATTTGTTTTATTCATTTGCTTATTTTTTAATCATATTTCACAAATGAGTTTTAATCTCTGAGTTGTACTAACTCGAGTTTTCTTTTTTTAAATTAATTAATTTTTTTAATAATGTTTCAAAAATGAGCTTTAATCTCTGAGTTGTACTAACTCGAGTTTTCTTTTTTTAAATTAATTAATTTTTTTAATAATGTTTCAAAAATGAGCTTTAATCTCTGAGTTGTACTAAACTCGAGTTTTTTTGTGGTTTTTTTTTAATTATTCTGTTTTGCCCTGCAAATAAAAAGTAATGATAGATTTTGTGTTTTAAAAACATTTGGTCCAAAAATATAATTAAATTTTAGATGATTTGCCTGTCTTGTATGTTGTTTTTATAAAGGTAAAACTAATTCCTGCTTTCTTTTCAGTTTTGGCAACCCGGTCTTCAACCTGGTACATCACAAGAGTAAGTTTAAACAATTATTTTCATTTCATTTAATAAAACTCAATAATCATTTCTTAAACAATTTCTGTTCTTGTTTATCAGTAAAGTATTGTGAGATTTTTTTCCCGAGGTCTGTGAAGAGATGAACATGTAGAGAACATCCTCGCTGGTTTCGTTTGTACACCACTTTTTTTCTGAGATGATTGTGAAATGTGTCTCACAGAGTAAACTAGTGAGGATAGGCAGACGATAAACAGGGAACACCAAATTGTATTTCTTGTATTACATACAACAACCAGCACATCCTTCCATTCAGTAAATTACCAAAGCTCCTTTATAGGTCACTAACCGCACTTCCCACAACAACCTCAACATTCCTTTTGTCAATTGATTCCACATACAAAAATTACACACCAAGCTCTCGATCCATCCTAACCCTACTGCCCTCTCTACACGTTCCCATCCCGCTGTCTCCTTACATGGCGATTGCCTCGAGACCTCCTTGCCACTTGATCTTTTATATTACATGGATATTCCATCAATGGTTATTTCTCTACCATTTGTAGTATATATTAATATTTATTGGCTACAAATAAATTAAATTTACCAACATGCCTTTTGCAAATCGGAAACATATTCTAAAGCATTGAGGTTAAGGATTAAGGTTAAAAACATCAGCCTTGTTACAACATAGCAGACTGCTCACCCTGACTAGCTACTGACCCATGGTCTCTGTATCTTACTCCACCTCAATGGACACTGACTTACGGTCTCTACGTTTGACTCCAACTCAGCTGACATTAGCTGTCACTGACTCACGGTCCCAGGTTCTGTCTCTGCCTCAACTGGCAATGACTGTCATTGTTTCATAGTCTCTGTATCTGTCTCCATCACAATGGACACTGACTCACGGTCTCTACATTTGACTCCAACTCAGCTGGCATTAGCTGTCACTGACTCACGGTCCCAGCTTCCGTCTCTGCCTCAACTGGCATTGACTGTCATTGTCTCACAGTCTCTGTATCTGTCTCCATCTCAATGGACACTGACTCATGGTCTCTACATTTGAATCCAACTCAGCTGGCATTAGCTGTCACTGACTCACGGTCCCAGCTTCCGTCTCTGCCTCAACTGGCAATGACTGTCATTGTCTCACAATCTCTGTATCTGACTCCATCTCAATGGACACTGACTCTCGATCTCTACATTTGACTCCAACTCAGCTGGCATTAGCTCTCACTGACTCACGGTCCCAGCTTCTGTCTCTGCCTCAACTGGCAATGACTGTCATTGTCTCATAGTCTCTGCATCTGACCCCATCTCAATTGGCAAGATTGAGAGGAAGAGAGTTGTAGTTCCTTTTGATCTGCCCCGTTTCTAAAGGATCTTCCATCATTTCTTAATTTCTCCCAATCAATCAGCTTTACATTCAGTGTCCTACAAGCAACATCTTTGAAGCTCTGCTCAACCATGATCTTCATTCTCTGTATCAATGGTTAAGTAATAACGGCATTATTTTAAGTCCTAAAATTTACAATAGATTTTCCTATCCCCTCCTATCAACGGTTCTTCTTTTAATTTTGGTCCTAAAGTTAAAAAACTCCAAGCCTACTTGGCATGACCATGTAAAACGGTCTACTCAAGACTCTTTGGCGCCTTAGCATTTTTACTCCACAGAAAACTAAGAGTTTTCCTTATTAAATCCCTAATAATTCCTTTATCCTCTTACTGTCGCACAATTTTTTTTTACTTTTCTTGGTCTCTCAATCTGCTCATTGTCTTCAAATTGCTTATCATTCCTGCATTAGATTCTCTGATCATGTTTTTTCCTATATTAACGTCATCAGCAACCTTAACATTCTAAGCGCCTATAAATTTAGAGTCTTCACACACACACATATTTAAAATTAAATAAAAACAAGTCCCCAATATACATTAACTTTTCCCCACATTCCTTATCCAAATGCACCAATTATATCAAAGCCTTCACACTCCTCTAAAACTTTGGCCTTATCCTTCAGAATTGCAGGGTTAGGGCTATGAAATTTGCTTGTTACAGAAGTACAATCTGCTTCCTCACTAGCTTGTTTCAAGTCCATGGCATATGAATTTTTAAAAGCGACATGAATCATCTTTTCATCACTCTTTCTTTTCTTTTTCCCGTTTCCTTTTTCCTGTTTTCTCTTTCTGCTTTTCCTTCTTAATATAGATTCATCATTCGTTTATAAATAATATTTTCAAGAATATATTACTGTCATTATTGTTTTGTATATTTTGTTATATGTTTTATTGTTATTACTATTATTACTATTTTACTATGTTTATAAAATTAAATTTATTACTAAAATAAGTACAAGTAAGGGGCTTAAAGCACTATTTGTACCTTTAAAATAAGTGAAATAAATAAATAGTATATTGGAGTAGTTGATACAGTGATGTGGTTTATTTGCTTTATGAGATTTTTTTTTGTCTGTTCCTCCATTTCTTGTACCGTTCTTCCAAATTGGATAGATATTCCTGGAGGTTTTTGAACAATGGCCTAATTGCATTTTTACTTTTTATCGCCAAGATTATTCAGTGGGGGGGGGGGCAAAATTCTTGTATTTGTCATCTATCAGTTCGGATTTTATTACAGGAAATGCCTTAGGAATTTTCTTTAGGTGAAGGTTTTAGCTTAATGACCAACAAGTTAAAGTTGTATTTTGTAACAGAGTTTAAAGATGACAGGGACATTGTCCCAGGCGAATAAAGGTTTTATGTTTTTATAGCTACCTTGAAGAGCTTAATATAAGCATAACTGATGAGAACAAGGCAAAATTTTCAAAGGAAAGAAATAATTTAAGTAGGGAACAACAAAGCTGTTAGTAAAACTGTAAATGTGTTTAGAAATTTGGAGAATGGTTGAAGTAGATGAACATTTCAGTTAGTTTGATGAACTACAGTCAACCTGAACAATGAAATGTAGATGATCAAGTCATCATTCATCTCCTCGCAGATCTCAAAAAGATATCGCACAATACATTGATTGAATCTATAATGAATTTGTACAAAATGTAATATTTCTGCTTTAATTGCCGCAGTATTATGATAATATTTAGTTTCACTCACAGAAACGGGAATATTCATTTATTAATTTCCAGCGTGAAACCATTTTCTGGAGCTCCAGCGTACACTGGAAGTAAAGCAGCGGGAGGAGTCACAGGAAGCACTGGTGAACTGGGAGTTCCTCCTCCACCACCATGGGACGGCAGAGCAATAGCGACTCACAAGCTTCGGCTTGTAGAATTTTCTGCATTCATGGAGCAGCAGAGAGAGCCTGATACTGTTAGTTAATTATATTATTAAATTTGATCTATTAGTATATTATGTGTTAGTGTATAATGCTCATTCAGCAAGAGAAATTAGTCAGCATTGAAATAAGAAATAAACACAAGTAGAATTTTCCATTTTGTTCCATCCAAATTGTTTCTTTTAAAGCACTTTTTTAAAAACTGTTATCTCTTTTTTGTTCACAGTATCACAAACACCTTTTTGTTCACATTGGAGGACCTACTACTTATTCAGATCCACTTCTAGAGGTATGAAATTGTACAAAATATGTTTACTATATCTATTATACAATTTGCACATTTTTTTAATTTTCTACCATCATTAGAGACGTCAGGTAACACATCCAGTAAATGATTAATTGTGAAAAAAAAGATGTGGGTTTTGTTGCCAGCAGTTGGAATATCTGGTCCAACTGTTATAGGTGTAAGACTACTGTCTAACATGAAGACTAACAAAATGGAAAAAGGTTTAATAATAATAATAATATTTGAAAAATGGCAAAAAGGAGGGAAAATTCAAAAGGTGAGGTTGTGATGGGAAGTTGGTGTCCAAGTGGATCGAGGTCACGATAGCTCAAGTGGTAGAGCAGCGGCGTATCAAGCCGAAGATCGTGGGTTCAAATCCCGCTCGTGCCATTGACTTTTTTATCTCAACTAAAAACCTTAATTAATTGCAATGATTTAATTGTTCAAGCGCACCACGAAATTTGTGAATTTAATAATAATATTACCTAACCCGTCCCGAACCCTACTGAGCTTAAACATTCCTAAATCAACCCAACCCTTACTCTACCTAACTTAACCATTCTTTACCTAAGTTGTCCCTAACCCTACCTAACTTAACCATTCCTAACCCTAATCCATCCCTATCCCTACCTAGCTTAACTTTTCCTAACCTAATCTGTCTCTAATCCTGCCTAGCAGCCATTCCTACTTTAACCTAGTCCAACCAATGCACTCCCTGGTAACTCGAAACAATCGCACAAAACATATCCGTGTTAATAAAGGAATATCTTGTAGTTTGTGTCATCTTATGATTGACTTGTCTCTAATTACACATGTTAACCCTTAATACCAGTTTGGTATATCTTGGTCTATGCCACAGGAGAGTCAGGTGGACACATATTTTAAACTGTCAAGTGCCAGGGGTTGTCACACAAGTGGAATCAGAATCTTGGGGACAATATGTTATGATTACCATGAAATACTGTCTGAGACTTATGCAAGCATCTGACAAACAAAAAATCAATAGTTATGAAATATGCGTGAGTATGTGTTTCACAAACGGACCTGTGAGGGTTAATCAGAGAACAAACAGCAAATCATTGGAAATGAGATTGAATCTATTAAACAAAATTATATTTCTTTTCTTGCATTGGCAGAAGCATTAATCAAAATGCTTCATAATTATAGCTTGTAAAGAAGTGGATGCCCGTCCTATTCAAGGAAAGAGGGTTGCTACATCACAGATAAGTTCTGTACCTATCAGACAGATAGGATTTTATAATGAAATAATAAGAGAATGGAAGGATTCCATTGCGTCACGTCTAGGAAAGCACCTGTGCACCATTCCTTCCGCTCAACGGAGGTTGGGATAATGAACACTGAGACACTGTTGAGGTAATGTAATGTCAGTAATGGTAGAGTAATGTCACCTGAATGGGGCAGCGGTAGCCGAGTGGTTAAGGCGTCAGACTCTCGGCTAGTAGATCCCGCGGTCGTGGGTTCGATCCCCACTGTCGCCTCTGGACTTTTCTGACGCCTAAGGGGGACCGGTGGCCGCAATTGAAAGAAATTGACACAGCAATCATCAATGGAAGGGGGGATCGGATCTCAGTGACCCTGAATTTGGTCCCAACCCCCTTGAAAAATGAGTTTCTTCGATGGAAGAACACCGGTACAATGGGGGCGAGCCCTCCCCCAAAATACGGAGCCAGGGATAAAGTACAATAAGCTGTACAGCTCAGCTGCAGTGCTCAGGAGGGAACTCCTCCAGTCCCTGGTATCAAAAAAAAAAAAAAAAACCATGCCACCTGAACGCGAATTTATGCATTCGGGCTTTCAAGGATGGGAAAAAAAGTGTTTCCTAATTTTTCAAGTATTTTACCGAGAAATGTCAAATGCGGTGCGATATGATGCAGGGAGATGTTGAATTGCAAAACCAAATTAAACAGGTTAGATGAGCAAAACAAAATCATGCTGTACTGAAGAAGAAGCGAAAGAAAGAACGAAAAATGTCCTTGTTGCAAGGAAAGAGATTGCTACTGCTGATAGATCCTGAACGGTTTTGTTATAGAGATCCACACTATCAACAAGCATCTTAGGAAAGAAAAGGTGAACGTATGAGGCTAAATTTAGAAACAAAGATGTGTCAAAGGGAGCAGGGAGAGACTCCGAATCGTAGCATGTTAATGGGGCACTGCAGACTGAGATACCACTTGAAAAAGATTCATATATATGCAGGTCCTTCAAAGGAGCAGAAAAGACCCCGATGCATTAACTATACTGTGCCACACTATCAAACAATGTAGCAGAATTACAATGTTAAAACCAAGCCTAATAATCGAATTCCTTTCTGTCCACAATTTTACATGCAAATAGGCAAGAGATGGGCCAACTAGAGTTTACATAAAATTATAAAAATAAATAAATACTTATTTTAGGCATTTCGGGCTTATCGT
This sequence comes from Cimex lectularius, assembly GCF_000648675.2. Lineage (NCBI taxonomy): Eukaryota > Metazoa > Arthropoda > Insecta > Hemiptera > Cimicidae > Cimex > Cimex lectularius. Next base: position 612,393 of record NW_019392770.1, on the reverse strand, counting down.
TCCATTTTTTTTTTTTTTAATTATTATTTTAACACTCCTTAAATCATTATGTATGTGCAAATATATAGATATGTACACACTTGCAGATTTTACAATGTAAATTAATTAATTACAGGCTGTAGACGTTCGACAAATTTATGACAAATTTCCGGAAAAAAAGGGAGGTTTGAAAGAACTGTATGACAAAGGCCCCCAAAATGCCTTTTTCCTGGTCAAATTTTGGGCTGATCTCAATACCAATATCCAAGATGAAGCCAATGCTTTCTATGGAGTAACCAGTCAGTAAGTAGTTTTGAAATGTGACTTGATTATGACATGGTCGGTTGTTTAATTTAATAAATTAATGTATTATTCTATTTTTTAGATACGAAAGTAATGAAAACATGACTATTACCTGTTCAACAAAAGTTTGTTCTTTTGGAAAACAAGTCGTTGAGAAGGTTGAAACTGAGTATGCAAGATTTGAAAATAGCAAATTTGTGTACCGCATTCATAGGTCACCAATGTGTGAATATATGATCAACTTCATCCATAAATTGAAACACCTGCCAGAAAAATATAATAAGAACAGTGTTTTAGAAAACTTTACTATCTTACAGGTAAATAATCTTGTTGTTAATTATTTTTTAAGTTAGTAGTTAATGTTCGAGCAGTTGTGCCTACTGTTAAAACACTTGTGGCCGTGCGAGCTCATCCTCTTTAGGTGGGAGTTAACAGGGCAGTGGTTGTGGTACATTCCTCAAATCCTGCTGAAAACGTGGAGTTCGCCTTACTTTTTCAGAGATTTATAATTTCCATACCTGGTGCTTATGTACAGGCTTGAGTTTTTCTTTTTCAAGCCATTTTTCCAGCTCCAAGTTTAGCATATTCTCTTGTATGCCTAGTTGGGGTTCCGATCTTATGAGTGCCCCCTTTTTTGGCTAGTTGGCCTGTTCAATTCCTTTTTTTTAGGGTTAGTTATACCAACTTTTTTACTCATGAATAATCTGGATCACGGTTAGTCTTGGTGAAAAACAAATTCAGTTGTTACTGCCAAACTTTTGATCTATTTTAAGATCATCTTCAGGGCAAACCAAGCTTAAATATGCCTACAAATTGGCATAATCATGATTGTTTCATTATGAATACAATGGTTTCAAATTCCCTTGAAGACTGACGCTGTCCCAAAATTGCCAAGGGCTGTAACACTATCGCTTGTGGTGTCCTTTTCCTTCTTTACCATCATGTCCCAAAACCTTAAGGTAACTTTATTGCGTTTTTTAGAGTCAGGCGATTTAAGTACATTCAGACTAGTTCGGAGCTAAAAGCATGTATTTAGTGCCTCACTGAAAGTAAGGTCTACCTTATATATTCTTCATCATCTCTGTGCACTGAGTTGGAATATAGTCAGAAGCAGTCTATTGGGTGTAATTTGGCGGCATTAAACCTGCTCGGTTTCATTTTTGATCAATTAATGTACCATGAGGTAGCATACCTCCGTTTCCTATATGATATGAATGGGTGTGAGATCAAGTGGTTTTCATCAAGTGCGAGACAAATATACATTGCCTCTGTTATGTTACGACATGTCAGTCTTTTTAGACTTTACAGCTTGTTTTTTTCCTCTTATACAGTGTGTCCACTATACTAGTCCTCCATATGTGACCTTTGCGGTGAATAACCACTATGTCATCCTTAGTTTTATTTCAGTTTTTGGTGCATAATCTTTGACTAATAATTGTTAGTTGCCTATGTGACTTCTTTTCTTGAGCCTCTCATCAAGGGTTATGTCTAGGTACTTAGTTTCTTCGGAAGAATTTCATAATAGCTTATCTGATCTTTGTGGTTTCCATTGTTGTTGTGCGACAAGTATACAATACCCCTATTTACTAGTCTTTTTAGACTTGGTAGTTTGTTTTATACCCCCTTATACAGTGTGTTTAGCCTCTGTATGCTCCTATGTGACCATTGTGTATAACTGCTATGCCATCCTTAGTTAAATTTCCCAGTTTTTGGTGTAATCTCTAACTAATGCTTAATAGTAGCCTATATGACTTCTCCTCTGGTCAAGGGTAATACACTTAGTTTCTTTAGAAGAATTTTGTGATAGCTTTTCCTAACATCTTTGCGGTTTCCATCGCTGTTGTGATTGTTCAGTTTGTCAATGGTATGGTATGGTGGAAAGGATACTAGGAAGCGGGGTTTGTATTCCCCAGGCACTGCAGCCTTCTGGCTTATTGTACCTTCCTAGTTCCTTAGTTCAGTCAATAGACTCAATCCTTCTTCTTAGAAGTATCAGGTCATTGACTGTTGTCGCTGCAATTTGATTCCCTAAGTCTTTTCCGTACGTTAGGTAAAACCTCCATTGAGCTGTTGCTTCACATTCAAAGATGATATGAGTGGCTGTTTCCTCCTCCTCATTACATAATCTGCAGATGGGATCATCGCTGTATATACCCATGTTGTGTAGATGTTTTCTCAGATACCAGTGACCAGTTAGTAGTCCCACCACTCCTCTGAGTTTTGCCCTCTCCAATTGCAGCAGTGTTTTTGCCAATCTTGGTGAGGGTTGTTTCATCCTAAGTTTACTATGTCTAGCGCCGCTATAGTTTATACGCTTCTCCTTTTGTTTTGTTTGGATCCATTCTGCGATGGAGGATTGTATATTTGTTTTTCTTATCCCAAATATTGGTTCGGGGCCTATGTATGGTCTTGGAGATCCTCCTCTGGCCAGTTTGTCTGCTTCCTCATTACCCAAAATTCCCCTGTGCCCCCAAGATATCATCAGGTTGTTGTTTTCCCAAGTTTTGGAGATTTTGGATGCATTCACTGACTAGTTTTGATGTAATTCTTTTACATGCTAATGCTTTAATAGCTGCTTGGCTGTCTGATCTTATGAGGATTTTTTTGTCAATGTAACCTCTTCTAAGATTTTCCAGGGCACAAGCATTGATGGCATGTATTTCCGCTTGAAAGACCGAAGTATACTTCCCTAATGTGTTTGATTGCTCATATTTTGAGCTTGTACAGAAAATGTCTGATCCGGTTCCTTCGTTTGTTTTGGAGCCATCTGTGTACCATATCATTGTATCTGATGCTCTCCTGTGTTCTTCCTCTCCATTATAGTCTGTTGAGACTTTATAGAAAGTTGTGAAGATTGTTTCTGGGATCATGTAGTCAGTCCCCATTTCTAATAAAGGGTGTCTGATTTTGTTGATTATGGTTGTATGCCCGAATTGTTTAGTTCCTTTCCAACTTAATTGTTTCTGGGGCCTAAATGAGCTTTACCTAGCCTCTCCTTGTATGAATATTTCTAGTGGAGGTAGGTTTAGCAAGGTTTCTAATGCGTTTGTACGGGTTTTTCTAATCGCCTCTGTGATACATAGATTTGCTAGTCTTTGTATGCTTTTTTTTTTTTAATTTTACCCTTTCCACCACCCCGCCGTACCTGAGGAAGACCCCATACCGGCGGACAAATGCTTTAGCTTAATCGAATTTGTATATGTAAGGGATTTCAAATACATAAAGGGCTTTCTCTTTTCTTATATTTATGAAGATAGCTTGCGAAGTTTCCATGTCCTGATAGCATTTGGGTGGTCCAGTAGTCGGGGTGTAGCCATTTTGCTTTTTGTCTTTTTTCAACGCTTGGGAAAAATTTGGATGTTAGCCGACCTTTATTGCTATTTGTCCATCTTTCTTGCCATGATGCCCTTGTCATTTTTCCCAAGTACTCTTTTGCCTCCTTCCCCGTTGTGCTTCGGAACCAGTCTATTTCTTCTTGGCTTGCTCCTATATCAATAGCCTTATTTTTCTTTTTTTGGTGGATGACCACCCTTTCTTTAAGGACTAGGTCTATTGGCGGTGCGTTGGCTATTACTTGTAGAGCATGTGTTGAAATCGCCCTGTACCCTTTTGTGGTTCTTATGAGAGCTATTTGTTGAGTCTTTGTATGCTGCCTAATGTTTGGGTAGCTACTTTTGGTTGAGCTGTTCCACCAGATTAGTGATCCGGATACAGTTTGTCAAACTCAAGACCTAATAAAAAAATTAAAAAATTACCCTGGCCCAACTGCTCGTAGGTTAACGATATAAGAGATACACTTTTATTGATTATTTGTACATTTGAAATAATGTCGTAGGTTGTGACAAATCGTGAAACCCAGGAAACACTGTTGTGTACTGCGTATGTTTTTGAAGTGTCCACATCAGAGCATGGAGCGCAGCATCATATATACAGACTTGTTAAGGACTAAACGGACATTAAATGATTGTACACTACTAAATCATGTGTTTTTGTGTAAACTGAAGATATATTACAGGTATAATGGATATCGCCAAAAAAAATAAAAAATAAAAATAAAAAAATGGCACCTTTACTATCTCATTAAAGTGGTTAATTAGAATTTGATTGCTTCTTGTTCAAGTGTACTTTCTCATTAGGACCACTAACAACCTAAAAATTCTTTTTATTGTATAAAGTCATATTTAAAAATGTTTTGTTGGTACAAATTCAATATCGTGTTTAACACATTTATATTTATATGGAAAATTTAATGTAAGTATTATGCTATATTGATAATTTTTAATTGAAATATACTTATACATATATATAGATTGTTATTTATATATTTGTATGGTATATATTTTGAGATCGTGATAATTTAAGGAGCTATATAACTGTACGTTTCAAACTAAGTATATTTAATACTTTTATGGATTAATGACGTACCTTATATCCTACTTACACACAGTGCCTATGTCTCACCAATAATTAATTGTTTAAACAATGCATTTACAAAAAAAGTTTAGAATGTATTTATTTTATTATTATTTAAGACTTGTGCAATCATTTAGTAAAAAGGCATTTATTAACAGACAAAGATTTATGGATTTTTACGTTCATGCTAAAAATTGTGATCACTGATTTATCAATACATTAATTATATATTTGTCCAATTTCATGTTAAATTTTTACAAAAAATAAATTATTTCAAGTTCTGTATTTATTTAAGGGAAACAGGGTATTTAACGTTTTCCCCTCCTCGAAATATATTACTGCGAATACTTCCTTCCAAACACTTTATTTTAGTCTATGTTGGTAGATTTGCCAGATTTTTAAATGTATTAGTCGTAACTGAAGTTTTTTAGAAAAAGGATTTTGTCTGCATTTTGTGACAATAAATAGTGCCAGTTACTAAGATATTTGACAATATTATAGAAGGAAAACATTTTTATCTAATAACTGCTTTCTATATTTAAAAAAAAAATGTAAATGCATTGTTTCGATATTTATGAGTGGATGAGGATGTACATATTGTGAATAGCTGAATGTAGTTTGAAAAAACCATTAAAACAATCATTTGATCTCCTGTTATTTAGTCGTTGAAGACAAAAACAGCTATTCTATGGGTATATATTAATAAAAAATATATATATACATATTATTTTATTTTTTAATATAAATATATAAACAACTTAGGCCATATAGATTGTACTTTGCATGAAGTTGACGTTTTGTTAGTTTTATTTACATATTTTTATAAACTTTTCTGTTAATCCTCAATGCATGCATATTATCTTTGAAATCCCATTGAATTTTAGTACCCTATAATTGAATTAATTGTATATTTCATACCGCGACACATTTTATATGTTTGTTTTTTGTTTATCGAAATGTTTGTTTTTTTTTGGCTCTGATTTAAATATTTTAGAATGCGTGATACAATTTTAAATGGACAAAAAGCTTGAATGATTATAAATTAGTTTTAAATTAGAGCGTGAAACTCTTAAGTAAGATTTTAGTAAAACTAAAATTCTCGCAGCTGGCGAAGAAAACCGTTTAATTTGCGGATTTCCACGTGCTATAAAATTTATATAATTATACAGTACTCTCTTAAAAAGTAAAATAAAATAAATTAAATTCACGAATGGGGTACATCTGAAAAATTATGAAGTACAAACAGCTTCAGAATCAGGGAAGTGCGCTGCATTTCATGACTAAATGAATAAACCTAAGAAACGTTTAAGAAAGATTATTTTTTAAATTAATCACATCGAGATTTACTGCATTTTGGATTAACAAGAATCACAGTATGCCTAAAGAGACACTTCCAGAAATGTGACAAACACATAAGTGAAATATGATTCTCTAATAAAAATAATAATAATAACGGTAAAATCTTCTGTGAAGATTTTATTTACTATAACTATTACCATGATTTTACTGTATTCTATATATTTTTAAGTACCAATATTGTTAGTATTGTATAGGCCATATCTAAACTGCCATATCAGAATTTTTGTTTTAGTTTCTATAACTAAATTTTTTAATTTTGGCTTTTATTTGGGGTGAACAATATTCATCCTCGCAGTCAATTATAACATATTCGCTTTTACTTTTAATGCGTCTATTGTTTTGAGAAAAAAAAAACAAGTTTATTGCAACCCAATACATAACAAAAATTATGAGGTGATTTGTGCAATGTTATCTTAACATTATCATATGTCCAAAATGTACCTTTTACAGTATGCAAATATTTTATTTATGTATATGTTGAAGGTGTTTTATGTAAGTAATTTAATTGCTTTATGTTGACATTTATGTTTTTTTATTATTATTATTTTTATTTTTTTTAATTTTTTTTTTTTGGGTAGGCTAAGCTAATATGGACAATTGTTATTTTAATTTTGTAGCTTAAGTAAATATCGTGTAAATCAAATAGACCAAATCACTGCAAAACTTCCTTGCATATCATTGATTGTACATATTGAAACGTTTGTATCGAGAGTATTTATATATAGAGAGAAAAAAATCAACTCAAGGAAACTAATTAGTTCTTTTTTGACCTTACTTTGAATCAAAACAAACTGAAATTGAAATCAGAAAAAAACCTTAGATAAAAATCTGAATGCATTTTCATTTTGCAGTGTTTTAAGATAAACATTTTCTGTGTGCTTAATATAGCTAGGTTTTCTTCTTTTTTTAAAATTAAATTCCGTCATATAAATATATATTATATATATAAATTATATGTAATACGACTAATTTTTAAATTTATCTAACCATTTATTGATAATACTGTGCAAATTGCAAAAAAAAAAAAAATCAATGTGTAAAACCTTGCTAATTCGCAGGCACTATAAACATTTCTTTATTTTTTTAATTATTATTATTTTTTAATCAATAATATGGTACTATGTACAGATAAAAAGTTTGATAATAAGTGTATTTATTTACAGTGTAAAAATAATTTAAAGAGTATTTTATTTTAGAGTTTGAAAATGAAATCATTCATTATAGAAAATTGTTACTAAAATTTGTTATCTTTTATTATTATTTTATATTCAAAATGGTATTGAATATGCTTGAAATTTTTTCATTAAAAAATATTGAATCAGATATAGTTATATATATAAAAAACACAAGAAATTTCAAGAGCAATATTCTTTACCAATAAGACCTGTTTGTACTTAAAAATTATTACACAGAATTTTAGTTATAGTTTATTTTATGATTAAACACTTATAAAAAATTCAAAACTGAAGTTGATACTCATTTAAAAAATCAGTATTTTCAATATTAGGGCAGTATTTTAGGGGACACAAATGTTTTATCGATTCAGTTTATTAGTAAATGTGATAAATTCAATATGTAATCCGCAAAATCCTATTGTACAGTTAATTTAATGTAATACTTTCCCAAATGTATTTTTGTGGCTGGCAAATGTAATTACTTAGCACAAGTTTTAAGCATAATAGCTATAATAAAGATTTTTGTACAGAAAAAAAATTTACACATGGATGTTGAATCATTTCCAATATAATCTTAAAACAGTATGAAGTTAATTGTACTTTTGATTTGAAAATGTATCAGCTATATTATAAAAGGTTTATTCTGCAATATAAACCTAAATTAATCCATATTTGCTTAGTGGTCATAATTGACCATATTAATTATCCCAATGAATTATTCTTTTTAGCTAAGGTTTTTTTTGTCTCAACCTTAGATAAAAATAATAATTAATTGGAATAAAACTAAAGTATTGATTTAAGAACCTTATCTGTCCTACATTATGCATCCAACCAGTTTTCAATTATTGCCAACTACTAGGAGAAGCTACAAAATGATCCACGTTTAAATTTACACCCACGCGGCAAAATTGGACAAGTAAAAATAACTTTTCAGGATTGCGAATTTAATGACCATTGGTAAAAATTAAATTTTTGTACCTACTTGCACATGTTTCATTAAATTAAATGTGTCCCAACTTGGGTGAAAAAATAAAAAATAATTAAATTCACTAATTTCGTGGTCCGCTTGACCAATTAATACATTACAATTAATTAAGGTTTATACGCCGCTGCTCTTCCACTTGAGCTATCGTGACATCAAAAAAATTGAAAAATGGCAAAAAGGAGGGAAAACTCATAAGGTGGGGTTGAGATAAAGTTGATGTCTGAGTGGATTGAGATCACGATAGCTCAAGTGGTAGAGCAGCGGCGTAACTAGCCGAAGGTCGTGGGTCCCAATCCCGCTCGTGCCATTAACTTTTTTTCATCTCAACTAAAAACCTTAATTAATTATAAAAAATAATGAAATATGGAGAAGCTCCTTCGAATCAAGAGCCAGGTTGAAAGGATGATCTGAATCGTAGAAAAGAGAGGTGTCACATACAGGCTGTTTCTTTTATTTACTTATTTATAATATAAGCTGTACATGTAAGTCTCAAAAAATAGCAATCATAATCATAAAAAAATAATGAAAATAATAATCTAAAATAAATAGCATAAAAGTAACTAACATAATATATAATAAAAATAATATGATCAAAACAAAAGACTAGAACGTTAAGTGTTCACCTATATAGATTTTTTTAAAGTATATAAAGAGTCTGAGTAAAATCCACAACTGGAATTGGGTTTCCCAGGGAGACGAGACGACTAAGCATGTAATACCTCGCATAAACGGTGCGATGGTTCTCCACACAAAAAAGTTTGAACCCCTCACAAAAGAAGTGGAGGAACTTGCAGGCCAAGACTTGAGAGAATCTTTAGAGAGAATATATATAAGAAGGAAAAACTTATTCAGACTCCAAAAATGCTAAAAAGACTCCAGGATATGGCCTTATCACTGGAGAAATACTAAAACAATTGCCAAAAAGGGTATAGTTAAACTAACATACCTATTTAATGCTGCAATCGGACTGAAATATGTTCCCAGACCTGGAAATTCGTAGAAGTCATTATAATAAAAAAATACAGGAAAACCGGCGAACGAGGTTAAATCATATAGACCAATATCGCTACTACCAACAGTACCTAAACTCTTCGAAAAGTTATTATTAAAACGAATAAAACACATCTAAGAATTGAAAACTTTCCATTTGAAGGTAAGACAGGCATCCCTCCCGTGCCACCAAAAAATATTTCCAAAGGAAAAAGCCAAAAAAAAAAAAAAAAAAAAAAAAAAGACAGGCACCATGCCATCTGTGTAAACTGAAGCCCAGTAAAAAGAAGCCTATCAACATAACCACAGTAATTAAGTGTGCCAAATTTAAAAGCCCAGATCACCGTTGAAAAATAATTTTAAAAAAACTATCGGCCAAAGGTGAGAACCTGTACAGAATTTGAGATGAGAATGAGATGGAACCGTTATGCACAACCCTGTAAGATTGCAGAAAAAAAGAATCATTCCTGACCACCAATTTGGATTCCGAACAAGACATTCAACAATAGACCAAATTCACCGAGTAACGGACATAATACAAAAAATCTCTTGAAGAAAAATAAATTTGTTCTGCTATCTTCCTTGATTTCTCACAAGCTTTTGACAAGGTCTGGCACGAAGGACTCGTCAATAAACTAAAAGGTATGCTACCAAAGCAGTATGTCGATATTATCAGTTCCTACCTAACTGACAGACTGTTTAGAGTCAAACAAGAAGATCAATATTCAAAATTAAAAACAATAAATGCAGGAGTGCCACAAGGTAGCATATTAGGTCCACTGCTTTACTTGTTATACACCAGTGATTTTCCGAAAATAGATGGAGTAAAAATTGCAACGTTTGCAGATG